>NC_069070.1:42587085-43189337 GCF_025698485.1 Gossypium arboreum | reverse complement strand
TTTGACAGCCCAATTGAGAGCAAACTTCAGTCTTTTCAGCAACTATCTTTCAAATTGCATTGCATTAAATTTGTAAGTCCAATTTAATGGGCTTGTCATCTACATAAAGTAAAAATTAACTTGTGTGTAATATTCATTAGCTCCCATGCTCGTTAATTCAATGGTTCAACTGGGATAATTCGAGCACAGAAATTAACATGTAGCATAAGATAGTTAAATTATGAAAAATTAATACATATATTTATAAAATTGCATACTTTACTAAAATTATGCCCATTGTATCAATATGACAAAAATCACCCAATTAAATATCCAAATACTCAAAATTAATATAAATTCTAAGAAAAAACTGATAGAAACAACTATAATATATATATAATTTAGAGTTTACAAGTACTCACAAATGCGTCAGATTATGTAATTGGTGGAGTACTGATGCAAGATGGCCATCTAGTTGCTTTCGAGAGTTAGAAACTTAATGAGACGGAGTGACAATATATGATCCAAGAGAAAGTAATGGTTGGTGTGGCGCATTGCTTACGCACATAGAGACATGATTTGCTAGGATCTAGGTTTGTGGTCTTTACCAATAATGTTGCAAACAGTTATTTTCTAAGCTAGAAAAAGTTGTCTCCCAAATAGTTTTGTTGGCAAGTTTTCCTAGCAGAGTTTGATTTTAGCATGGAATATAAGTTGAGGAGGGCCAACACTGTGGCTGATACATTTCGCCGAAAGATGGAGTTTTTGATAATCAGCTAGCTTGATAGCTTTCTGATAAACCATAATATATACATATTTTTACCTTATGATTGGCATATTTGTGGATGATTTTTCCTCGGTTTCATTCAATTTGATGCTCCTAATCCTTTAATTTCATGTTTTATACCCAAGAAAGACTAGGATAGCAAAAAGAGCGAGAAACGGGCCAAAAATAAACAAATTGGGCCTAAATCAGTGTTTCACACGGCCTAGGCACTTCCACACGGGTGATCTACACGCCCGTGTGTGACACACGGGTAGACCAGATACCCGTGTGGCACGGCCGTGTCGACATTAATCTAAGTTAGAATTGCACACGGTTTGAGCACCTTCACACGAGCGTGGCACACGGCCGTGTCCCTGTCGAGCTCAAGTATAGTTCTACTCGAAAAAGGGCACTTTAGAGGGTTTTGAAGTATTCTAAAGCCTATATAAACACCCTAGAAGAGGATTAAAGGGGACACACAGAGTAGATGGCAGAAAATTACTCAAGAACAGCCATCGGAATCACCTCGGAGACAGGATCTACATCAAGACTGAATATTTCCATCCAATTTCCTAGAAGTTCTTTGGGTTTCATTATGTTTTGTTGTTTTCCATACTTTGAGATGTTTTCCCTTATTATTATGAACTAAATTCCCTAAATACCTAAGGGGGATGAAACCTAGGATGAACATTATTACTCTTTGATTTTGAATGATAAATACTTGTTCTTATTCTTAATTGTGAGTTTTAATCCTTGTTTTAATATTCCAGGATATTAATTCAGGTCTTTGATGTGCTTATTCAGTGGAGGAAAAGTCCCTATTTAAGAGTAGATCATTCATAATTAAGCAAAGTTACATGAAATCCTAGAGATAGGAAGACATAAATCTGCCTGATTAGAGCCAAATCTAATAAGGGAATCTATAGATCGACTTACTGCGACAATAGGGGTTTTACTTAGAAAGAGATTTCGATTAATCAACCTAGAGTCAGTTATTTTTAGTCTCAAAAGGGATATTAACATAAATCAGGGATTTCTACGAAATAAGTCAAGTGAATAAATCGTCTAATTCAAAGGTAATAAGTGAAGTCTAGGTGGATTCTTTCTTGGGTATTGTCTTCTCCGTTGGTTTTTCAAAACTATTTTCCAAACTTAATCTCTATCGTAATCTTAGCTAATTAGATAATTAGTTTTAGGTAAACATTCTCTTAATTTTTAGACTAGATAATAAAAAGATAGTAATTACTTGTACTTTTAGTCCTCGTGGATACGATATTTTCGGTCTCATCATAACTATACTACTATTCGATAAGTGCGCTTGCCTTAAGTCGAATTTTTAGTTAGTTTAGAGACCATCAAGTTTTTGGCGCCATTTCTGGGGACTAAGATATTAGGAATGCTTAATTTTTATTACTTTATCCTTTTTTTTATTGCATTTTAATTTAATTTTTAATTTTGCTTAAATTTCTAAATTTTCTTTTATCTACTTCTAGCAGGTTTTTATAGTTTATGACTAGAAGAAAGTCATCAGGACCTCTACTTTTTGATAGTGAGATCGAAAGCACAGCTCGCAGAAACCAAAGAGAAATAAGGCGAAGCCTTCAATACATAGAGGAAGGGCAAGAGGACGAGATTCGTACCACAACCGAGGAGATGGCTAAAAATCAGAATAATCCGCTACCTCCTCTGGTTGCTGCAAATCCAATAGATCAGAATCCTACTCCTCGTACTATGTATGATTATGCTAAACCTACTTTAACAAGAATTGAATCGAATATACTTAGACCTACTATTACTGTAAATAATTTTAAACTGAAACCTAACACGATTCAAATGATACAACAGTTTGTTTAGTTTGATGGTTTGCAGGACGAGGATCCAAACACTCATTTAGCGAATTTTCTGGAATTTTGTGACACCTTTAAGATCAATGGCATTTCTAACGATGCCATTCGCCTTCAGTTGTTTCCCTTTTCATTAAGGAATAAGGCTAAAAAGTGGTTGAACTCGTTACCACGAGGGTCAATCACCTCTTGGGAACAAATGACCGAAAAATTCTTACTTAAATATTTTCTGCCGGTTAAAACGGCTAAATTGAGAAATGATATCTTTTTCTTTTGTGCAGATGGATTTAGAAACTCGTTATGATGCATGGGAGAGATACAAGGACTTATTAAGAAGGTGCCCTTACCATGGGTTACCTCTATGGCTGCAGGTTCAGACTTTTTACAATGGTGTGAACCCCTCAACAAGACAACTGATAGATGCAGCCGCCGGTGGAACTTTAAACAATAAAACACCTGAAGAGACTTATGAATTTATTGAAGAGATGTCACTAAATAACTACCAGTAGCAAGTCATGAGAACGAAGCCGACAAAAGCAGCTTGTGCTTTCAACCTCGACGCAGTCACTATGCTATCGAACCAGGTAGAATTTGTAAATAAAAAGATTGATGGTTTGTATGGTTCTACTTGGGTACATCCAGTGATGAGCTGTTATTCAAATAGAGGAGGAGTGCACAACACAGATTATCCATCCTTCAAGCCGACACTGAGGAGGAACAAGTCCACGATTTGGGTAATCATTCTAGACCTCAAAATAACCCGTATAGTAACACTTATAATGCATGTTGGAGGAATCATCCCAATTTCTTGTGGGGTGGTCAAGGAAATCAATGGCCACAACATTCCTCAGGCTTTCAACAACCACCTTACCAACACAAAAAGAAATAGAACCTTGAAGAGATGCTCACAAAATTCATCTTGGTGTTAGAAACTCATTTTCAGAATATCAAAATAGCGCTTAAAAATCAGCAAGCATCGATTCAAGGGATCAAAACTCAAATAGGACATCTTGCTAAGTTGATCTCTGAACGACCACAAGGTATCCTACCAAGCACAACTGAAACTAACCCAAAGGAGCAACTTCATGCCATTACTGTCCACAATGATGAAGGGTTAGTTGAGAAGGAACCGAAACCGAGGCAGGACCATGTGGTAGATAAAGGTAAGGTTGATGTAAGTAATGGTACTCAGAGACCAGTAAGCAAGGAGTATAAACCTCGTGTGTCATACCCCAATGCAACAAGGAAAGACCACACAAACGAACAATTCGGTAATTCCTTAAATTATTAAAAAAATTACATATTAACTTACAGTTTATTGAAGCTCTTTCGCAGATGCCAAACGCAATGAAATTTTTAAAGGAGCTCTTGGCTAATAAATGAAAGTTAGATGATGCTTCACACGTGGACTTAAACGTAGTTTGCTCAGCCATATTACAAAATAGGCTACCCAAAAAACTGAAAGATCCAAGGAGTTTTACTATTCCTTGTTTAATTGGTAATTTAAATATTAAGAATGCATTGTCTGATTTAGGGGCAAGTATTAATGTCATGCCCTATAACATGTTTAAACAACTAGGTCTTGGGAAACCCAAACAAATTAGGATAAGCATTTAATTGGCAGATAAAACAATTAGATTTCCTAGGTGTATTAATGAAGACGTGCTTGTCAAAATTGACAAATTTATATTCCCAGTTGACTTTGTTGCTCTAGACATGGATGAGGATAGTGACGTACCTCTAATTTAGGTAGGCCATTTTTAGCAACTGCTAGAACTATCATTGACGTTGGCACAGGTGAATTGATACTTCGTGAAGGAGGTGACACGATTAAACTTTAAGCTCATGATTCTACTAAAATATCTAGTAATCGAGATGATTGTTTAAGTTCTGGTAATTTTAGTAATATTACAAGTCAAACTTCTTTGCAGGAGCCCCCTAGGAAAAACGTGATGGAGCTTCATTCTAAGCATGCCACAAAAACAGAGCGACTCACGAAGAACGAAGGCTTCAGATCAATGAACTAGACGAATGGCGAACACATGTCGAGGGGAAACCAAATGTACACGATGAATCACAGTGACGCCATGATGAGAGTAGGAATGAAACAAAGCAATTTAAGGTTAGGGATAAAGTATTGTTAGATGAAAAGGAACCCCGAATTGCTACTTTAGAGCACAATACAAACAGAACAATTCCCTTCATGGTACTGAAATCCTTCCCACATGGTACAGTCGAGGTACCACACACGGAATTCAGAACTTTCAAGGTAAATAATACTCGACTCAGACCTTATTTAGACAAAATTGATAGTAGAGTTGAGGAGTTTCAACTCCTCAATCCACTGTAATCACATAAAATTGAGGTAAGTCGAGCTTAGACTTTAAATAAGCATTTCTCGGGAGGCAACCCGAGTACCAACACCACTAACTAGTTTATTTTAGCTATTTTTTCTATTTTTTTATGCAGGAATAGTGACCCACACGGGCGTGAGACACGGCCATGTGGACCACATAGGCGTGTCCTGGGCCGTGTGAAAACTGCAGCTAAATTTTTAAAATTTTAAACAAGTCAAAGAGTTACCCAGGTAAGGGACACGGCTGTGTGTTTGAACACACGGGAGTGTGGGATACCACACGGGCGTGGGAGAAGCAAAAAACAAAGACCACGGTCGTGTGAACCACACGGCCTGGGCACATAGGTGTGTTCCCAGGCCGTGTGATGAATGGACATAAAATTCCTGTGATAAACACGGGCTAAACTCGAGCCATACGGGCGTATGACAGGGCCGTGAGGCCCAACACGGGTCCTTAACACGACCATGCCCTTTTTTTTTAAACCCCACAACCCTAGCACTTTCTTCTTCTTCTTCTCAAATTTTTTTTCCCTAAAACCCTAGCCGCCGCAACCCCCTTTCCCACCGTCCAGCCACCACTAGCTCTCCCTCTTCTTCTTTTCTTTTCCTTCTTCCCCATCTCTTCCTTTCATTTTTTTCCTCTTCAACCCCTCATCACACCCATAACCTGACCCCACAGCGTGGCGCACGAGCCCCTCACCACGCTCGTGTCCCTCCCCGTTCACACCAGCACCATCCACCACAGGCCGCACCACCGACCACCACCGTGGTTCCCTTTTTTACCCTTACCTCTATTTTATTTCTTTATTTCCTTGGTTATTTGGTATTTTTTAGTCCATTTTAATCTTATGAAATATTTCTTTATTTATTTATTTTTTGTAGTAGTCTTCATTAGTAGTTATCATCATATTTGTTCTTATTATTCTAATTATTCTTTTGTCTGCTTCGTTTATCGACTCTTTCATTTTTGTTCTTTATTTTTTGTAGCCTACTTTATTATTATTATTTTTTTAGTATTTCTATTCTCCTATAATTGCATTCATTTGTTTAGTTAGATGTTTGTCATGATTTTTTTTTCCTTCTTTAATGCTATTTCTATATCCCTATTATTCTAGTGTTTGCTTTAATTAGTGTTAGCATATATTTCTATTTCTAATAATGCTCTTTCTTTTTCCTTTGTCTTTTGACTAAATATTTGGTGATATCTGACTTCTGTTATTTTTAGGAACACAATGACAAACACACAAGGTAAAAAGACTGTAGTCCCCACTTCAAAAAAGCGAAAGGGTCCTAGCGCAACCTCCTCGAGCGCCTCGACTGAAGCTCGTCACCCTCTACTTCGATTCTCGTCAAGCCCACAAAACAACCTATTTCAGCTTCTTCGAGTACGACCATTAGGAGTGGGACATTGTATTGATTGGGCCACTTTGGAGCAGATCTACCTTGCTCACCTTATTCGATTCTATCTCGATACTGCCCCGTGGGATCGGTTCTTTGCAATTATCAAGCCCACCTATTCAGAGGTGACCTTGGAGTTTTGCATTGCGTTCCATCTACAGTATTTGATGAATACACATGACGAGCCTGGTACTATCATTTTTAGACTTGGTGGACTCGTCAGACACATGAGTGTACTAGAGTTCGGAGCTGTTTTGGGCCTCTACACGGAGGAGTTCATGGCTTCCAAGAATTTTTTACAGCTTCACCACCACATACACTACTTTCCCTCTTGTTGTTGGACCGACCGTACGGCGAGTACGGTTCCCTATGATGCAAGTCGCACAAAGGCGTCTTCTCTTCCTCTAGCACTACGCTATATCCATGCCATCCTAGATCATACCTTAACTGGGAGGAGAGAAAGCACCGGCGTCATTAGCACCATCAATGCTTACTTTCTATGGAGCATGGCGATTGGTCATGTATTTGATTTGGCATACTTTATAGCCCTTACTTTTTGCCACCAAATGGACTGCCATAAGAGGGGTCCCATTTGCCTTGGACCCTATGTGACTCGCCTCGCTCGACACTGCAACCTTTTCGAGACTCTAGAGACGTCATCGACACTCACACTAGTAAGCCAGATGTCTCCCCAAGGAATATCTAGCATGATCCATATGAGGATGATAGAGCGACACCGTGGATTCGACCCTCCTCAGTACAGACTCGTTCAATCTGATGATCAGGATGAGCCAGAGGACATTACTGATGATGTCCCTCCCCCTCATGAGGAGCCACCCCCCACCACCACCGAGTCAACAACCTCCAGCTGGTACTTTGACAGATTTATCTGAGCGATTCACTCGCTTTAAGTAGCAGTGATTTCAACGATTCGACAGCATCGGTGCCACTTTTCGACAGATTTGCCACCACCTCCACATCTCTCCTTCGGCACCGTCGACCCACGAGGCATCTGATAATGAGGACCTTTGAGTCCCTTTATTTTACTATTATTTTTATTTTTATTTTCATTTCAATTCTATTTTGTCTCTTTTTTTTTTATTTTTGAAGACTTATGATTCATATTTTGAACCATGTTTATCTTTGTAATGGTTATCAAGTGATCCCTTAATTCTCTTCCACAGTAGTGTTTATTTTCTTATTAGTAACTTAGAATCATGCCTTTTACATGGCTTTCTCCACAATTCTTGCTTGCGTTCTTTCAAGGATTTCATCCAAAATTTCAAGGCAGTTTCACTTCTCTCCCTCTCTTCTGATATTCTACTTATATTGCTATTAACTATTTTTGTACATTGAGGGCAATGTACATCTTAAGTGTGGGGAGGTTATTTATGTGATTATTAGAAAAATCCCTGAATTTTTATCTTGTTCTCAAATAATTTTCTCATATTACTATTAGAATGAATCTTGATTGACTTATGATTTTTATTGATATGTCTTGAATTAAATCATAGGTAACTGTGCATTGATTGTTTAAACTTTGAGATATTAGAGAATCAAGCATGATAAGTTGACTTTTGAGAAGTAAAATTGCTAGGTTGTTTACTTGAATTGAGGTATTATCTTGAAGTTTTGAATTTACAGGTTGACATCAAATACCCATAAAATTCGTGAGATTTTGAGGCTTTTAGAGCATATATCCTTCTTACTCACTGATTTTTTTTATGAGTGTGTCAACATTGAATTGCTATTCTAGAACTTGCATCGATTATACATGTCGAAACCACACTTTTGATTTGATGTACTAAAATGATAAAGGCACTTAGGTGTTAGCCCATTTACCCCATAAGAAGCCTACCCGCATAATTGACACCTAGTGAACCCCTTTGGGCCTTAACTATTATTTCTTGATTTTCCCTTAATATTAACCCACAACCTAACCCTTTTTGATTCATTAAGGATTTCTCCCTTTTTATTGACTCCCTTTTTATCGAGATTTAATTTGATTAGTTACCTAATTATGTTTGTTCATTCCAGTTGCTGAATTATTTTTCGTTATGTACTTTCCATTATTGTTCTTATTCTTAAAAAACAAAAACCGTATATTCATTCAAATTACATATTGTTCTAAAGAGCTTGGATAAGTTATCATATTGAGAGAAAAGCTCCCGTTAGTGTTAATTTTGGCACTTGTTTGTAATTGAGTGATTAGCTTTATTTTTCTAAGTTTGGTAATCTATTAAATTAACCTCGATTCTAACCCTCTTTTGCAGCCTTTATCCACACCTTTAACCCAAGCCCCATTACAACCCTTTTAAAGACCTTTTGAGTTGTGTATCATTTCATTATAGTGGTGGAGATTTGATTTTCATTCAAGCCTATGGTAATAAATTTTCATGTTTGACTATTGAGTGCTTAATTATTGAACCTTAAGCACTTTGAGTGATTTGAGTGAATCATTGGTGAGGATGTCAACTTTGTTAATTTGGAATTAAAGGGTGATTACTTAGATAAAGGGGGATACCTATGATTTTATGATTGAAATGCTCAATTTGGATTGTTTGAAACTTTGATGTTCTTTTAGTTAAGCTCTTAATGTATGATTACTTGTAAATTATTCTGAACATTATTGATGAGAATTATATGTTGAGAAGGATTTATTTTAATTGTGAGTTAAGGATTTTGCTTGAGGACAAGCAAATGCTTAAGTGTGGGGATATTTGATAAACCATAATATATACATATTTTTACCCCATGATTGGCATATTTATGGATGATTTTTCCTTAGTTTCATTGAATTTGATGCTCCTAATCTTTTAATTTCATGTTTTATACCCAGAAAAGCCTAGGATAGCAAAAAGAGCGAGAAATGGGCCAAAAATGGACAAATTGAGCCTAAATCAGTGTTTCACACGGCCTAAGCACTTCCACACGGGTGATCCACACACCCGTGTGTGACACAGGGGTAGACCACAAGCCCATGGGCCATGGCCGTGTCAACATTAATCCAAGTCAGAATTGCACACGGCCTGAGCACCTTCACACGAGCGTGGCACACGGCCGTGTCCCTATCGAGCCCAAGTATAGTTCTAATCGAAAAAGGGCACTTTGGAGGGTTTTGAAGCATTCTAAAGCTTATATAAACACCCTAGAAGAGGATTAAAGGCGACGCGCAGAGTAGAAGGCAGAAAAGTACTCAAGAACAGCCATCGAAATCACCTTGGAGACAAGATCTACATCAAGACTGAAGATTTCCATCTAATTTCCTAGAAGTTCTTTGGGTTTCTTTATGTTTTGTTATTTTCCATACTTTGAGATGTTTTCCCTTATTATTATGAACTAAATTCCCTAAATACCTAAGGGAGATGAAACCTAAGACGAATATTATTACTCTTTGATTTATATGATAAATACTTGTTCTTATTAATATTCCAGGATATTAATTCAGGTCTTTGATGTGCTTATTCAGTGGAGGAAAAGTCTGTTTAAGAGTAGATCATTCATAATTAAGCAGAGTTGCATGCAATCCTAGAGATAGGACAACATAAATCTGCTAGATTAGAGTCGAATCTAATAAGGGAATCCATAGATCGAGTTAATGCGACAATAGGGGTTTTAATTATAAAGAGATTTCGATTAATCAACCTAGAGTCTGTTGTTTTTAGTTTCGAGAGGGATATTAACATAAATCAGGGATTTCTACGGAATAAGTCAAGTGAATAAATCGTCTAATTCAAAGGCAATAAGTGAAGTCTAGGTGGATTCTTTCTTGGGTATTGTCTTCTCAATCGGTTTTTCAAAAGTATTTTCCAAGCTTAATCTCTGTCGTAATCTTAGCTAATTAGATAATTATTTTTAGGTAAACATTCTCTTAATTTTTAGGCTAGATAATAAAAAGATAGTAATTACTAGTACTTTTAGTCCTCGTGGATACGATATTTCCGGTCTCACTGTAACTATACTACTGTTCGATAGGTGTGCTTGTCGTAAGTCAAATTTTTAGTTAGTTTAGCGACCATCACTCTCTATTGGAGCGCATTCAAGAGGGATTGTCCCATGATCTCACAACCAAAAGTTTGATCGAGCTTACCAATGATGGGAAAACAAAGAGATTTTAGCTTGAGGGAGAGTTACTATACACTGAGGGGGAATCGCCTTTATGTGCCTCAATATGGGAAATTGCATAAGGAAATCATTGAAGAGTATCATGACTCGAGATGAGCTGGTCATTCAGGTATGCACCGCACTTTGGCCCTTTTGGAAGATCGTTACTATTAGTCTCACATAGGTGATGATGTGGAGACCTATGTGAGAACTTATCTAGTGTGCCAACAAGGTAAGGTAGAGTTAAAGACTTCGACTGGATTGCTAAAACCATTGCCCATTCTGGAATGCCCATAGGAGAGTGTATACATGGACTTTATTATGGATTTGCCTAAAACTGATGGGTTTGCAGATATTTTATTGTGATGGATAGGTTTTCAAAGTATGGAACCTTTATTCTAGCAACAAATGAGTTCCCTAGTAAGGAGGCAGCTCATTTTTTCCTTAGACATGTGGTGAAATAATGAAGAGTGCCACAGTCTATCATTAGTGATCGATATGGGTCAATTTTGGATGGAGTTTGTAATAACCCGTTTTTAATGGTGTCAGAAATAGTGGTTTCAAGACCATAATTTTGACAAGTGTATTATGATTTTGATATTTATTTAATGTCTACAAGATTATATTAAGGTCGTATTAAAATTTCGTTAAGAAATTTTGATATTTAAATGGTTAATTAGGCTAGAGACCAAATCATAAAAGGTGAAAAAGTTGAGTTCTATTAGTTAAAAGACTCAAATGGCTATGAAAATGAAATTTTATGTACTTGAATTGTAAATATACCAATTAAAGAGTTATTGGATGTTTATGGATAAGTTTTAATGAAATTTTAATCGTTTTAAAAAGCTAATTGGTAATTTGATAATTAAGTTAAAATGTTAAGTAATTAAAAGATGAAAAGATATCATCTTCTTGTTCTCTTTCTTCCTATAATTGTTTCCACCATTAGAGAAAAAATCTAGGTTCGACCAAGCTCCTTTTGATGCATGTAAGTGAATTCAAGCCTCGTTTTTAATGATTTTTATGTTTTTGAGTTTGTTTTAGCTTAATCTAGCTAGCTCGGGGATTAATTTGCAAAATCGTTAAGGGTTGAGGGACTTTCCATGGATGTTTTTGAATGTGTTTCAATGTTAGTTGGTAGATTATTAACTTTGGTTGTCAAATAAACATGTTTTGTTAAGTGATTTTTTGTTAAATTATAATTAGGGATTAAATTGTTAAAAGTATAAATCCATGGGTTTTGTTGTGAATTGGTTGTAGTTGTAATAGCCCAAAATTGGGTCTAGTTGGAACAGAGGTTTCGGGACCACAAAATCTGAGATATAAATAATTATTTTATGATTATTTTGAGGTCTATGATATGATTGCATGATTGTGTGAAAATTTCGTGAAGGAATTCTATGCATAAAGTGCTTAATTCGAAGTTAGGGACTAAATTGAATAAGTTGCAAAACTTGCATTCTAGAAGTTTCTAGTATGAAATTGATTTGAAATATTAATTAGGAGGTCTTAAATAGCAATTTGACCAATTTCTAAGTTATGGACAAAAATTGGACATGGATGGAATTTTTGGAAAGTTTAGTAGTAAGGGTATTTTGGTCATTTAGGGGTAAAATGAATTAAAATACAAAATTAAAAGCCAATTTTGCTCATCTTCTTCACCATGGACGTGTATACCAAGGGAGACTCCATGTCTAGGGTTTTCAAGTTCTTTACGTTTTTGGAGTCTCGGTAACTTGATTTAGCTTATGCTAGCAATAATTCAACCTAGGGTTCATATTTGGAAAAATACCCATAGGTAAAATTTGTGTATTCTGGTGTTTTATGATACAATATGAGGTTTTAAGTTATGTTATACAACTTGTGCTACTCGGTTTTAAGTGAAAACGAGCAAAAGGGCTTAATCGGTAAAAATACCTAATAGTCATAAGTATATGTTAGAGTGAGAATTTGATGTTGCCATAGAAGGGAAAAGTGATCATCATGTCATAAAACATAAGAATAAGGAATGAAGTTTAATTCCCGAGCCTAGGGGAAAAAGTGTAAATATGCAAAAGTTTAGGGGCAAAATTGTAATTTTCCCAAAGTTTGAGTTAAGGACTGTTTTGAATAGTACATTAATTAAATAAGTAAAATATGATGTTTTAGATCCCGGAAAACGAGATTTGAACCTAGAATGAGAGAAAAATTGAAAATTGGGGAAGTTGGTAAAATGGCCGTTTTAATATCAAGGTAAGTTCATATGTATAATAAGCATTAATTTATGCATGTTTCAATGTAAAATTGATATATTTACTATGATCTCAGAGGTGTTGAAAGTATGTAAGTTGGTATGATAATAATACAACAATAATGTCAGTAATTTATATTTGAAAGTTAAATTTGGTGAATTAATTGAATTATGTTAAATTAAATGATTATGGTGCCAAGTTTATGAATTGATTTAAAAATATGTCTATGGTACATGAAGTGCATTGAATTATCATACATAAATGTGATTTCTATGATTATGGATATTATGGGAAATTGTAAGTTCATATGATTTTTAATAAGACAATGTGTAATTTAATGTTATTGCATTGATATTAAATGAGATGTAAGTTTATATGTAAGTAATACATCACTATTACTTGTATTATGATATTTTATAAAAATATTGGAAATATGTTTGTGGATAATTACTTGATTGGTGAAATTGTTCGGAAAGAGAGAGAAATCCCAGTTGAACTTTCGGAAAGATTGGATGATACAGATGGTATGTAGCTAGGTCACATGTATAGTGCTGAGTGCACATCATGTGTACAAGAGAGCTACAAGACATTATGATGTAGCTAGGTCGCATGGGTGATACTATGTGTACATCATGTAGAAAAGAGAGCTACGGGATATATGTAGCTAGGTCGCATGCGTGGTTCCAAGTGAAGGACACCATGTAGACAAGAGAGCTACGAGATAAACTGGCTAGGTCAGATGGGTGGTACTAAGTGTTCACCATGTGTACAAGAGAGCCGAACTATATCATGGGTGGAGCTATGTGCTGAAACCACCAAGTATCGAGGATTGATCCGAAGTGTTCAACGAGAGACTCTCTATGTATTGCTTTGTGAGTTTTGTGATGAATAAGTGCAGGAACTTGGTTATGTGAATAATGTGTTCATTAAGTGACCAGGATGTGGTAAGGTTATAAACAAGTAAGTTATACATAAGGATGATTTTATGGTGACCTTGTGATCATGGGCCTATACTTGTGATGTATGAAATGTGGTGATAATGATTTGTGTTATGTATGTTAAAATGAGGTTAATACAAAGAAAGTGTGAAAGAGTGAATTAGCAATAAAACTGTTTTGGACAGTAGCAGTGAAGTGATTTTGAAAAATCACCAAAAATAGTATAAATTGAATCAGAGACTGAATGAGATATTAGATTAAATCTTAATGAGTCTATTTTCATATAAAAGAAACATACAAAGCAAAGGAGTTCTATATTTTGAGATATTTATGTTTTTGTGAGACTGATTCAGAATGATTACGTGATCCCCTGTTCTGACTTTGGAAAATCACAACAATTTGGAGATAAATAATTGGAGTCTCAAAATTATATTTTTAAAATCCATAATGAGTCTATTTTCAAGATAAATTAACAAGAACATTATCCGATTTCTGTACTGTGAGATAATTATTTTTTAGTGAAGAGAGGTCAGAACTGTCAGAAAGTGAAACAGGGGAAATTTTAATTAATATACTGTACTAATTGGCTAAACCAAAAATTATTAAAATTTTATGGTGGAAATATATGTGAGTCTAGTTTCAAGAGAAATTTACGGATCTTAATTTGGAGCTCTGTAGCTCGAATTATAAATAATTAAGTGACTATGACTCGTGTGGACAGTTTGATGTGAACATTTATTAGTAAATTGTGAAATCGTACTTACAAGAATGCTATATACATTAAGGATGTGGAATGGAGAGGAGGAGGAGGAAAATAAATATATGTGGAATACATGGAAACTATGGTATATGAAATATTGATATAATGAAATAAATGATATGTGCTTATAAGAAAACAAAAGAGAATGTTATGTATCATGACATGTATATATATATATATATATATATATATGACTAGTCTCAATGTAATGCTTGTTGGGTATGGAATTGAATTGAAATGTTTCAGAGCAAACATGTTATTCTCATGATCCGAATCGTGGTATTTTATAAAGATATGATCTAGCTTTAAATATGAATGCTTGATGATTAAGTGAAGATATTTGGTAAGATGATAATCTTGGTATAAATGTATAAGTGGTACTATAATAAACAAGGTAAAATGAGTATGAGAGACACATGTATGATGACATACAAATGCTATGTTTGTGGTTTAATTGAGGATGTTTAATCATTAAATGAATACCATGTTATATGCTTTTGATTTTGTATAAGTGTGTAAGAGATCAAGGTTGACCAAAGCTTGGAAAATAGCCTAGGTATATTCCACACAGGCAGAGACACGACCATGTGTCTCAGCCGTGTATGGAACATGACTTTGGGACACGGGCATGTGGAGCCTTAAAGCATGAAATTTCCAAGATTTTCGTAAGTTCTTGGTTTAGTCACAAACCCTTTCTAAAGTATGTTTTGGGCTCCGTAGACTCAAATAAAGGACTATGTGTAAGAGAATGAACGCTTTGAAATATGAATAAAATTTTATGGCTCGTATTTTAGTTTAATGTTTGTATGTTTGTCTAGTAATGCCTCGTACCTTAGCCCGGCCTCGGATACGGGTAAGGGGTGTTACAGTAATTATGGGCTTTTTCAAGGTCCCTTGTAGCTATGGTTAATATGGATTTAAGTTATGAGTTTAAGGACTAAATTGTGAAAAGTTAAAATGTTATTTTGCATTAATATGAATTATGGATTAAATTGAATACTAGAAGTACTTAATTGAATGAAATTATTTATTTAGATCAAGATAAACCACAATCAAACTTAAATCGAGGAAAAGCTAAAGCTACGGATTAGTTCGACTATACTACTACGACCCTAGTTATTGAGGTAAGTTTGTATGAACTATAATCGTTTTAATGTTAGCTAAATTTGAATATTCGCTATGTTGTTTTAATATAAATGAATTTAAATAGAAATGTATCTATGTTATGATGAATTGATGGATAACGACTCTCAGTTAAACCATAAGAATTCTTACGATACAAACGACATGTCATTAGGGATTTCATGTTTCGAGTGCTGGTCTTGAATGTCCTACCGATGGCTAAGGTCCTGCATTTGTTGTGGATTCTCCACAACTCATGTGAGGCTTCATGTAGCTAACATTTCAACCTGCAACTCGTGTGAGCAGGCCCATTTCACAGCTGTGTGAGCATTGATGTAAAGAAAATGTTATGGTAATATGGAAAGGCACACTATGTGTGAGCATTCCCGAGTATTCGATGTAATTCTATATGGTTCAAAAATTAAGAAAAGGAAATGAAATGGTAAGTATGCAAATGGGATGAATCATGATCTTACAAAAACATTGATGAGTTAAATGATGTGTTTATACATGGAAATCTACTTATCTTATGGTTGAATTCATTTGTATCATGGACAAGTGTACTAACTTGTGAGTTTGATGATGTTGTTTAGGCTTATATTAAGCTTATGGTAATGGTAATGATGTTCTGCTTAATCTATGAATTATGTTAATTAAATGGTAAGTTATGTTTAAGTTTATATGAGCTTACTAGGAACTCGTTGCTTACATAGTTACTTTCCTTTTTTTTATAGATATTCATAAGCTCAACCGGTTGCAAGCTCGTCAGAGACCTATCACACTATCCAGCAACCATTTTGGAAGTTTTTGAGTATCTTGGCTAAGGTTAATAATGGCATGAATAGGATCTTTTATAATGGTAGCTTAAGAATGTGTTAATGGTGATTTGGTATGTTTTTGCTTTTAAGTTTATGTTTGGTTTGATGAACCTTAACACCTCACCAAGTTATGTCATTTTGGTCACTTTTAAGTGCTTGTATAAAAAGTCTTTTTTGGTATGTTTGTGATGGCTTGTAAATGGTCAATTGTGGCATTGTGTGGTATAGAATTGAGCTCGGTTTTTATACTTAGAATATGGAAACATTGATTTATTTTGGCAAATAATGTTTTGGTATAATTTGTAATATCCTAAATTAGGGCTTAATCAGAATAGTGGTTTCGTGACCACAAATCCGAGATAGAAATAATTATTTTACAATGATTTTGATGTTTATGATATGATTGCATGATTGTGTGAAAATTTCGTGATGAAATTCTATGCCTAAAGTGCTTAAATTGAAAGAAGGGACTAAATCGAATAAGTTGCAAAACTTGCATTCTAGAAGTTTTTAGTATGAAATTGTTTTGGAATATTAATGAGGAGGTCTTAAATAGCAATTTTACCAATTTTAAGTTCATGGACAAAATTAGGACATGGAAGGAATTTTTGGAAAGTTTAGTAGTAAGGGTATTTTGGTCATTTAGTTATTAAAATGAATTAAAAACAAAATTAAAAGCCAATTTTGTCCATCTTCTTCATTAGGCCGAAATTTCAAGGGTTATTCATAGCTAGGGTTTGTTTCAAGCTTCCAAGCTCCATAGTAAGTGATTCCAAGCCCGATTTTAATGATTTTACGTTTTGAGATCCCTAACTCGATAAAGCTTATGTTAGCAATAATTTAACCTAGGGTTTATATTTGGAAAAATACCCATAGGTGAAATTTGTGTATTTTGATGTTTTATGATAGAATATGAAGTTTTAAATTATGTTAGACAACTTGTACTACTCGATTTTAAGCAAAAACGAGTAAAAGGGCTTAATCGGTAAAAATACCTAATAGTCACAAGTACATGTTAGAGTGAGAATTTGATGTTGCCATAGAAGAGAAAAGTGATCAGCATGTTGTAAAACATAAGAATAAGGAATAAAGTTTAATCCAGAGCCTAGGGGCAAAAATGTAAATATGCAAAAGTTTAGGGTAAAATTGTAATTTTGCCAAAATTTGAGTTAAGGATTAATTTGATAATGTGAGTATTAAATAAGCTAAATGTGTTATTTTAGATCAAGAAAGACGTGGAATCGACCTCAATCGAGGAAAAGAAAAGATTGTGGACTAAATTGCAAAATCTTTGTATTTTGGTACCAAGGTAAGTTCATGTGTAAATAATGTAGCATAATTGTTATTTTAAGTTATTGATATTAATTATGTGTTATGCTGAATTTTATTATGAAATGTATGCTTTGTGGTTAATTTCAAATAATATGTAAATTATGTGAACTACTTGTTAAATATAATTATTACCAGTATTGATTTGGCATTCTACGGAAGACGGCAAGGATAAGTGTTCGAGGAAAAGCCCGTTTGAACCTTAGGAATAGATTAGGATACAAGTGACATGTCACTAGGATGGTTGAGCATCCGAACTCGTTGAGTTGAGTCCGAGTTCACTTATGGATGCCAATGTCCGAACTCGTTGAGTTGAGTCCGAGTTCGTGAGATGTAACTAGGCATCCGAACTCGTTGAGTTGAGTCCGAGTTCACTTATGGATGCGAACGCCCGAGCTCGTTGAGTTGAGTCCGAGTTCGCTATGGGCGGTTACGTGATTGCTTGATTGAATATGTGGCACTTATGTGCAAGTTATCCATGTATCCGAATTATATTCGATGTGTTCAACGGGTAAAGTTCTACTCAAATGGAGGAAAATTTGAGATGTAAAGAGACGTATTGGTAAGTGATACGAAATGGATATTTTGGACAGGTATGTATTTAACCCTCGGGTTGAGTATTGATACAACCACGATAAGGTAATAAGATGATGAAGAATGATTAAAAATGTGATATGTGTTTTAGTGATGTATGCTAATGTTGACGGTATAACTGTTTGTTATGTTACTTATTATTTGCATATGAACTTACTAAGCATTTATGCTTACTCCTCCTTCTTACTCATTGTAGTTTTGGACAAGCCAGCTCAGAGTCGGGATAGGTCGAAGGCTCACCACACTATCCGAAGATTTTTGGTAAATGGCTTGTAAATTTAAGTATGGCATGTATAGCAATATACCCATTTTGTGTAAATGATCTTATGGTATGGTTGTGAAATGGTTGAGGAAATGCTTGATAATGATAAATTATGAAAATGGTTAGTTTAGATTATGTTTGATGTTAAGGAAAACTATTAAGATACTTAGTGCATAAAACTCATAAAAAGGATGAAATTTACCATAAATGTAATACCGCAGCAACACTAACTAAAGTTTGAAAATTTACTAAAAATCATAGAAATTGAATTTGGTGGTGAAATACATATAAAATTGAATCTTATTATGTCTAGTTTCACATGAAACAAATGAAACAAGTAAAGGAAGTATATGTTAGAAGATATTTTAATTTTAGTGAAACAGAGTCATAGCAGTTTCTGAATCCCCTGTTCCTACTTTAGAAATTCACCATAAATTGTAAAGATATAATTAGGTGGTGTATTTTATATCCTCAGAATCCTTATTGAGTGCCGTTTTAGTATAAACAAACCTCATAGTCATATGAATTTTTTACAGAGATAAATGTGGTTCGTAGTAAACAGAGGTCAGACCAGTCGAGTCTTGAAACAGGGGTAACTTTAACTAATAAACTGTACTAATTGGCCCAACCAAAAATTCTAGAAAAAAATTAGTAGATAGTTTTATGAGTCTAGATTCAGGGAAAATTTACGGATCTTAATTTCGAGTTTTGTAACTCGAGATATGATTATTCTTGTGACTGTGACGCAAGTAGCTTAAAAGCTGTGAATGTAGAAACAAATAATTCAAAGTTCTAAAAATGTTAAACTAAGCTTAATAACACCTCATACTCGACTCCGGCGACGGTCTCGGGTGTGGGGGCGTTACATAATTGTGGTGCCTTTGAATGGTATATTGGTTAGATTGAATTAGGGTGTTTTAAATGGCATGTTTATGTGTGTTTGAGTGATGTTTAAATCCCTTGAATGTGTGCCCAAATGGTATGAATTGGACTTGAAATGGCTTGATTTTATGTACATTTTTGGGATCACACAGTATGGGAGATGGGTTGTCATAAGGCCTGGCGACAAGGTCGTATGTCATTTGGAATTTCTTAGTATTTCAAGTCAGTGAGTTACACGGCCTAGCATACGGCCTCACACACGGTTGTGTGTGGCAACTTAGAGAGTTACACGGCCTACGACACGACAGTCTGACCCTGCTCAGTGAGTTACATGAGTGAGGACATAGGCTGGGACACGGTGGTGTGTCCCTTTGTTTGAATGTTACACAGCTCGGGCTATGTCACACGGCCGTGTGACTCCTATTTTCCAATTTTTGCAACATTTTCTTAAAATTTCTATTTTGTTTCAAATTAGTCCCAAATCATTTTTAAGTTATTTTTAGGGCCTCGATGGCTCGATTTAGGGATAAAACACATATGATTGATTGGTTTATAATAAGTTTAATTTATTTAATGTTATGATGTTAAAATTTTTCCAACTATATGGTAATGCTCCGTAACCTTAATTTGGTGATGGAGACGAGTTAGGGGTGTTACAGAGTTGTTCAAGCTGATGGGCTCAGACTTAAATTTTTCAACTAGTATGCATCTGCAAACCGATGCGCAAACTGAATGAGTGAATGCATGGTTGGAGACATACCTTCGGCACTATGTGAGTGACACTTAGAAGGACTTGCCAAAGTTGTTGGACGTGGGCCAATTTTCTTACAATTTGCATCGAAGTGGAGCCACAAATCTTTGGTATTATCTTTCAGCAACGTAAGCATTCTCTAAGTGGCGTTTGGAGTAGACACTTTCTAAAGGAAAGGACCATTTAGTTGGGAAATTGAAACCAAAATTGAGTTTACTTAGAGCCCTCATATACTTATCCTTTCTTAGATGAAGATTTTAGATATTGGTCTTAATGAGGTGTTCATAATCAGGTTACACACTAAAATGAGCTCTACCAATAGAAGTTCCACATCCATGTATCTTAAGTTGATAATTTTTTCAGAAAACATCTAGTAGTGGACGCTCACAATGAATATAACATTTGAATTAAAACACCACCAATGTCCACCAACATAGGGTTAATAACTATCTTGATGAATTGCCATAACTGTTAAGTACGACATAGAGGAAATGGTTGAAAGTAAGATGGAATCCAACCTCCAACAGTATGAATGGTAAGATGAAACCCATAGAACGTCACTGGGATGACATCATTTGGGACGCTGAAAGCCATGAGAAAAGTTTGGTTTTTAGAGACCGCAGACTCCCAAGTACCTCCTCATTTCTTCTCGGGTGGTGTAACATCCCGAATTAGGGCAAAGTCAAAATAGTGGTTTCGAGACCACAAATTTGATGTTGAAATAATTATTTTACGATCATTATGAGGTCTAGGATATGAGAATAATCATGTGTTAAAGTTTCATGAAGAAATTCTATGTGCAGGTTGTTTAATTGGACACTAGGGACCAATTCGAATAAATTGCAAAACTTGAGTTATAAAAGCAATTTGTATGAAATTGCTTTGGAATATTAATTAGAGGTCCTTAAAGAGTAATTTACTCAATTTCTAAGTCTTTTGACAAAAATGGGCATGCATGGAAAATTTTGGAAGTTTAGTAAGGAAGAGCATTTTGGTCATTTGGTAATAAACTAAATAAAAATGGAAAAATCAAGCTAAAATCAGCTCATTTTCTTCTCCATGCTGCCGAAATTCTAAGGGTCTCCATAGCAAGGGTTTTCCAACATTTCAAGCTTGATAGTAAGTCAATCCAAGCCCCATTTTTAATGTTCTTCATATTTTTGAGATCCTCGGAACATACTCTTTCTATTTCTACCCATATCTCTTGCTAGGGTTCATGTTTAGAAAATTACCCATGCATGAAATGTTTGTGTTTTGATAATTTATGAAGGAATATGAGAGTTTAAAGGATGGTAAACAACTTTTACTAAGTGGTTTTTCATGGAAATGGCTTGAAGGACTAAATTGTAAAAGTTGTGAAAATGGGTAGAAAAATATAGAATGAAGGGAAAACATGGGCTGCTATAAGTGTGAATAACATTTGGCTAGGCTTGGGTAGCCAAGGAATTACATGCATTTCATTATGCGAGCCTTAGGACTAAATTGTAAATATTGTGAAAGTTAGGGGCAAAATGGTCATTTTACCTGGGGGTGAGTTTGAATCCTAAAATGAAAAATGTGATGCATTAATAGTCTAATTTTATTGATATAGACCTCGAGGAACCAATTCTGAAGGTCGACCGTGGAAAATGAAAGGTTTCGGAATAACCGAGACACGAATTCAAAACGACTACTAGGTAAGTTCGTATAACCCGAAGTAAACTCTTAATATACTTAAAAATGCATGTTCTTGAATGTATGATAATTATATATTCATTGCATGATAATCCATAAGACGTGCTAGTGTAAATGAATGATGATAAATGTCCCGGTTGAAATAAAAAAGGAAATCTGATGGTTAAATGATAGCTTACATGACTTGAGTTCCTACATGTGTTGCAGAGAAAGATTTAGCCCAGGCAGGTAATCCGCTGATCTCAATATAGAAAGGATCTATCCCGGACGGGAATTCCATGAGTGATCGAACCTCCTGAATAATATGGGCGCAATAAGGATTTAGCCCGGACGGGTAATCCGATTGAGGACTGAAATTAGCCGGGACTGGCAATTCAGGTCCAAGCTTATGAGAGCAATTGTCGTTGAAAGGGATTTAGCCTGGACTAGTAATCCCGCCATAAGATGTAAGGTTCGTGGGAGTGCATACTTGAGATGATCACTTGTATGACTTGACGGTAATTGGGCTATCCATCGAGATTTTTAAGAAATTCAACGAGATTAACATTAGAAATAAATAATGGAGATATTAAATTGATGAGCTCATCTAAGACTAATGACATGATGTATTGATATGAGACTAAATTGATGACTGAGTTCATGTGATTGGGAAACTATTTTATACTTGTTGGAATTATTGCCTAATATGGTTGTATGCTAATTAACCGGTAAGATTACTTTCCAGTTATCCGAACTTACTGAGCATGTAAATGCTTCCCTCTTTCCTTTCCCTTATTTTTCAGAGCTCGATAACTCATAAAGGTTGGAAGACGGTCGGAGCTTTGTCAACACTATCAACTTATCTTACTTTGGTATATAGAAACTTTTATTTCATTATAATAGCGTGTATAGGATTTTTGGTTATTTTGTTATGTGTCATTTGGCTAGCCAATGTAAGGGCTTGAATGATATGCTTACACCATTTTGTATATGGCTATAAGGTATGGCTCATTTTGATGTAGGTTATAAACCTACTAAATGTGCATGGTTATGTATGAATGTTTCTTGTGAATATCAAATGTGTTATACCATGAATGAACATGAGAATGATAGCCAAAACAATTGGGAATGGTTTAGGTCATAAAGGTCATGAGTTATAAAATGTGATTATTGAAAGAGTAACCCTAAAACAAAGAGGTTATTATGATCATAGCTTAAAATCAGACATGTAGTAACGTGTATGTCCTTGGCCAAGAAAGTTTAAGGGTACAACTATACCTTGTTAAATGTCCAAAGACCATAGTGGTATGTATGGACATTAGACGGTGACCAAAAGCTTGGAGAATAGCCATAAAAAGGTCCACACGGGTAGAAACACAGGTATGTGTCTAAGCCGTGTGTGACACATGGTCAGCCCTCATAAGCGTGTCGCTTGGCCGTGTGTCCCTTGCACCTAGAATTACAGGTCAGTTTGCATGGTAGTAAACACACGGACGGAGACACGGCAATGTGTCTCAACTGTGTGGAAGACACGGCCTAGCACACAGGCGTGTGCTTTGGCCATGTGCCCCTAAACGAGTGATGACGCCATAAATAGAATGTCTGGGTTTTTGGACACGGGCGTGTCTAGGCCGTATGAGGGACACAGGCCAGGGACATGGGCATGTGCTTGGCCGTGTGAAAACCCTTACAGGTTCGAAATGGAAAATAAATCAAATAATTCAACACGAGTGAGGAGCACGGGCGTATCCCAAGCAAATGGGCGTGTGCTTTGCCTCCACACCGGCATGCCAGGCATAACCCTAGGTATTTTACTAAAATTTTCTATAGTTTTCGGTTTAGTCCTTGAACTCTAATAATGCACGGTTTGGGCCCCGTAGGCCCATAAAAGGGACAATACGATTTTTTTAAATTGGTTTGAATTTGGAAATTAAATTTTATAACTCGTCTTTCTGAAATGTCCGAGTATGTGTCCGGTAACACTTCATACTTTGTCCCGATCTTGGGTATGGGTAAGGGGTGTTACAGGTGCCACTGTTGCAAATATCAATTTCTACACACGGTGAAGTTTCACGAGTGACGAATCAAATAGTTTGTCAGGACCCCTCCCTCTAATGGTAGTTTTCCTCATTATAAGAATAAAAAGCTAAAAAGTCTAAAGGAGAAAGAAGAAAAGAGTTACCTTTGAGAAAAATCAAAAATAGAAGATGAAGAATGGAGGAAGGTTCAGCGATGTAAGTTTATTGTTTTGGTCAATTTTGCAAAAGTAATCGATGAGGTAATTGGAAAACTATTTTATAGAAACAAACTTGCACAAGAAGTTTATTTTAAGGAAAATGTTCAGATTCTCCAATATAATTTTGAAATCTATAAAAATGTGGTAAGTTGTAATGTTCAAATTTTCACAGAAGTTATTAAGTTGTGGAAGTAGCCAACCCACGGTACGTGTCTGGCATGATGATCAGTTATCAGGTATACGATTGTAATCTCCCAAGTTAGAAATTTTGAGGATGAATTTTTGTTAAGGGAAGGAGAGTTGTAGCACCCAATTTTTGAGGGTCCTAAGTTAGGAGGGTAACCCGAAAGTAGTTTGAGTGGTGAAGTCCTATCCGCCCAATTTATGCTTTCAGCGTATAGGTGGGGCACATAGTTGACGTTAGAGTATTTTGCAAGGATTATTCTTTGAATGTGTTGAGTTGTGAAGAAGAAGAGATCGATAAGAATAATGAGGATTTTTGGGTGAATTGTGTTATCACCGAAGGTATTGTACGCTCAGTTTATTAGGTTATCAAGTTAGTTACGTACTAACGTGGTAGTTAGGATGCAACGAAAGGTTGGACTAGAAATATAAAATATTGGAATTCCAATTACAGCTATAAACCATTTGTTCTATAAAGGCAATCTTGAAAGTTTAAGACACATGTCAGGTTCCAATAAGGGCTTAGGTTATTTATATAGATATTCAGGTTAGAAAAAGGGGAGTTTTTCTTCTTCCTTCCTTAAGAAGTATTGTTACCTAAATCTCAAAGAACCTTTAATATTTCTCTCTCCTTCAAGCCGAAGTTGTAGATCTGGATATTCAAATGTGATTACTCCATGTCAAGGTAAGATTTATGACTTTGTCTATTATATTGTGAAAAAAAGTCAGTTGGATCTGGTAAATCAGTAAGATGAAGATATAAGGCCTTGCTTGGGGATTTCCAATGTTAAAAATGATGGAAAATGAGGGTATATGAATAGGTATTGATGAATTTTCATGTTTTGTAGTAGTAGTTGCTGCTAATTTGCATGATGGAAGTTTGGATATGAAGTTTTGATTTGCAGTAGGTGAGAATCAGGTGAGTCCCTTAATTGACTCTTATATGTGTGTAAATGTGACTGCCTAGGCTAACAATACATTTGATAGGACCCAAGTAGAATAGACCATAGACCCATTTATGGATTTATTCACTTGTAACATTCATACTGTGACATACCTTAATCCTAAGTGGATGATGGGCTATGCATGCATGACTCGTATACTTTGATGTAAATGAAAGCTTGAGTTCAAATAGATAAGAAATCGAAAGTTGGTACGTTGGGTATATAATTTTTGTTGCATGTAACATCATTCCACAATAGTGGAATTCATAACCCAACTAAAAGGTAAATAATATTTTCCCATAGACATTACATGATAGATAAAAAGTAAACATTGTTACGGGTCATTTGTCTTTGTCATAAATGATTTTATTTCTAGTTTATAGTAATTGACTTTTCATAAAGGAATATGTAATGGTAACCGTGAGATAAAATAAAATCATATTAAGAGAAAGAATTTATCCCAAAGAGATTAAGGATGTCTTATGAGGATAACACACTTATGGCAAGGTCATTGGATGAGCACTTATTAAGTAGCTTTTGTAATGGTATATAATAAGAGAGAGCTCAGTCACAATACTTTAATGAAATACCTTCATGACTAAATAAGTTTATAATTAATAAACAAAAATACGAAATTTAATTATAAATTATTTCAACTGTAATTTTATATATCCAATTGGTCCTTTTGCTAGCTTATTGAAACAAAAAATGGATTGCATGTAGAATCAAATGAAAGGAAGTGTGAAATAAGAAAAATAGATTGCATTCACAGTAAATTTATTTTCTCACTAAGTACGAAATGACTTGAGAATTAGTTTAAGATTTTTTGAATTATTATTTAATTAATCATAATTAAATAATTTTAAGTTTAAAAATAGAATTAAATTAAATAGTCGTTATAAATATACTAAATAAAAAATTAAATATATTTCCTCAAAGATTCTATTATGGTAATGTTGTTATGACTTTAATGAAATAGAGTTAAGTTTAGAAAATTATTTAATTGGAAAATTAATTTAGTTAATTTGATTAATGAAATTAATTGATTAAATAATATTTATTTTAAGAAATAGAAAATAAACATTGTGCTGGATTAAATTATAAAGTGTTAGGTCAAAATTTCACGAAGCACATATAATTGTCCCTAATTCATGAGAAGCCTATCACACCCTCGTTTGGCGAACAGGTATTTTTGGAGGTTGTCCTAGCGAAAGAACATAGTCGAACGATTTAGACTGGTTGGCATTAGTGAATTCCTTAGTGAAGTAGTTCGCTGAGCTCCACCTAGTTTGCGAACTCTCATTCTGCTGTTGGCGAGTTTTCTGTCAGGTGAGAACCTTTTTGCCGGATCCTCCTGCTAATAAATCTACCACCCCGTGTTTTGTATTAATGTAAACGTATTAGTTGTGTTAGAAATCATGGTTAATGGGACGCGTATAGGTCACGTGGCATCCTAGTAGGGGTATCGGGTCAATACCCAGGACACCTGGAGAACCTCGTAGGATGTGATTAATTAGTAGAAATGTGTGTGCATGAATATTGATTAGAGTGGAATTCGGATTAGAGTTAGCTATAAATAGAACAACCCTGTAGTGGAGAGAACACTTTTATTTTCATCTTCTCTTCTCATCTTCATTATCATCGAAGAAAACTCAAAAGTGTTCTTCATTGTTAATAGAAAAACTGATCGTTAAGCTTGTAGAAGCTACCTTCTTTAAGCTGTCTGCTGGTAAACTATTAAATCCTTCTTTAGATTTTACCAAATTGGAAGAGGTAGTTGTAGGAATTGTTCATTAGGGTTGAAACATCCCTAACCCGTATCTGTCTCTAGAATAAGGTTACGGAGTATTACAGGAGTTTACAGAGTAATTTTATATAATTCATGTCATTTACTTTTCATATTCGAAACTAATCATATTGTCCCTTGAATGGACCCTCGAGGCCCAATTTAAACAATAGAATCAAGTCGGGACTAAATCGGGATCTTAGAGAATTTTTCGCGAAATTTAAAAAGTTTTCTTTAATACAAGGATCACGCCCGTGTGAGTAGGCCGTGTGGTTCACACGGCCAAGTGACATGCCCATGTCTCAGGTCGTGTGGGCATTCGATGTGAGGCACACGGCCGTGTCCGAGCCTGTGTCCTTACCCGAGTAACTTTCTGACTTATACCACACGATTTGCCACACGTCCTTGTGCTAGGCCATGTGGTCAATTTAATTTTCACAAATTAGGTGCAGGCTTCACACGGCCAAGACACACACCCATGTTCTAGGCCATGTAGCAAACAGGCTGAGACACACGCCTTTGTCTCTGCCCGTGTGCCTAATTCTAAGCATTCTATTTCTCAATTTTAAAATGCAGGGGACACACGGCCAAACCACATGCCCATGTGCCAGCTGTGTGTCACACACGGTCAAGACACATGCCCATGTGTCTACCAATGTGGACAAAATAAGGCCATTTCTTAGCGTTATTTCTCACCCAAATTTAACCTTCAACCTATAGTAACATTTGCATACATTTTTCAACCAATTCATTAACATATATGATATAACATCACCTATTTTCATATAATCATAATTACCTTTTAGTAAACACATAAGTTTTACTTTAATTCAATCTACTTCACCATATAGATATATATTAACATGATTCAACCTTATAATATTATACCAAATCAAACCATCACTAGCCATTCCAATAGCTAGATAACAAACATCCACTCGATGCCAACATTGGCAAAGTTAGCCTATACATGCCATTATACTAAAGTAAGTTTACTATTTATACCAAAATATGCTGAAGGATAGTGTGATGATGCTCCAACTGAATCCAACCTTTACGAGCTTCCAAGTACTATAAAACAAGGAAAACAAAACCTAGTAAGCATTTACTGCTTAGTAATTTCGTATAACGAAAAGTAAACTTACCAATCATATTCATTTAAATAAGCATATCAATAACATGCTTTCCAATAAATTAGCAAATTTGCCTAATCACATACACTCAAATAAGCAAGTTAGTCACATAATTCACATGTACATCAAGTAAGCATGGATGAGCTCATCATGCTATAAACTTTCAGGTATTTAAGAAGCATTCGGGGCATAACTCTCTTAATCTCATAATGTCTCATGTCAGGAATTTTATCCGTTGAATTATTAAAATATCGATGGATACTCAAGTAGTACAAACAAGGTGTACAAAACTGTAATTTGTCAACTCATAATCAAGGGTACCCATTAAGACACTTAATTAGGGAGCACACTCCCGAGCCACATATCAGGTTGCTCAGATGAGCCATGTAGTAGGACACTTATCTGGGCTAAACAGGAAACTCATAAGAGTTTTATTCAGGGAGCTCATAGAGCTTAACAGATAACTTCGAAGAGTTAATATCAGGAAGCACCGGATAAGGTAACAAGGAGTTCAAGCGAGCCATGTCAAGAAGCCCATAAGAGCTTATATCAGGACAATCATGTAATAGGATGCTCACACAGAGCTACGGTAGTGCGCAACACATGTAGAATCACTACTGACCAGGATGCTCGCAAGAACTAATTAACAGGATGCTCGAGAGGGCTTTAACAGGATTGCTCGTCTGAGCTATATTCTGTCCATAACATGTGCAGGACCACATGCAATATGGGAAAACACATATATCCATCGAATTTCATTATTCAAACGAAACTTAATATTTTCTGGATATGATTAAACATATGATTATTTCATTTATTTTTAACATTTCTATAATTCATACAATCACATACCACATTCAATTCAAGTATATAAATAAACACAATTCGGTTACACGAACTTACCTCGACACTTGTTTGTGTATAAAAATCTATTAATTCGAAACTTTTTCTTTTTCTCAATATAGCTTCAAATTTGAGCTGTCCAGATCTATATAAATGAATTTAATCATCAATTTAATCCATTTCAAACTCAATTGGATTCAATTTACACCCTAGGCAAAATTACCATTTTGCCCCTAAACTTTTCATAGATTTCAATTTCGTCCCTAAGCTCGGAAAATGAAATTCATGCAATTTAATCCTTATTCCAAGCCTAATCAAAAATTTCTTATAACATTTACAGAACATGTATTTCACAAAATTCAAAATTTTTCCATAACTTTGACATCTTTATAATTTAGTCCCTAAATCATAATTTCATCAAAATTCTCTTTGTAAAAGTTGTTTATCTATCAACAACCTTTCCTTTTCTACCATAAATTTCAAAATTTCAGCATTTACATCAATGGAAAAATTTCTATACTTTGATAAATTTTCAAATTAATCCCCAAAATAGATAGATTAGATTATCCCGATCTCAAAAATATAAAATTACTAAAAACGGGACAATAATACTTACCCAATTAAGCTAAGAAAGCTTGTTTTCTCTTTCCTAGGGTTTCCATGTATATTTTGGGGAAAAGATTATATAAAATGATATTATTTCTTTTTAATTCATTTATCATCTTTTAATTATTTTAGTTTCCAACTTAGTCCTTGTCTTTTTCTAATTTTTCATGCATGAATCACCAAAAATATCTACTAACTTTTCTTTAATGGCATAGTTACCATATAAGGACCTCTTATTTTGAATTTCATAGCCATTTGATCCTTTTAGCTATTAGAATTCAACTTTTGCATTCTATACAATTTGGTCCTTTCCATAATTAAGCACATAATCGGTAAAATTTCTTATCAGAATTTTCATAGATTATTCCTATCATAATATGGACCATGCAATAATATTAGAATAAATTTTATTTTTGGATCAGATTTGTAGTCCCAAAACCACTGTTTTGATTTCACTGAAAATGGGTTGTTATAAGGGTTTTTAACTAAAATACTAGACAGGAAGAAACTTTCTTCTAGAATTGTTTGCATGTTTACCGATTATTGCTATTATGTTGAATTTCGGTTGTTGTTTTTTTTTATTTTAAAGAGTTATTTGATTGTTTTCAACCAAAGATACGGAAGAAGGTCCTAGTGTTAAGGGAAAAGAACCTATTTGAGTAGATAAAACCCTGTGCGAAGGTTTCTAGTGAGTTCCTTTGTACTTTGTATTTGTTAATTGTGTTAACAGGTTTAAATTGTCCTACTGTTTATTCAAGTGAGTTATACTAACCTTTGGTTTTGGTATGTCTATCAAAGGAATGTGGAAATGAGACGATTCATGTATTGTTGATGTCAGTAAATCATAAACATGAGTCCTTCTTATGCATCGATAAGAATACTCCTTCCTTGGTGCATAGCTCTGTATCTGGATCGAAGAAAAGGGGTATTAGGGTGTTGAGGCATATGATGGTGAAAAAAGAAAGGAGAAATGTTATTATACGTTTTGCCTTCGGTATGGCAATTTGATGCGAACTGTAACTGGGGAACACTCGACCTTGTGGGAGAACACTTACATGTTTGAATTAATAAAGAGGAATTCTGAAGGTTCGATGGGTATAATTGGTCTACTGGATCTACAGAACGACATGGTGGAAATAGAATATTGGTTCTTCAAAACAAGGATTAGAAACTAGAATAAAAAATGGGGTGTATTAGTATAAAGGTGCATAAACATGTTTAGATGATGTGTGGACAATCGCATGAAGTGTAAAAAGAATGTTTAATGATTATAAAGTTAGTCTATAATGCGACATACTTATAGAGTCATCGTGACATCTTTCCATCAAATGTTGGAATTTGATCACGGATAATTTCTGCCAATGGACTATTACCACTTACGAATGGTATCCACCAGTGGATACTTCGAAAAAGGAAAACTTGTATCCTCTTGTAGTGGCGTGTCTTTTTAAAAGGTCTAAGACTTGGTCAAGTAGTGTTGTATTCAAAAAGGGAATCCTGTTACGAGGTTGTTCTTCCGCGAAACTCACTAAGTTCTAATGAACTTACTTAGTCTATCTTCCTTATTTTTAGGTGATTAGGTTGGAATAATTGTAAAAGGGATTTAGCCAAAACTGCTGCCTCTTTGGTGAGTCAACTTTTATTTACACTCGTAACATGTAATCATTGGGGATAGGATAAATGTTAGATTCTGCTAGTTTTTATTTCAAAAGCTTGTATCTGAATAGTTGATTTTGTACTTTTGGGCTCTTACGAGTAGTATTACTAGGCACTCTGCCAAACTGTTTTTATAGGCAAGATTCAGCTAAGAATAAGTATTGAACTTCTATATGAGTGTTAACTCATTTTATGTTTTATATAAATATGTCAAGGATTAAAGGGCTTCCTCCAAATGTTTGTTAGACATTGTTTAGTTATACTTAGCATATTATGATTACTTATAAACGTGTTATCGTTTATAGAAAAATATCACACAAAAAATATGTTCAATTAAACTAGCAGTGTCTAATAATGTACAGATCAAATTATAATATATTAAATTTTACAATGAAATACTGGTAAATATTCTGAGGATTGTACCCAAGGGATTGCATATTGGATAAACTATTACTAAATTAATTATAAAAAATAATTACAAATCTAATCGAGTCACGAATTAATAGTGTGAATCCAAATTAAAATATTAATTAAACTAATTAAATTAATTAACCTAACTAACCTAATGGACTTTCCTATTCTTAGTGTCGACAATGCCAGCCTCTAGCCTATGATCGATTAAATCCCTAATTATCTAATTAACTAATTAATTATCCTAGATTAAGTTATTTATCACTTTTAGCTAAAAATACCCTACCGATCTCATCTTCACTAAGGATTACCACCTAAGTCACCCTCCTAGTCTCTTCCTAGGCATACGAATACCCTCCCAGTCTCACTAGTTGGCACAAATTATACACGACAGGATACCCTTTCAGTCTCACTTGTCTAGATATTATATCAGGGGAATCACTCCTTAATATACTAAGTATTCTTAAATAAACAATCACTTAAAAAATAAATTAGTTTATAAATCAAAAATGCGAGATATGAAATAAAACACAATATTCTATTATAATATTCAAACAATCATCAATTGACCAGATTAACAAAGGATAAATAAAAGAAGAGAAGAGAAGAGATAAGAGAATTCTCATGAATAAATATATTGAAGCATGATTCTGGACAATCTCTGATTGCAATTATCTTCACATCGAAATAGAAAAGTTTTGACTACACGAACATAAAAGAAAATACAAAGAAAATTGAGTAGGAAGAATTGTCTACCTAAGTCCACACATAATTACAGTGACTCTAAGGTTGCTTATATAGGCAATGGGCTACTTGGTGACCTTTCAACCATAGATACATTTTGATACCACTTAATGTAATATTCTGATAAATGTAAGGGTCCAAATATGGAAATATCCCAAGAGTGTCATCCACGAAGTCAGCCACATTTTGGCCTGCCTTTTTCACGTCGTCGGGACATGGGAAGGTTCCTCGTCACGATGTCGCCACCGTGGTATCCTTCCCATATACATCGCATCGTTGTGATGAAAGGAAGCTCATCGTCTCTTGTCACAACGATAAGTGTATTTTCCAGCCTTGGCAACTTCGTTGTGCTATCAAGCTCTCTTATCTCGTGGCCTGTTCATCATCCCTTGTATTCTTGGACCTGAATTGGCATCCTACACATTTAATTAGCCCATGAGTCACTCATGAGACCTGAGTTAACATTATGGGTCATTGAAAAATCAAAAAATGTGTAAAAATGTTTATTTTATTAATATTTTACTCCTAACTGACTAATATTGAAAATTCAATACTTAATTATAAATTTCTAGAAAACAAGCTTTTCAGGTGCAGAAATGACCTAAAATAACTACTACATTTGACATTAGGTCATACTGCTGCATAAAGTGCTTTACAAGTTTATATTCCATTTGATATTTTAGGTTAACGTCACAGTTCATAAAGCAATTTGTCAAACTTAAGGTGTTAGAATCTCAAATTGATTCGTCAGTTCGATTTGTTTCAAATTGTGGCACTCTATACCCCGATCCAATGATCGAGTAGGGTGTAGGGTGTTACAATTTTATTGGTATCATAACTTCAGTTTAGTCGATTCTTGAAAAATAACGTTAGTCAGAAACCCCGCGATGCATGTTACATGAATCTAGCATACTCTCTTGTAGTGTTGCTAAACTAAGTTTGTATTTTGTTGCAAATAAAATAAAAATGCCAGTAAACTCAAGAAATGCAAAAAGAGAAGAGATAGAGAGCAACAAACTTTCTTAAGCAAGTAGCCTAGGTCCCACAATAAGCTGGGAAGCTCTAAGAGTTGAAGCTAAAAAGGCTCTATTAGAAATGATGGGTCATGTCATCAGACAATGGTTCAACTGATATATGGGGGCTACACCATCCTGAACACATCGAAAACATGATAAAATAGTGAGATCGAAAGAAATAGTGAGAACAGCTGTAACACCCCTTACCCGTATCCAATGCCGGGACAGGGTTCGAGGAATTGCCAGACTTAAACGTACACCATTTCATAAATCCAAGCATAATGTCCCTTACACGAGCTACCGAGGCTCTAAAATGTATTAAAGGCAATTTGGGACTAAACCGAGAACTTTGGAAAGTTTTGGGAAAACTTAGAAAAATTCTCATGAAACAGGGTCACATGTCCGTGTGGACACAAGGACACGCCCGTGTGTCTTCTAGACGCCCGTGTCTTCAGGCTATGTAACTCTCTGTTTATGATGTCAGTAAAACAATTTGAACCATACGGCCAGGCCACACACCCGTGTGCTAGGCCGTGTCCTTCACATGGCTAAGACACATGGTCGTGTCTTTGCTTGTGTGGCTAGCACTTAGACTATTTCCAAGCCTTTTTGTTGCCTTAATCTTTCACGACTTAACCACTTTAAATACACATATATCATAGCATCATTTTACTGATTTAGCATGCCTCACTAAGGAACGTTTTTAACAACCAATCATAACATATTACCCAATAATTAATCTCTACTTATTCAACAAATGTCCATGTTCAATCATTATCAACTTAATGCCAATTTATGAGTTTATTCCATAGCCATGACCACTCCGAATGGTCCTAAGGCATTCTCATGCACATATGTTATACTATTCATTCATAGTAAACAATTATAATCACATTGTAAGGCATTAACAAATAGTAAGGATAATTAGCCAAAACTTTATCAGCCACATCTCATAGCTATATACAACGAATAATTATAAGCCAATACATTTGGCTACCCATAACAACATCTATCATAACACTAAGTCTCTATACATGCCACTAACTTGGAATCGCTAGCATATATATATTAATATTCTAAAGATGATGTCTCGATAGTGTGATGTTGCCCCCGACGATCTCCAACCCCAAGCCGACCTGAAAATGCTAAGAACATGGAGAGGAGGGAGTAAGCTTTACTCTTAGTAAGCTCTCATGAAAAATAATAACCAATGTGATAACATGCTATTTTTAAATTCTTTCTATTTATTCAAAGTCTAGTGAAGCTGTTTTCCTAAGTCACGGTCACTAAATTTTCATATCCAGAGCTACGGGACTCCAAATTGAGAATCGTTAATTTTTCTGAAACTAGACTCACGTCTCTTCTTACCATAAAATTTTCAAAATTTTAGGTCAAGCCAATAAGTACAATTTTTTCTTCAAATTTACCCCTATTTCGCTGTCTGGCAGTTCCGACCTCTCTTCACTATGAAGTAATTATCTCATAGTACGGGACTCGGATGATGCTTCCTCTATTTCCCTTGAAAATAAACTCATTATGGTTTTTAAGCATATAAATTATAAACTATAATCATTTTTTTTACAATTTTTAATGATTTTAAAAATTTAAGACAGGGTAGTCCAAGATCACTCTGACCCTATTTAAAAAAAATTCAAATATCTCATCCTATGAGATTCCTTTGCTTACCACATTTCCTTTATCTGAAACTAAACTTGATAAGCTTTAATTTCATGTTTTACTCAGAATCATTACGGCGGGATTACTCATCCAGGTTAAATCCCTCATAACATAAATTTAAGGAGTATTGCTGGGATTAGCATTCCAGGCTAAATCCCTTACAATGACAATTACTCCAATACGCTCGGATCTGAAATGCCAGTCCAGGCTAATTTCAGTCCTTAATCGGATTACCCGTCTGGGCTAAATCCTTAATGCACCCATATTTTTCGGGAGGCTCGATCACTTAAGGAACACCCGTCCGGGATAGATCCTTTCTATATTGAGATCAACAAATTACCTGTCCGGGCTAAATACTTTTCTGCAATACATGCAGGATCTCATGTCATGTAAATAATGATTTATCCATCAGATATCCCTTTTTATTCAACTGAGATTTTCTCTTTTCATCAAGTATATCAATGTCTCATAATATCATTCATGTTTTCATGGTAACAATTAACATATACTACATGAAACATCAAGACACATAATACATGGTAGAAATGAAATATTTACATATCACATAATATCAAGGGATTAGAGATATCATACAATGTCACATTAATTATGTACTTACTAATCATGTATCATTATTCATATCATATTTTCACATCACGAACTCATTCCATCACCTTTCAATGTATTCACTCATGCCATTCATACAATGACAATAAGGGATTTTTAGATTAAACAAGCATTGCATTATTATTAACACACGAACTTACCTCGGTTCCGAGTACGACTAATTATTTCGAATTAGTCTTTAACCTCGTTCAACCTCGTTCTAAGCCCGAATCTTGTTTTCTTGATCTAACATTACAAATATAGCTCATTTATTACTCACATTATTCAAATGGGTCCATAAATCATACTTTTACAAATTTACATTTTGACCCTAAACTTTCACTTATTTACACTTTGGCCCCTAGGCTTGTAAAATGATTTTTATTCAATTTTCTTGCATTTTAAGCCTAGTCGAATCATTTTCATAACTATAGCAGCCCCCAGTTTCCACTAAATCACCCTTTTATGACCAATTTTATAACTTTTGCAATAGGTCCTTTCGGACGTTTTCATCAAAAATCACTTAGTAAAAGTCATTCCTCTAACTATAATCATGCATAATCTACCATTAAACCTCAAAATATCAGCATGTCACTCATATGTAAATTTTTAAACATAAACCCTATCTCAAAATAATGGTAGAAATAGGTAAATCGGGTTACCGAGACTTCAAAAATGTAAAGAACATTAAAAAAGGGCACGAGATCACTTACAAATGAGCTTGGAAGCTTGAACCAAACCCTAGCCATGGCTTCCATGGTATTTTCGGCTGGATGAAGAAGATGGGCATGAATTTTGGCTTATTTTCCCTTTTTATTATTTTAATTACTAAAAGATCAAAATACCCTTAACTTAAAAATATTCTATTTCACCCATTTCATGTCTATTTTTGTCCAAAAAATTAACCAATGGTCTAATTACCATACAAGTGCCTCCAATGTAAAATTTCATATCAATTGGGCACGTCTAGCATGTAGAACTCAACTATTGCACTTTTTACAATTTAGTCCTTTTGACCAAATTGGGTACCCAAACGTCAAATTTTTTGAATGATATTTTCACGAAATCATTCTGTGAAATTGTAGACTGTAACACCCCAAACCCGGCCTAGACGTTAGGACCAGATCCGGTGCGCCACATCGATGCGTTTAAAACGTTCCGTATTACTTAGTTTGGAAAACTTAGTTGGTGTTGTAAAAGATACTTTTAAAAGTAGGTTAAAGTGAATAGAAGCTGTGCACCAGGTAGGAAACCAGGAAAAGAGGAGGTGAGTCCGTTGGACTGCTTAAGTACCAAGCTCCCTTCGGATCCAATCCTAGACATGCACACCACCATTGCCACACCTTAACGACTCGTATAATTTTGAGAAAACCGTCTGGTTATGTCTACCTTAAGAAAATGATTAAGTTTGAAAACGTTTGCTTAGCAGAAGTCTTACTTGTAATCGTGTTATTTTAAAATCCCTTAATGTTTTTGAAAACGCGTCATAAAGCTAACCCATTTACCTTAGTTATCATAGTTTTCTTTCATCATAATAAAATAAAATAATAAAAGTAAACCAAAACCATAAAAATAATTAAGCGGCCTTATTACACTTAAAACCCAAAACCATAAATGAAATTAAAAGGACGTCCAGTTCACCAAAAAAAAACTAGGTTCGTAGAAACATGTGGCCAGTCCGAATCCCTCACAGCTCCAAGCCCACTATGGTTGAGGATTACCTGCGAGGATGAAAATAAGGGGTGAGTTTTGGGAAACTCAGTGTGTAATTCAACCCAACCATAGCCTAAATCAGTTCAAACCACATAGACAGAATAAGTTGGCCTTAACCCAGAACAGATTTTAGAATAAAGCCCATAGGCCCAGAACAGATCAGAACAGATATATCATGCTTATGCAGAAACCCAACCATATCCAACCATGTGCACCCCCATACCATCATTTCACCATGTGGGAGACTACTCAACCCACCCAACCGCTACATCATACACGAAATATGCAGCATGGTGCCAGGATGCAAAAATGTGACAGTCACGGATCTGATATTTTGTGGCGGTGCCACCAAAACAGATATATGTGGCGGGGCCACGAGCAGATAATTTGTGGCATAGCCACCAGATGCTTCCTCCATAATATAACCCATGTCCCCATGCAATGATATACATTCATGGCATACATCATACTGATTTAATTCATCATGCTTTTCGGACAAAATTAACCCTAGGGGTATAAAGGTAATTTTGCATACATAGGGTATAATGGTAATTTTGTATACATAGGGGTATAATGGTAATTTTGTATACATAGGGGTATTCTAGTACAACTATTTCTAAGGTTTTCATGCATATCGTAGCCATTACGTTTAGCGAAACTCTTACCGAAAGTGTTCTTACGAATTGGGCAGATGGGCCCATTGACCCGATTTTGGCCCATTAAACCCAAAATATCAAAAGCATCGAAATCGCGCGTCTTCGCGCTTTTATCACTTTCGATTACCAGTAATAATTACCCATACGTCTTACGAGCATTCGCACACTCGCAAATGCCCAAAATACTGACTTTTCGGCATTTCGGCTTTTCAGCTTTTGCCGATCTAGCCTATGAAAGGGTGTCATTTATACACCTGTTTTGGGATTTCCTCGACGAGATCTACACACGAATTGCCTACAATTGAATCACTTAATATTACTCCAAATATCGAAATAAGATTGAGTATATAGCCCCCTACCACATTCAGCCAAACATGCCTAAAACCCTTATTGCTCTTACCTTACTACCGAAAGATGGTTAACTCTAAAGATCTGATCGTTCCACCTGTCCAAGCCCTTGATCAACCGCCTCTAAATCACACTATTACCAAAACAAAATAGTTATTACGACCCCTCAGGGTTACAAGTCCAAATCGACAACCTCCCTAACTTTTAGGGATTTTGGCTTTTCCTAACATATGTAAGAAGACTAAGTTTTGGAGAAGACTTACCACCGATTCCTTAGTGACTGATTCCAATGAGTTTCCCACTCGATCCCGATGTAGATCTAAGCCCTTAGATGATAACAAAAGTCGATCTTTTAGTGACTTCAGTATTCGGCCAAGTCCCTTTTAATGTGGGGTTTTCGGCTTTTTGCAACTTGTGTTTAGAAAGGTAAAACGAGAGGGTTTTACTATGGTCTTGTCGTCAAAACTTGAGGTTTTAGAGGGCTGGTGAATCAGCCACAAATGATGAAGAGAAGAGATATGGTTTTGGTTATAAGAAATCGGCACAAAAAGAATCAAGCTTTCGGGATTTCGGCTTTTTATGGCCAAAGGCTATGAAGGTTTTGAAACGGTTGAAGGGAAAAATGGAGATGAACAAGATGGTAGGAAGGTTCGGCAATAGAGGAAAGGAGATGAAGAAAAAGGTTGATGAGGAGAGGAGAAAAGAAAAGATAAGGAGAAAAGTCAGGAAACGGCACCAACTACCCTAAGTGCCGAATTTATACTAGCTCCTTAACCTAGCCGAATTTTTGCCCCCTTAAAGAATCCCTTGGCCGGCCACCTCTTGCTCTTTAAGAGTCCAACATTCAGCCAACACATCTCTCCTAATCAGCTCCTAATTTCTCTCCTTATCCCTCCTTGCTCCATCTCTGAGCAACTCAAACTCTTGTTAACAGCCTTTCACTTCATTTTCATTACCTACCTTTTACTGCTCATAAAATTAATCCCTAGTTTTGCTATCAATGTGACTTGAACACAGGTCCTCCCTAGCTTCCACACACCACTTATAGCCTTCCTGTGGCGTCACATGCCATTTCACCACTTGCTTCCTTGTGATCTATTTCACACAATTAATTCCTCAAAGCCCAATTTACGAACCCCTTTCTCTTATGGAATTAAAATTAATTAAAACTATCAGGTTATCCTAAGCTTGGGCCTTCTAGAGGCCCACTATCACAATTAAACCTACACTTAACAAGTAGAACACAGAATTTTTAATTTTACAAACTTTTTCAGAACTCCCAAAAAATTTGGGGCGTTACAACTCTACCCTCCTTAAAGAAATTTCGTCCTCAAAATTTACGACCAATGATGAGGGTATTGTTGTTGCATTGCCTCCTCTGGCTCCCAAGTAGCTTCTTTTCTGCCATGGTTATGCCAAAGCACTTTCACTAATGGTACAGATTTCCTCCTCAGAACCTTAACGTCTCGATCTAATATTTGTACAGGCTCCTCCTCAAAGGTCGAATCAGCTCGCACCTCAATTTCTGCAACCGGCACGACATGAGTAGGGTCAGAACGATAGCGCCTTAACATGGAGACGTGAAAAACATCGTGAATCCTATCTAACTCTGAAGGCAGTTCCAACTGATAAGCCACTGGGCCTACTCGCTTCAAAATCCGATAAGGCCCAATGAACCGCGGACACAACTTGCCCTTCTTACCAAACCTTAGTATATTCTTCCAAGGTGAAACCTTCAAGAAGACCATATCGCCCACTAAGTATTCAATCTCCTTACGCTTCAGATCTGCATACGACTTTTGCCTATCAGACGCTTCCTTTAACCGATCTCTAATTAACTTGACCTTATCCTCAGTATCTGCCACCAACTCAGGTCCAAGAACTTGTCGCTCCCCCAGTTCAGTCCAACAACTAGGTGTTCGACACCTTCGCCCATACAGAGCTTCCTAAGGTGCCATTCGAATACCCGACTGATAACTATTATTGTATGCAAACTCTGCCAAAGGCAAGTAATCCTTCCAACTACCTCGGAAATCAATAACACATCCCCTCAGCATGTCTTCCAGAATCTGAATAACTCTTTCCGACTGACCATTAGTTTGGGGATGGAAAGCCGTACTAAAGTTCAATCGTGTTCCCAACGCCTCATGTAGCTTTTGCCAAAACTGAGATGTAAATCTAGGATCCCGATCAGAGATAATCGAAACCGAAACTCCATGCAGTCGCACAATCTCCGCCACATACAACTTGGCTAACTTCTGAAGAGAAAAGTCTGTGTGAACAAGTATAAAATGAGCCGACTTGGTCAACCTATCCACAATCACCCATATCGAGTCTTTCTTTGATGGTGTCAAGGGTAGTCCACTCACAAAGTCCATGGTTACCCTCTCCCACTTCCAAAGTGGTATTTTTACTGGCTACAATAATCCAGAAGGTAACTGATGCTCAGCTTTCACTTGTTGGCATGTCAGATATTTCCTACAAATTCGTTACCTCTCGCTAAGTCCAGCCACTGTCATACAGCTTCTCGTAAGTCATGGTACAACTTATTCCTCCGGATGCATGGCACAAAGTCCCCCATGAGCTTCCTTCAAAATTGACTGTCTCAAGTCAGAGTCCTTCGGAACACAAATTCTACCTCGAAAACACAGAACCCCATCATCATTTAACCCAAACTCAGAAGTTTCCCCTTTCTTAACTTGTTGAAAACGAGGGACCAAAGACTCATCTTTCAACTGCTTTTCCTTAATCTGATCCACCCAGGTTGGCCTTACTTGCAATTCAGCCAACAGACTTCCATCATCATACAGACTTAGACGAGCAAACATTGCTCTCAGATCAGATACAACTCTACGACTTAGAGCATCGGCTACCACATTAGCCTTACCTGGGTGATATTCGATTGAACAATCATAATCCTTAAGCAACTCGATCCATCTCCTTTGCCTAAGGTTCAGTTCCTTTTGAGTCAGCAAATACTTGAGACTCTTATGATTTGTGTATATAATACACCTTTCTCCATACAAGTAATGTCTCCAGATTTTAAGTGCAAAGATCACTGCTACTAACTCCAAATCATGAGTGGGATAGTTCCCTTTGTGAGGCTTAAGTTGTCGAAACGCATAAGCAACCACCTTACCCTCTTGCATCAACACACAACCCAAACCTACGTGTGATGCATCACTGTACACAGTAAAATCTTTCCTAGACTCTGGTTGAATTAACACAGGTGCTTCAGTCAGAACTTTCTTCAACCTCTCAAAAGCTTCTTGCTGCTTCTCCGTCCATACAAACAGTACTCCTTTCCTTATGAGTTTTGTGAGAGGTGCTGCCATCACAGAAAAACCTTCCACAAACCTTCTGTAGTATCCTGCCAACCCTAGGAAACTTCGAATTTCTGAAATCGACCTAGGTGGCTTCCATTCCAAAATTGCTTCAATCTTTCGTGGATCCACTCTAATCCCTCTACAGAGACCATATGCCCCAAAAAGGTTACCTCCCTCAACCAGAACTCACACTTGCTGAACTTCGCATAAAGTTCCTTCTCCCTTAACACTTGCAACACAGTGCGGAGATGCTCATCATGTTTTGCTTCGGTCTCAGAATATACCAGAATATTGTCAATAAAGACGACCACGAACCGATCCAAAAATGGTTGGAACACACGATTCATCAGATCCATAAACGCTGCAGGAGCGTTTGTTAGTCCAAATGGCATAACCAAAAACTCATAATGACCATAACGAGTCTTGAATGCTGTCTTATGAATATCTGCCTCCTTGACCCTTAACTGATGATATCCAGATCGAAGATCGATCTTGGAAAATACAGAAGCTCCCTTAATCTGGTCGAACAGATCGTCAATCCTTGGCAGAGGGTACTTATTCTTAATCGTCAGTTTATTCAACTGGCGATAATCAATGCACATGCGCATCGTCCCATCTTTCTTCTTCACAAATAGCACCGGTGCTCCCCATGGAGACACACTTGGCCTAATAAAGCCCCTATCCAACAATTCTTGAATTTGCGCCTTTAACTCCACTAACTCCTTCGATGCCATCCTATATGGTGTAATGGACACTGGTGCTGTCCCAGGCAATAGGTCGATTCCAAATTCGACTTCTCAGTTTGGAGGCAATCCCGGAAGCTCCTCCGGAAAGACATCTTGGAACTCTTATACAGTCCTAACCTTATCCACTGTCAGCCCCTCTACATCTGTTTGACTTACAAATGCCAAATAGGCCTCACAACCTTTCTGAATCCACTTTTCAGCCCTCAATGCCGATATCACATTAGACAAATAGTCCTTTCGTTCACCTATCACCATAACCTCATCCCCTTCCGTGGTCCTTAGCACCATTCGCTTAGCAACACAGTCCAGAGTCACCTTATGCTTAACAAGCCAGTCCGTTCCCAGAATAACATCAAACTCTCCAAACGGCAACTCCATTAGATCGCCAGGAAAGCTCATATCTTGAGTTTCTAAGGGTACATCCTTATACAGCTTGTCTACCCTAATCGAGTGACCCAAGGGACTTAGCACAGATACCCCACTAACTATCTTCTCAGAATGCACTCCCAAAGACCCAGATATGGCACACTCAACATAAGAATGAGTAGATCCAATATCCACCAAGGCAGTATATGGCATATTAGAAACTAAAAATGTACCGTTATGACATCAAAAGGCCGCCTCCTCTCGACGACGAGCTGCATACACCAACGCTGGCTGTCGAGCCTCGGCATTTCCGGCTCCCCTGCCAGGCGCCCCTCGACCTCAACCATTTCCATTCCCATTTCCGCCCCTACCTTGTCCACGTCCTCTCGCTGGTTGTGGTCCACCTCTCATGGGTTGAACAACCCTCAGACAAAGAACTCGAGCTCGATCAACTCTCGTGGGTGGTCCTTAACTCTGTGCTCCATAGATCCGCATCGAAAACAAGCACCAGAACGTTTCCTACACTCACCCAGGTGTACCTTACCACAATCCCCACAGATTGGCGGTCCAACCACATTCATCGGAACGGCTCGAACTGGCTCCTCCACTCTCGCCCTTTTGATATTCTTGTTTGCCCCACCCAAAGGTCCAGAATCCCTCCGGAAACGGTTCCGATCTTTCTCACGGTTCTGCCTCTCAGTACACTTTACCTCCCCAGCAATCTTAGCTTTTTCCACTAAAACCGCGAAGTCACGCTCCCTCTGCGGAGCAATCAGCACGTTAAGGTCATCTCTGAGTCCATCCTCAAAGCGAACGCTACGCTCATACTCCGTAGCAACTATTCCCACAGCATACCTACTCAGCCTCAGAAATTCAGCCTCGTACTCAGTAACAGTTTTGCCTTCTTGGACTAGATTCAGGAATTCTTTCCTACGGGCGTCCACACAACTTGCCCCGATGTACTTTCCTTTAAAGGCTGTCTTAAACAGCTCCCAAGTAACCCTATCAGCTGGGGTTCCATCCCTCACGGTGAGCCACCACTGATAAGCCTCATCTCGCAAAGAACGATCATTATTCTTTCGGTTTACGCTCCACGTAACGATCCAAGTCATCCATAATTGCTTCGTGGCCTCCAACCAATATTCGCCACATTCGGGCTACACCAAATACACCCCTAAAGATCTCCGCTCCGTTAGCCTGGAGTCGTTCAGAAATCGATCCTCAAATTTTGTTGCCCGAACTTGCCCCAGCAACCCTTTCCAGAACTCGAAGCATTGCCTGCGATAGGGCGTCATCCCCGGTACCACGATCATGTGATTCCACTTCTATTGCCGAAGGTACCGGTGCTTCTGCCGCTGGCATATGTCCTGAAGACGAAGATCCCGCTCGAGCTCTTCCTCGGCCTCGTCCACGGCCTCTACCTCGAGCTGCTCGCGTATTCATATCGTATTATCGATTACAAATTTTATGCATTAATATCATTCCAATGTTTATTACGATGTTTTATGATTCGATAAAGAATTGTAATTGGTTTTCACAGAATCGATGTCTAGCTACGCCTCGATCTTTTAGCAAGCTTTTCTAGGATTTCAAGAGCATCCTATCTAGAGTATTCTAGTAAAGTTTCAAGATGCATGATAATTGAATATATTTAGAAAAATTCGAATACTTACAGGCTTGGGCCGGAGATTCGGAATGCCACCTTCAGGAGTCTAGATTTTTTTTTAAAAACTAATTTTTTTTTTGAAAATCTTCGTTTTCGTAAACCAATTCCACAGCCGAGTTGTTGTAACCTAGGCTCTGATACCACTAAATGTAACACCCCAAACCCGACCTAGACGTTAGGACCAGATCCGGTGCGCCATATCGATGCGTTTAAAACGTTCCGTATTACTTAGTTTGGAAAACTTAGTTGGTGTTGTAAAAGATACTTTTAAAAGTAGGTTAAAGTGAATAGAAGCTGTGCACCAGGTAGGAACCAAGGAAAAGAGGAGGTGAGTCCGTCGGACTGCTTAAGTACCAAGCTCCCTTCGGATCCAATCCTAGACATGCACACCACCATTGCCACACCTTAACGACTCAGATAATTTTGAGAAAACCGTCGGTTATGTCTACCTTAAGAAAATGATTAAGTTTGAAAACGTTTGCTTAGCGAAGTCTTACTTGTAATCGTGTTATTTTGAAATCCTTAATGTTTTTGAAAACGCGTCCTAAAGCTAACCCATTTACCTTAGTTATCATAGTTTTCTTTCATCATAATAAAATAAAATAATAAAAGTAAAACAAAACCATAAAAATAATTAAGCGGTCTTATTACACTTAAAACCCAAAACCATAAATGAAATTAAAAGGACGTCCAGTTCACGAGAAAGAAACCAGTTCAGAGAAACATGTGGCGATCCGAATCCTCACGACTCCAAGCCCACTATGGTTGAGGATTACCTGCGAGGATGAAAATAAGGGGTGAGTTTTGGGAAACTCAGCGTGTAATTCAACCCAACCATAGCCTAAATCAGTTCAAACCACATAGACAGAATAAGTTGGCCTTAACCCAGAACAGATTTTAGAATAAAGCCCATAGGCCCAGAACAGATCAGAACAGATATATCATGCTTATGCAGAAACCCAACCATATCCAACCATGTGCACCCCCATACCATCATTTCACCATGTGGGGAGACTACTCAACCCACCCAACCGCTACACATTACGAAATATGCAAAGATGGTCGCCAGATGCAAAAATGTGACAGAGTCACGGATCTGATATTTTGTGGCGGTGCCACCAAAATAGATATATGTGGCGGGGCCACGTATCAGAATAATTTGTGGCATAGCCACCGTGATGCTTCCTCCATAATATAACCCATGTCCCCATGTAATGATATACATTCATGGCATACATCATACTGATTTAATTCATCATACTTTTCAGACAAAATTAACCCTAGGGGTATAAAGGTCATTTTGCATACATAGGGGTATAATGGTAATTTTGCATACATAGGGGTATAATGGTAATTTTGCATACATAGGGGTATTCTAGTACATCTAACTATTTCTAAGGTTTTCATGCATATCGTAGCCATTACGTTTAGCCAGAAACTCTTATCGAGTGTTCTTACTGAATTGGGCCTGTTGGCCCATTGACCTAGTTTTGGCCCATTAAACCCAAAATATCAAAACGCACGAAATCGCGCGTACTGTAGTTTTATCACTTTCGATTACCAGTAATAATTACCCATACATCTTACGAGCATTCGCACACTCACAAGTGCCCAAAATACTGACTTTTCGGCATTTCGGCTTTTCGGCTTTTGCCGATCTAGCCTATGAGAGGGTGTCAGTTACACACCTGTTTTGGGATTTCCTCGACGAGATCTACACATGAACTGCCTACAATTGAATCACTTAATATTACTCCAAATATCGAAATAAGATTGAGTATATAGTCCCCTACCACATTCGGCCAAACATGCCTAAAACCCTTATTGCTCTTACCCTACTACCGAAAGATGGTTAACTCCAAAGATCTGATTGTTCCACCTGTCCAAGCCCTTGATCAACCGCCTCTAAATCACGCTATTACCAAAACAAAATAGTTATTACGACCCCTCAGGGTTACAAGTCCAAATCGACAACCTCCCTAACTTTTAGGGATTTCGGCTTTTCCTAAAATATGTAAGAAGACTAAGTTTTGGAGAAGACTTACCACTGATTCCTTAGTGACTGATTCCAATGAGTTTCCCACTCGATCCCGATGTAGATCTAAGCCCTCAGATGATAACAAAAGTCGATCTTTCAGTGACTTCAGTATTCGGCCAAGTCCCTTTTAATGTGGGGTTTTCGGCTTTTTGCAACTTGTGTTTAGAAAGGTAAAACGAGAGGGTTTTACTATGGTCTTGTCGTCAAAACTTGAGGTTTTAGAGGGCTGGTGAATCAGCCACAAATGATGAAGAGAAGAGATATGGTTTTGGTTATAAGAAATCGCACAAAAGAATCAAGCTTTGGGATTTCGCTTTTTATGGCCAAAGGCTATGAAGGTTTTGAAACGGTTGAAGGGAAAATGGAGATGAACAAGATGGTAGGAAGGTTCGACAATAGAGGAAAGGAGATGAAGAAAAGGTTGATGAGGAGAGGAGAAAAGAAAAGATAAGGAGAAAAGTCGAAACGGCACCAACTACCCTAAGTGCCGAATTTATACTAGCTCCTTAACCTAGCCAATTTTTGCCCCTTAAAGAATCCCTTGGCCGCCACCTCTTACTCTTTAAGAGTCCAACATTCAGCCAACACATCTCTCCTAATCAGCTCCTAATTTCTCTCCTTATCCCTCCTTGCTCCATCTCTGAGCAACTCAAACTCTTGTTAACAGTCTTTCACTTCATTTCTATTACCTACCATTTCTGTTCATAAAAATTTATCCCTTGTTTTGCTATCAATGTGACTTGAACCTAGGTCCTCCCTAGCTTCCACACGCCACTTATAGCCTTCCCTGTGGCATCACATACCACTTCACCACTTGCTTCCTTGTGATCTATTTTACACAATTAATTCCTCAAAGCCCAATTTACTAGAACCCCTTTCTCTTATGGAATTAAAATTAATTAAAACTATCGGGTTATCCTAAGCTTGGGCCTTCTAGAGGCCCACTATCACAATTAAACCTACACTTAACAAGTAGAACACAGAATTTTTAATTTTACAAACTTTTTTAGAATTCCCAAAAAATTTGGGGCATTACATAGACCATAAAAATATAATAAGAAAGAATTTTCTTATGTCAGATTTGGGGTCCCAAAAGTACTATTCCAACTAGGCCCTATTTCGAGATGTTATATTTCTCCCCCCTTTAGAGATTTTCGTCCCCGAAAATCTTACCAGAAGAGTGGTTTAACTTTCATATAGACTCTTCTATCCCATATTTGTTAAAGAACTTTTACTCATGATGTACTTTTGATACTAGCTCTTTAATCATTCATACTGAAATGATTTGCAGATTTCATCAAACATTTAGCAACAATCCACAAAACATTTTTCTCTTTCAAAGATAAGAATAATCCTGATAACAATTCATGTATCTAAATACAAAAATAAAAAATATCGAGTTCCAAACTCGAGCTCCAATGCATCACTCCTGCGAGTTTTTTTCTTTGCAAACTAACTATATAAGCTCGAGATTTTCTACCCAAGCACTTGTAACCACATTTTTCTTTCATCAAAGATCATACAATAACTAGCTCAAGTCTTCTACACTATCACAAACTCAGATCTGGCTATAACATCAGATACGTTGAGCTATTATATTGCCTTATAGTCTAATAACACATCACAAGTCATTCAACAACACATCACAGAAGGTCAAGGAGTCTTTGCCCAATGCAGACTAAACCAGTTCAAAGGCTTCGGTTAACAATGTTCTTGTCTATTCAGAGCTTTATTAACAAGTAATAGACTTTTCGACTTTCACAAGACCAAAATTTTATCATTCAAAGTAGCTTTAAATCATATCAAAATCTTCTAAGATATATATACACTCTTCATTCAGACTATCTGTCTTTTACCCTAAAAAAATAAAATCTTATTCTCACACATCTATATCAAATTTAATCTTTCAAACAATAACCAATTCCGATTGCACAACCAAGTCAGTCTTAATCATCAATAAATGACTTTTCAAGAAATCTTCTCTTCCAATCGATAAAATGATTCAACAAGTAATCATTCAAAATTCACTTATCATGCCAATCAAAGTCCATTTCAATTGTATTAACTCATAATAACAAGAATATCCTGACTAAAAGCATTAACTTGGTTAACTTACTTGAGAAAAGAAATCCAGATACCGGAGTCATCATGTTGCTATAATCAAACCGGAATCATAGTCATAATTGACATAGTCATTATAAGCCAAAGAATACACTTTAGGTACGAACCATGATTAATAATTTATGGAATAAATATGGCAAGAAACCCATATAAAGAAGTCCAAGACAAAGATATCCATGATAAAGAAATCCCATGATTTAGAAATCCAAGATACATTGTCAAAATGAAAGATCCAGAACAAAGCTCATAAGAAAAATATGAAGGATCTCGATAATTCCTCAGAGAAAGGAAGTTTGAAATAATACATCTTTCCAACCCACTGGAAGTAAATGCAACAAGAATAATATATCTTCCCATAAATATACATATCAAATAGAAAATCAATTAGAAGAAACAGAGTTGTATCATCACGTGTACTTTTTTTTCATAAAGTTTCAATAGATGAAACGCAATAGAATGTCAGAGGGGAATGGAGCAATACAGATTATATATACTAGTCGGACTACCAATGCTTTCATCTATACATCATGATTAGAAAATATTTCCATAAACCAAAGGTTTCATCAGAAGAGTAAAGGCCATAGGATCAATCTCAAGAACAATTACACATATAGAATAGCTCAAAAGAGACTGTCAAAATCTGTTCAGCCATGACTGTCACACTCAATGTCTTTCCTTTCAAATATTATTCCTTCAACTATTTCTATCATCACTAATACCGTATTATTCCTTTTACTAAAGAAAGTAAGTTCAGAAGAAATTTTAATTACTACATTCTTTCAACGTCGTGTCTGAATCAGTAAATCTACCAAGGTTAATTTCTTCTCTCATTACGATATTTCATAAACCGAATATTCTTTAAATCAACCTGATACCTTTCTAGTTTTGTCTTTACTCATCAACTTATTCTCAAACTCTGACCATAATTACAATCATTCTATAGCTGAACTCTTTTGGTCTCATACTTGTGAGCTTATTTCAGCACAAATCTAATGAAATCTTTTATAGACACCACTCTGGTAAGGGGGCGGGGTCGTAAGATCCCTGACTCATCTCTTATACACATATACATATAACACTATTTCATCATTATGGTAACATTTTCACATGTATATCATTCACTTCAAGGAAACTATTATTCACATTTGTATGCCGCGAATTTTCCAATTATCTTATTTAAACTAGTGCATCTATACATGCATTTTACGCGGATTAGGGATAACTTTACTTATCCATTCATTCTATCCAACAAGTCATGCACCTAGCATCTTATAAGGGCCAAACAAACATGGATAATTGTACCGCAATCTAAGCTCATATCTAACACATCATAATATACTTATCGTTATAACCATATAACTCAATTCAATCAATCTAGCATATTTACTTAAGCTATGTGAGATTACCAATTATATTTTTCAAACAAGCATACGTAGACATTTATTCCATCAGTATTTTTGATAAGTTACTCAAACACATGCATTCGTTCAAATAAATCAATCATATATATCATGGAATTATATATTAAACATAGGTAAACTCAACATAATATAATCCTTTGTTCATACCTTTGTGGATTTCTATTTATCACATTCACTTAATCAAGTAAGCCAAATGTACAACATCATATGAGCATCAAACCAGCATGGGTATTCATCGCAACATGAATTTCCATTTCACATGTTATCACGTATATCATGAACTTTTATTCATAATTTTCTGAGTCTAGGCTTATCATGACTATACTTTTCCCAGATACCTTAGCATCGCATTTAACATGGTCAGTGTAACTCGATCGGGGAGTACCTTTGTCCAAACAAAATAGTTCTTATTCACGTCGAGAGACGTCACACTATCACGGATCGATAGCATGTATAGCTAGACTCTCATTCTTGCTAGGTTAGTCTGAGAATTGACTAAACCATAGCTCTAATACCAATAAATGTAACACCCCTTACCCGTATCCAATGTCGGGATAGGGTTCGAGGCGTTGTCGGACTTAAACATACACCATTTCATAAATCCAGGCCATAAAATTTCATTTAAATTAAAAACCTTCAATCACATGCATAATGTCCCTTACACAAGCTACCGAGGCTCTAAACATGCATTAAAGGGGATTTAGGACTAAACCGAGAACTTTGGAAAGTTTTGGGAAAACTTAGAAAAATTCTCATGAAACAGGGTCACTCGCCCGTGTGGATACAGGGACATGCCCGTGTGTCTTCAACACGCCTGTGTCCTCAGGCCGTGTAACTCTCTATTTATGATGTCAGCAAAACAATTTGAACGACACGGCCAGGCCACACGCCCGTGCGCTAGGCCGTGTCCTCCGCACGGTTGAAAGACATGGCTGTGTCTCTGCCTGTGTGGCTAGCACTTTGGCTATTTCCAAGCCTTTTTGTTGCCTTAATCTTTCACGAACTTAACCACTATAAAGACACATATATCATAGCATTATTTTACTGATTTAACATGCCTCACTAAGGCACATTTTTAACAACCAATCATAACATATTACCCAATAATTAATCTCTACTTATTCAAAAACTGTCCATGTTCAATCATTATCAACTTAATGCCAATTTATGAGTTTATTTCATAGTCATGACCACCCCGAATGGTCCTAAGGCATTCTCATGCACATATGTTATACTATTCATTCATAGTAAACAATTATAATCACATTGTAAGGCATTAACAAATAGTAAGGATAATTAGGCTTATAAGCTAAAACATTATAAGCCACATCTCATGGCTATATACAACAAATCATTATAAGCCAATACATTTGGCAACTCATAAGAAAATCTATCATAACACTAAGTCCCTATACATGCCACTCACTTGGAATCGCTAGCATATATATATTAATATTCCAAAGATGATGTCTCGATAGCGTGATGCTGCCTCCAACAATCTCCAACCCCGAGCCGACCTGAAAATGCTAAAAAAATGGAAAGGAGGGAGTAAGCTTTACATTTAGTAAGCTCGCATGAAAAAATAATAACCAATGTGATAACATGCTATTTTTAAATTCTTTCTATTTATTCAAAGTCCAGTGAAGCTATTTTCCTAAGTCACGGTCACTAAATTTTCATATCCAGAGCTACGGGACTCCGAATTGAGAACTGTTAATTTTAAGTGAAAATAGAATCAGGTAGCTTCTTACCATAAAATTTTCAAATTTTTTTGTTAATCCAATAAGTATATTTTATTCTTTAAAGCTACCCCTATTTTGCTATCTAGCGATTCCGACCACTCTTCACTATGAAGTAATTATCTCATAGTACGGGACTCATATGATGCTTCTATCTATTTCACTTGAAAATAAACTCATTATGGTTTTTAAGCATATAAATTATAACTATAATCATTTTTTTACAATTTTTAATGATTTTAAAAATTTAAGACAGGGGAGTCCGAGATCACTCTGACCCTATTTCAGAAAAATTCAAATATCTCATCATATGAGATTCTTTTGCTTTCTGTTTCCTTTATCTGAAACTAGACTCGATAAGCTTTAATTTCATGTTTTACTTAGCCTCTAACTCAATTTCCACTATTTTTAGTGGATTTTCAAAGTTAGACCACTGGTTTTGTACTAATCTGTCTTTCTGCAACAGGATAATAACCATCACAAATTTTTCATAGAAATTATTCTCATAAATATCACTCATTCATTTGCACTCTTATCACAAGTTCATTTCATTTCACATGGCAAACACATGCTCATGGGTTTCGAGTACGTACCTCTGCTATCTCTTAGCACAACCACTCATCCAAACATAACAATCATATACATCATACTAGTATCATCTAAACATAGATGAGTTTATCATTTCAAGTATTTCCATTCCATTTCTCATATTAATTCCCGTTGAATTCCTCAAAATCTCAATGGATATCACATTTATCTTCAAGTCATACAAGTGATCATTTCAAATACGCACTCCTACGAACCTCATTCATTACGGCGGGATTACCCATCCAGGTTAAATCCCTCATAACATAAATTTAAGAAGTATTGTTGGGATTACCATTCTAGACTAAATCTCTTACAACGAAAATTACTCCAATACGCTCGGATCTGAAATGCCAGTCCAAGCTAATTTCAGTCCTTAATCGAATTACCCGTCTGGGCTAAATCCTTAATGCACCCATATTCTTTGGGAGGCTCGATCACTTAAGGAACACCTGTATGTGCTAGATCCTTTCTATATTGAGATCAACAGATTACCCATCTGGGCTAAATCCTTTTCTGCAACACATGCAGGATCTCATGTCATGTAAACAATGATTTATCCATCGGATATCCCTTTTTATTCAACCGAGATTTTCTCTTTTCATCAAGTATATCAATGTCTCATAATATCATTCATGTTTTCATGGTATCAATTAACATATAATACATGAAACATCAAGACACATAATACATGGTAGAAATGAAATATTTACATTTCACATAATATCAAGGCATTAGAGATATCATACAATGTCACATTAATTATGTACTTACTAATCATGTATCATTATTCATATCATATTTTCACATCACGAACTCATTCCATCACCTTTCAATGTATTCACTCATGCCATTCATACAATGACAATAAAGGATTTTTAATTTAAACAAGCATTGCATATTATTGACACACGAATTTACCTCGATTCCGAATACGGCTAATTATTTTGAATTAGTCCTTAACCTCGTTCTAAGCCCTAATCTTGTTTTCTTGATCTAGGTGAATCATTTTCATAACTACAGCAGCCCCCAATTTCCACTAAATCACCCTTTTATGACCAATTTTATAACTTTTTCAAAATGGTCCTTTTAGACGTTTTCATCAAAAATCACTTAGTAAAAGTCATTCCCCTATCCATAAACATACATAATCTACCATTAAACCTCAAAATACGAGCATGTCACTCATGGGTAAATTTTTAAACATAAACCCTAACTCAAAATAATGGTAGAAATAGGTAAATTGGGTTATGGGGACTTCAAAAATGTAAAGAACATTAAAAACAGGGCTCGAGATCACTTACAAATGAGCTTGGAAGCTTGAACCAAACCCTAGCCATGGCTTCCATGGTATTTTCGACTGGATGAAAAAGATAGGCATGAATTTTGGCTTATTTTCCCTTTTTATTATTTTAATTACTAAAAGACCAAAATGCCCCTAACTTAAAAATATTCTATTTCACCCATTTCATGTCTATTTTTGTCCAAAAAAGTAACCAATGGTCTAATTACCATACAAGGGCCTCCAATATAAAATTTCATATCAATTGGGCACCTCTTGCATATAGAACTCAACTATTGCACTTTTTTATAATTTAGTCCTTTTGACCAAATTGAGTGCCCAAACGTCAAAATTTTTGAACGAGATTTTCAAGAAATCATTCTGTGAATTTATACCATAAAAATATAATAAGAAATAAGTGTCTTACGTCGGATTTGGGGTCCCAAAACCACTATTCCAACTTGGCCCTATTTCGGGATGTTACAACAATTGAAGCTACACAACCATTAAATCTTGCACCTCCTATTCTTCTTGTAGAAATGTCCCATGGGGATCCAGTGGAGGTAGTTCACCAGCATGGGGTGAGAGAATTTAAAGGAAACAATGAAGATGACTCGGTAGTGGCCGAGAATTAGATCTCGCGATTCTATCACGTGACAAAAGAGTTGCAATACTCTCCGGCTAATACTCTTCACTGCGCAATTTCCTTACTACAAGACGAAGCGTATTAATGGTCGAATATAGTAACCAGTATCATTCTCAAAGATCAAGTGAACTGCGAGTTTTTCTTGAAGAAGTTCATAGAAAAGTTTATTAACAGGCTCTTTATTAAGCAAGTGAAGAAGGAATTTTTGGAGCTCACAAGTATGAACGAAAATTCATTCGATTGAGTAAATACGCTAAAGATTTGGTCCAAGATGAGGAAAGCCTTTGTATTAGATTTTAAGAAGAGTTGAATGAAGAACTCTATGTGCTAATGTTACATTAGAAATCAAAGACTTTGTTGCCCTATCTATGAAGGCTCAGAGAATAGTTCATGGTAATGAATAGAATCATTCAAAAAAATAATAGGAAGTTAGAAACAATAGGAATCAAAGTGCACAGCGAAAGTGTGATGGTCAGTTTAGAAGTAGAAGTATCAAATTCTATGATTAATCAAGTGATGTGTTAGTAGGAAATTTTGATGAGTTTTAGGGGTATTTTAAGAATTTTGACCTTAGAGTGTTCGAAATTTTGCAACAAGGTATATCGATAATTTTTTCGTCTATGGCTTTTAAAAAATTAAACCAATTTCTAAAAATGAGTTTTAAATTCCTTTAATTTTGAAAAAACGACTAATTTGTAAAAGAGACAAAACTTAGAGTTTTTAAGAGGCACTTAAACCATATTTTAAATCCAATCTAAAAAACCCCCATTTATAGTTTTATTTTCATGTTAGTCTTCTTCTCCTTTCATACTTGTGCCGTCCATAGTTCTCCCAACTTTCCCAATCGATTTTGATTTCCAAATCCTAATTCCTTTTGATTTCTATCATCTCTTAAGTTATAAATCTCCATAGAAGTTGAGAAAAACACCCAAAAACATTATTGATTTCTCCAATGCCAAGCTTGTGAGTTTTTTAGGTACGAAAGTAACAATTCATCTTCCCATTAGTTTTAAATGTTATTTAGTCTTTAAAACCAATTTTTTAGCCATTAAATCGTATATTTTGAATAAAAGCTGAAAATTAGCTCGTTAATGGTGGATTTCAGGATTTTGAGTAAAAACATGACACCAAAGTGTTTTTCAATTATTTTTGACATGATTAAGAGGTTTCTAAACTTACTTTGAAGTTTTGTTAAAGCTTTCTTGAGTTTTAATGAATTTTTGGAAAATAAGCATAAAACATGTCAAAAAGTCGATACTATGAGTTGAGTATTTTATTGTAGTTTAAGGTTGGGAATTAGTCGTAGGTGAAAAATTAGATGAATGAAACTCGTTTTAGGTGAAAAGATTAAGTTTAGATCGAGATATTTGGATTTCATGTTGGTTATATTAAAGGTTTTGGTTACATGAGAACATAGTTTAGGCTTATGTTTTTGATTGCTTGTGGTGAATCCTTAGCTAATTTTTGGATTTATTGTTGTGTGAATTATTATGTTGAAACTTTGGATTGGTTAGGACCTTTTACGAGTAAAGATAAAGACAAGGAAAAGATAGTTTATGCTTTCGGCTTTTCGACGAAAGCGTATTGGTGAGTGTTTGAAATATTTTCTTGTAGACAAGATTCAATGCGCCATTCGAGATTTTAGTAGTAGCTTAAACCCCTGCTCTAAATTTTGAGTGTAAGCTTTCTCATACTTATGCTATCTTGTGAACAATGTGCTTATGTGTTTGTGAATATGTGAATTGAGATGAGATGCTATAACATGTGATATGTGGTTATGATAACTGTTGTGAAAGTGTAAATGTGTACATGTTATGTATATGTTAAATATGCAAATGTGTACAATGTTTTGCTAAAGATGCAAATATGTAGTGATAGTGCACGGATAATTGGTAAGTGATTTGTGTTTGATTTCAGATATTTTGGCCTTATGATATTAAAATAGTTGAATATAGTTGGCATACCATAAGATTATGAGTATTCACCTATATGTACAGTGATTTTGGGCGTTGAGGCCTTGGGACATGTTGGAGGGATGAGAGAATGAGAGCTAAGCTCCATTCAACGGGACATGTGAGGGGAAATAAGGAGAGTGTTAGCTTTATGCTTCATTTTCTAATGAGTGATGATAGAGCTCACTTTTATGTTTCATATCTCAAGTGCCAAAATATCTTAATTTATGAATATATGTGTATTGTGATATGTGTTTATATGACATGTGACCATTATGCAATTTATCAATAAACATGTTTACGAGTATTGTGATATATGCTTGAATATTATGTGATTATATGATAATTGTAATATATGCTTGAATTTTATATGATTATATGAGTATTGTGATATATGCTTGAATGTTATGTAATTATATGAGTATTACAATATATTCTTGAATGTTATGTGATTATATGAGTATTGTGATATGAGCTTGAATGTTACGTAATTTTATGAGTATTGTGATATATGCTTAAATGTTATGTGATTATATGTGTAATGTGATATATGCTTAAAAGTGAACATGATTACCATGTAAATAAACTATTAAATAATGCATGAGTGAATATAATATGACATTAGAGTTGGAACTGTTGTAGTTGTGCCTTATGGTTGTTTCATTAATGCTTAATGAATTATTTGCATAGTAGTTGCTCTAGGCATTCATTGAGCTTGTTAAGCTCACCCACTCCTCTTAAACCTTTACAGATTAGTGGTATGTCAGTGTTAGTGGTGTGGTTCCGATGGGTGATCAAAGCGAGTCCATTTTTCGTGTTTTCGTAGGTATTATTGTTATTTATTTTCGTATTAGTAATAAGGCAATGTGTAGGCTTTTAATGATATTTTTCATGATATTTTGGAAGTTCTATAGCTTAATTTCTCTTAGTATTTTGAGAATTGAATCGTATTATTTCGATTATCATTTTGACTTATTTTCAATGTTGAAACTTCTATTACGACCGTTTGATGTTTTTTTGATAATGATATGATAGCATGATGAATTGATACAAGTTGGAATGAATTATATGCTTTAAGATGTTGTATTTTTCTGGTCTAGAGCAGAGGTATCGATATTCTTGTTGTAAAAATTATACCTCTGTGATTTTGAAATGTGCAAGAAGTCAAAATCGTAAATTGGTTTCGATACCCTATCTCAAGTATCAATACTCAGGGTAATTTTATCAATACTTTTTCAATTGCCTATATTTTCTTGTGTTTTGATTTTAGACGAGAAACAGAATACAAGTTTGGTATTGATTTTCCAGGTGGTATTGATACCACTTAAAGAAAATATCGATACCCTAGGGTTAATATCGATACCTACGTACTTATGTTGTAAATTTTGCTAAGTGATCCTAATACGTGTTTAATTATTACTGTAGGTTTATTTAAAGTATGTTTGGCATGTTTTAATGATAGTTGATATATGTCAGACTAAAAATTTAGAATAGCACTGATAAAGAGGATGATTTCTTAATAATGTGACAATTTACTGTGAGTATAACATGAGACGATGGTATGGCATCCTAATATTCGGGCTTGGTGACCAGGCTGGGTATAAGGTGTTACACTGCGCCTATTTCAAGTGCATCATAACGAATGGCGCTAGTGGAAGTGAAAGAGTTAAAGACTTAATTGCAAGAGTTATTAGAAAAGGGGTTTATTTGGCCTAGTGTTTCACCATGGGGTTTGTTGATCTTATTCATTAAAAAGAAGGATGTGTATCTTCGTTTGTGCATAGATCGACAGGTAGACAATGTGATTATCAAGAATAAGTACCCACTACCCAAAATTGATGATTTGTTTGATTAGTTGAGCGGAGCTAGAGTGTTCTCGAAATTAATCTTCATTCGGGGTATTACCAAGTCAAGATCAAGGGTGATGATATTCCAGCCTTATCTTGATTGTTGTATGGTTGTCTTCATCGACGATATATTGGTTTATTCGAAAAGTGAAGTAGAGCATGTAGAGCATTTGCGGATGGTTTTGAATATCCTTCGTGAAAACAAGTTATACGCCAAGTTCATTAAGTGTGAATTTTGGCTAAAAAAATCCACTTCTTAGGCCATGTCATTTCAGCGAATAGAATTAAAGTAGATCCCTAAAAGATCAGGGTTATATTGGATTAGAATTTGCCAAAGAACGTCGCTAAAGTACATAGTTTTCTTGGCTTGGCAAGTTACTATAGAAGGTTTGTAAAAGGATTTTCTATGATTGAGACACCTTTGACACAACTCCTGAGAAATAATGAGAAGTTTTTCTGGTCTGAAAAATGCTAACAAAGTTTTGATAAGTTAAAGAAGGCATTAACCGAAGCCCTAGTTTTAAGCGAACCAAAATCAAGAGTAGAATATGTAGTGTTTACCGATGCATCCCTAAATGGTCCAGAATGTATGCTCATGCAAAATGGAAGGGTGATTGCTTTTTGGTGAGGCCATGACACTAAAGAAAAATAGACTTCATCTGTGTAGTTAGGATAAACTCTATATCCCTACATTTGAAAGAAAACTAGGAATTCGTAGGACGAAACTTTTTAACGAAGCTCTCCTTCCAAAACTTGCATGACGAATAATGAATAAACCAAACTTCCTTCTCTCTATTGTTTTAAGAGCCAAATAATGCAAGCACCACCCTTTTGAAATTGTTAAACCTAAGCCTTCTGGCTCTTAGGTTTGGAAAGGTATTCTCCTCAGAAGGGACATTTGCAATTAAGGTAAAGACATTCAACTTTAGAGTGGGAGAAATTGTTGGATTTCTAGATCCATATGGCCCTCTCTTGGATACAATCAATATTAATAACTTAGCCATTTAGGTATAATTTCGCTTTAACCTTCTTATAAAGTTTGGAACCTTAGTAAGATTTTGGAGATTCTTGGCCCTAGTCGTGCCTCTAATCTCTCCAATAGATCTCTTTCTTTCTCTCCAAGGTGGTAGTTTTTTTTTTTGGAAAAATAACCATAATGTATGTATTTTAGGAAAAAGTATGTACTCTCTACTCTAGCAATTGGATATTCATTCTCCTTTAAGTATCCTTTCTCTCAAAGCCTAGACTAATCTTTGGTGCCTCAAACAATCTTTCAAGATCATTGTCTTCCTTTGGAAGATTTGTAACCATTGCCTCCCTAGTGATTATTTTCTTTTGTCTTTTTATATTACGATCTGACCATATAATATCGTTTGGTATTAATTAAACATTAGACAACTATTGAGCTAATACTTGCATCTATTTTGCTTTACATGCAAAAACTACATAAGGACATTATACAAAGTATATTAATGTAATTCATGAATAATTTTAGTAACCAATCTGTTTGAAAAAATTACAAATATACAAACGAGTATATTACACTTAAAACACCAAATCTAACAGAGACCAATGACAACCCGTGGCTCAAAAGAAAGCTAGACAATGGACAACATGTGCATCCAAAACCTTCATTAGTCTCTCTTGGTCGTAATATATTGTTTGTTTGGATATGTATAAAAAAAATAAAAATAAAACAGTACTCTTACTATCTTTATATGTTAAAATTTTAAAATTATTTTTTTAAGTTAACCTTTCTTCTATTTAATAGTTCTAGTTAAATAGTTAATAATGTTACTATTTTTAAAAGAAATTGTTTATTATAAGGTAAGCTTGGTTATAATTATATAAGTGTTTTAATGATAGATTTAAAAAATATTTATTAACAAATTTTAATGATATAATAATTAAATTGGAATTAAATCTAAAATAAAAAAATAACTTCTTAAATAAAATAGCTAAATCTCAAATTACATTGAAATAAAAGGACCAGCAACATATTTTTCCAAATACATCTAATTAGTATTTTGAGAATATATTTCACAGCAATTTTATAAATGTCTAGGAAAATTCACACATTAATATATTAATTCAATAATATCTAATTTTTTAATATTAATCTTATTATAAGTTTTATTATATCGTTATTTTTATATAATGACTAGAAGTATCCATAGTCTTTCCCCAATCTTTAAATAAAAGAATAACTCAATGTTATATCCTCTTGCATTTACAACAATATCAATATTAATCAATTAAAATTCAATCGACAATTCAATAATATCTAATTATGTAAATTAATAGTTTTTTAATTAATTTTATAAATTTATTCAGAAATAAACATAAATTTAAAACAGCCTGTTAAAACTTACTATATATTTCTAATATTTTATATTTCTTTTTATTTATATGAAATTTAAAAATGTAAATATTTACAATACTTTAATAAACATTTAATATAATTATATAATACATATACCAGCATAATGATAATGACTATTTTTTGTTTTTGTAGGGACTGTTTTTATTTAGAAGTACCAAAAGTCAAACAAGAAAGTGTTTTTGTTTTGTTTTGTTTCAGAAAAACAAGAAAGTGTTTTTACCTTAGATTTTAGTTTTGAGTTAACTTTGGATGTAACTTCACATATTCTCAGCTTTTCTTTTCTTTGCTTTCTTTTTTTAAATGATGTGATATTTTATGATACTTTCTACTAGTTTATGATAAATGAAATAGAGAAAATCTGTGTTTTTCTTTTTTTCTTTTTTCTTTTTTTTTTAAGTTTGGAGATTTGCATGCCAGGTCTTGTCCACAGTCAATAAGATATGGTACTTGATTATCACATAAAAAATTGTGATTTAGGTGAAGAACACACCAGTGGTGATGTTAAAGGAGCACTTATAGCACCCGAATCTGGCAAACGGAATTCAAATCTAGTGTAGTGTGTGGAGGGGTTTGCTAAAGTTGCATTACTGAACTTAATAATCATGGCAAAGAATCGGACCTCGGACGTCGGAAAGCTAGAGCCACCCTATATGCTGAATCTCCAAAAGCAATTTACTAATCCCTAAAACCAAAATAAATAAATAAAAAGGGTTGCAGTTGAAACTCTTTTGTATTTATATATAAAAATAAGTAACAATGAATGCGGGGTTAGGGTGCGTGACAGATAGACAGGAGGCAGCACAGCGCATATCCCAATGAAATAAATAAATGTATAGTATCCATGGGAGGGGAGAGGAGGGGAGCAGCAGAGTGTGATGATAATTCCCTTCTTCCGTTGGCGTTGGGTTGTGAAGAATCAGATTTGCATTAATGGGATATTCTTTTTGGCTCTCGCTCATCATCATCATCAGCTCTCGTACGTGCCTTTGGTAGCCAATAGGCCGTAGTTTTAGCTGACCCGTTTTAGTAAATGCGTTTTGTCTTCCCACCTCCCAGACAGTCCCCTCTTCACACTTCCAAAACCAATTTTCGTTACTCTAATATTAACATAACCCCCCATCCAGCCAAACGGCACGCTGCTCTCCTTACTTTCTCACCATTTTTATATTCCATACATTTCTAATCCTTTTCTTTCCTTCCGCTCTATTTTATACTATATTTACCATTTCTTATTCGGCTATGAAAGGATTTTATCATTTTTTATACAATATTGATTGAATTGAATGTGAGTAACATGGTTCGAAAAAATTATAATATTATTAGAATGTTTTTATCTTTTATATAAATTAGGTAGTGTTTGGAAAATTATTTAATAATTAAATTTGAATGTAATTGTTTATAACTATACAAGGATGACATATTTGGTAACTATTATAATTGATGGATCTCAGTAAATTAGGTGTAATTGGAGCGCTCTAATTACACTTTTCAATTCTTAGATGAGGTGAGAATTAGAGTAATTATGCAAGTAATTATACTCAAATTTAATTTTAACAAAATATATTTTTACGAGTTAACAAAATTATATTATAAGAATAAACATATATGAGTGTTTGGAATGGTTATGACAAAAAATATTATACTATGAATATAAAAATAATTTGAATAGTTTATAAGATTATAACAAAAATTATATTATTCAAAACTTAAAAATTTCTAAAATTATGGTAAAAAGTTTATTATTTAAAATAATTTGTATGTGTCATCTAGTTTATAATAAATTTAATTACTATGTGCTATCTAAATAGACTGCTAATAACAAACTAAAAATTAAAATTTAGGACATTATAATTTTTATACTTTGAATTTAACCATTTTAACTAATATTTTATTTAGCTTTTACATATAATTTTAATAAATATATATATTTACTCAATATATGCCAAAATCTAGTTTATAATAAATTTATGCATTTGACGTGTAAGCATGGAAAAGTAATATATGAAAATCACACTTAAGTATTTTAGGTTTTATTCTTTTAAAAGTTAACAATAATTTAAAAATATTGGATTAGAGCAACACATGCATGGAAGAATCTTTTATTAGGGTCCAACATTGAATTATACATGATTTGGGGGAGAAAGACTAAGGTGCTTTTTTTTATCATTTACAAATTTAAGAGCAATTTTACTAAATCAATGGATCTTTCGAACAAAGAAACAAAAACATCTTGCTCCCATCTCCACCCTCAAAATTCATATCATCCTATAGTAATGATAAAATTGTATGGTGTTTTAGCCTGCAATAGCAGGGAATTTTATTAAATTGAATGTTCCCACTCACTAAGGAAAACATTTTATTTTTTTACATTTAAGTATAAGTTTTGTTGCAGAGGAAAAAATAATTTTGTGAATGTGTCTTAATTGGGATTATGAATAATACAATTTTCTTTGTAATTATCAAAAATACTCTAGTTAAGTGCATTTTATTGATTTGTTAGCAGAAAGGTTTATCTGAACACGTTTTTACATACTCCCTTAAAAAATTAATTTATTTTCCTAAATTAAAAAAACCTATTTAGTCAATTAAATTTTTCGTCATATTCACTCTATTTAACCAAAAATAACGTATATAGATAAATAAAATTGTGAAGAATAATTGAATGCTTTATTTAGTTTTTATATTAATATTTATTTCAAGATAATATTTGTAGGAAATAAGGTGATTGATTTGATTAAAGAGGCAGGGGGGTGGAGTTTTGGTCTAAAATTGAATTGACAATTCAAATTCCTTATTTCCAAATTCCATATACGGAAACCTATAAATCCTCTTTTACGTGTTCCTCTCATTCACTGCATCACCCTTGATTCTTTTCTCTCGAGATCCGTCGGTTGTAGGATAATGGACGGCGCTGATCTTTCTAACATCAACTACATTTGTCTGCTTTCACCTTGCACCCTCTAATTCACCTAATTCTCTCTGCAGTTGACTTTCTCCCTTCTTCTTTTCTTCTTATACATTTTCTTTATTCAACAAAAACAGATAAACCATGTTTTATTTATATACTAGTTTTGTATCCAAACCCAATAATTGTATGCTAATGATAAATTCAATTTAAATGCTAAATATTTAAAACAAATAAATATATAATTATGACATAATTAGTATGACTTGTATACTTTACGTTACATTATTATTTATTTCTATCAAATTGTAAAATAAAAATTATAGACTAGACAACAAAAATCATAAAAATATGGACTGAAATTAAAAATAAAATAAAAACTACGGAAAAATGTTGAAGAAACTGTAACTAAGCCAGCGGTATTGATGACAAAGCAAAGATTTAATTTGAAAAAATAAATTGAGTGGCTAAGATTTTTCTATGAAAAGAAAAGAGGCATAGATTTAAATTTGAAAATAAATGGTTGGCGCACCATTACATTACCGATGCTATCAAGAGAAGTTGGTGCGATAGGGGTATGATTGGCATCATGGAGTAAAAGCTAACATGTTGTACTTATTTAGATGAAGGGGGCAAAAATGTTGACAGAGAAGTATGAGAGAATAAGACATAGTTGATGGATCCATTGAAGAGGTGAGGGTTGTTAGTGGGGGTCAAATTTTGATGGGGAAGAGTATGCTCACTTAAAGATCTAGTTGTCAACCTTATTAAAATAGGAGGAAATAAAGTGGAATCAACGAGCTAAGGTTTTTCTGGCTCAAAGCTAAGGATTCAAATTCCAAGTATTTTCATGCCTTCGCAAGTGCTAGGAAGAAAAAAGATACTATAGAGGTGAGGTGGTAAAAGGTAAAGATGGTTTGGAATTATTTGATGATGCATTTTCAAAGAGATAAGGTATGGTTACTCATTTGGTGGAGAGTAAGGTTTCAAAGGTGGTTAATGCTATGTTGATGGCGTTGTTTGAATCAAAGTAATTTAAGAATGTGGTATTTTCTATGCATCCAGATAAGCTTCGAGTCTTGACGACTTGATCAATCCGACTTTCTTCCAAAATTTTGGTATTTGATTGGTGATGATGTGGTGGCATCTAGTCGAAAGTGGTTATCTACAAGTTCTTTCTCTTCGACACTTACAAATACTCTCATTTTGTTGATGCCCAATATAAGTAATCCTATTTTTTTAAAAAAAAAACCTTTGACTTATTTCTTTATATAATGTTATGTATAAGATTATGTTGGAGGTCCTCACAAATATATATATATATATATATATATATATATATAAAGTTTTCCTTGTATTATTGGAGATAATCAAGCCGCTTTTGTTCTTGGAAGATTTATTATTGATAATATGCTAGTGGCTTTTCAATTGATGCACCATATGAAGGGTAAGAAAGGTTGAAAAGATGGTGTTATTACATTGAATTTGATATCAATAAGGTCTATGATAGGACTGATTAAGGGGTTTTGCAAGTTGTGATGTGAGCTATGGGTTTTAATCAAGATTGGGTAAATTTGATTATGTTGTGTGTAACAGATGTAAAATATTATGTTCTTTTGAATGATGATGAAGTTGGGCCTACTACACCACAAAGGGGGCTTCAACAGAGGGACTCGTTATCCCCATATTTGTTTATTTTGTATGCAGAAGGCTTGTCTTATCTTTTTCTAAATGTTGAGCATAAAAGGATTATTAGTGGAGAGAAGGTGTGTAGTAGGGGCTCTACTGTGTCTCATCTTTTCTTGTGGACGATGCATTTTTATTTTTTAAGGCACATGAGGCGGAGTGTTAGGGCGTTAAAGAGATTTTGTACACTTATAAGCATGCCTTGGGTCAAGCTATTAGTTTTAATAAATCAAGAATTTTCTTCAAACCAAATGTGAATGATCAAGATTGGCATAACAAGTATCTAGGGGTTCATGCATCTTTTGAGCATTGCAAGTATCTAAGGGTTACCATCTTTGATAGCAAATGGTCCATTTTTACATTTCTCTATGATAAGATGTAGTAGAAAACCCAAAATTGGAATAATTAGTTTCTGTTTAGAATAGGGAAAGAAATGCTTTTGAAGTCTGCTTCAAGCTATTTCGACTTATTGCATGAGTGTTTTCCTTTTTCCAATCTCATTATGTGATGAGCTTCAATGAACAATGAATTCTTTTGGGTAGGGTTCAAAAGGGGATAGTTGATAGAATATTCATTGGTTTCGATGGAATTGTATGTGTATGAAGAAAGTCGATGACAAAATAGGTTTTCGTAACCTATAATTTTAACCTAGCTATGTTAGCAAAGTAAGGGTAGAGATTTGTATTGTGCCTTAGTACTATCATTTTCAAAATTTTCAAAGCTAAATATTTTTGTAGAGGGGTTTCTTGTCAACTAGGTTAGGGTCCAATCCAAACTTCATATGGAGAAAAGTTTTTAGTGTTAATAAGTTGCTAGTATCGGGGTTATGATGACACATTAGGACGGGTGAAAATATTATTGTTCGTAAATATCCCTGGTTGCCAAGGGTTATGATGTAACAACCCATTTTTAGTGGTGTTAGAAACAGTGGTTTTGGGACCACGATTTCAATTAGTCAGTTAGTATTTTATTATTTATTTAGCATTTACAGAGTTATTATAGAGTCATATTAAAATTTGGTTGGAAATTTTAACGTTTAGATAGTTAATTAAGTAAAAATCACTAAATCGTAAAAGCGTAAAAGTTAATCGCTATTAGTTTATTTGTGCTAAATAGTAATGAAAGCATAATTGAATGGATTTATATGGTAATTAGACCATAAGTTAAATAAGTGAACAGTCATGGCTTGTTGTTAAATAAGAAATCTTAATGGTTTTTAAAGGGTAAAATAGTAAATTAAAAATTAAATCAAAAACAAATGAAAGACAAACATATTGCCATCTTCCTTAATTCATCTCCACCAAATGTTGAATGAAAAAAACACCATTTTTGTGAGCTTGGATGTTCGACTAGCTATTATCCATTGCATGTAAATCGGTTTTGATCCTATTTTAGTACTTTTATGTTTTTGAGATCGTTGTAACTCAATCTAGCTAACCTAGGGACCAATTCGTAAAATTGTTAAATGTTTTAAGTTATGCCATTGATGAACTTATAATGTTTTTGAAGTTTGATGATAGATTATTAAGCTTGATAGTTGAACAGGACTATTTTGTAAAGTAATTTTGGTTAATTTTAAGTTAAAGACTGAATTGATAAAATATTAAATTGGACATGAAATTCTTGTGAAATTTTAATATGGACTGTAATGGTACAAATGAACATTCAGCTAGCATGAAATTGGTGTAATTGTAATAAATTTGAAAGTTTCGGGTTTAAGGACTAAATTGAATAAAAGCTAGAAGTTTAGGATAAAAGTGTAAAATGATTATTAAGGGTCAACTATGTGAATTTTAGTATTTTATGGTATTTGAATTGGTTAATTGAATAAATTATTATATTTAGATCAAGAAACGGATCAGTTGGTTGATAATCGCCGGAAAGAAAAAGTCGTCGAGTAACGTTGAGTGTTGATAGCTATTGTATTTTGGTAAGTTTGTATTACGTTTATTATGTTTGTTAATGTCTTAATTAATTACGTGTTTTGTTATATAAATTTGAATGATGCTATGATCTATTGAATGGTAATGAAATGGAAAGATTATGGTTTGAAAGGTAAATTAATTATGGGTTGAAGATAACCAACTTGGTCTTGATGACGCTACTATGAGTACAAGTTTAGGTGCACGGACATGTTGCGTTGATGTTGCTATATTTGAAAGAGAGTGTAAATTGGGTGCATGCGTTATGTTCAAGCATCATAATGGAACATTTTTGTTTGTTATATAAATTTTCTCTACTGGTTTCTTCTCACGCATAGTTGATAAAGCAGTGGAACTAAGAGAAGGACTGAGATGGGTGAGCACTAACCTTGAAGTAATTGGTGTTGAATTGATGGATGCACAAGATGTTGCACGGGTTGTTTAATCGGTTGATGATCATTGGTCGAAATTTGGTTGCATTGTATTTGATTGTAAGGAACTACTTTGATGAAGGATTTATCTCATCATCTGTTGGACTCGACATACAAATAACTTAGAAGCTCACAAGCTTTCTAAATTGTCTATTTCTGTTTCTTATTATAAGACTTGGAACGAGGTTTCAGTTTGAATTCGTGATTAAGTTTAATAAAGTTTGTTGCTTTCAAAAATAATAATAATGGAAGGTTAAAATATATTTAAGTCTTTATACACATTGTATATTTGGATTTTTAAATCTAAGTCCAATTGTTATCGTTGTTACAATCTTATATTAACTTTACATTTTGAAATTAAAAACATATTCATTTGGTAATCACTAACAATAAAAATAATTTTCAAAATACTTATTATGATTTTTCCTTAAAACACTCATTTAAACTCGTCATTATAATTTTTTTTTGTAGTGTTCTTAAAAATTATGTCAACATTTTGATTGAAATAATTAACATTATTAACTGTTTAAAATAAATAATGGAATTATAAAGTAGATGGCCAAATTATATAAAAAAACTAAGGATATGAATTAAATCTCAAGTTTTAGCATAATATGTGTAACGCCCTCTGCTTATCCCAATGGTTGGTATGAACACGAGACGCTAACGAGACATTTTCGGAGCAAAACCAATACTTTATTTAAGAAAATAAGGGATAAAAAATTTGTATAAAATTATGGAAAAATATTTAATTTTATTTAAAATGAGTTTTATGCTTTCAAATCAAAGTTCAAAAATCATATAGTGTCAATTAAAACAAAAGAACTAAGTAATTTGTAAAATATAGGTATGTTACTTAATTTGTTAAATGTTACTCAAATCTTTAAGGAATTTATAAGAAATTAAGTAAATAAAAAGGTGTAACAATATGTTAAGTTGTCACCCAAGCAGCCAAAGCTCTCACCTAGGCGCTGTTGGAGTTTTTTTTTTTTTTTGCACTAAGTAGCCACTCATGAAGTTCATGCCATCGCTCAGGCGGTAATGTAGTTAGTATTAATTTCATTAAGCTATTGCCTAGGTGGCACAAGCTTCTGCTCAAGCGATATTGAAATTGCTTACAATTTTTCACATTCTTGAATTTTAACTAATTTCTTAAGCCTTCAACCACTACATCATAACCCAAGTTTCAAGTACTATTTGAAATATGAAATAAGCATATTTATACACGTTGATGCCCTAAGTACATTCCATTCAAATTACAATATTTATATTCATCACAAGACTTTGTATACATGCCACAACATAATACAAATTACGCTTTAACATTTGAAAAACAACTTTATAGATTGTCGGGTGATGTGATGCTCCCTAGCTATCATAGCAAATTTTTGGCAAGTCCGCACCTTAACTAACACATGAGCTATAAAGCTCAGTAAGTAAAAAGGATAATCAAACTTTATCCTATGCCTTTAATAACTTTGAACACTTTAGATGTGTAACATCTAGTTTTGGCGGGTTCTAAGTTCTAGTGAGTAGGTTGAGAGTAATTTATGAGGTGTAACCTATCCACCCAATTGTTGTTTTGGCGTATAGATTAGGCACATAGTAGATACTAGAATATTATGTAAGAATTGTTCTTAGAATGTATTAAACCGTAAAGAAGAAGATATTGGTAAAAATGTTGAAGACCTTGTAAGTAAGGGTTATCGCCAAAGGTATTGTATGCCTAGTTCATTAAGTCACGATGCAAGTTATGTTGTGGATGATTTGGTTAGAAGCTAATTAGAAAAATGAACCAGAAATAAAAATATTGGGTTTTCATGGTTGTAATCCATTTATAAAGGCAATTCAGAAAGTTGTGACATGTGTAAAGTTCTACTAAGGGCCTAGGTTATATATATTCAGGATAGAAAAAGGGGGAGTTTTTCTTCTTCCTTCTTTAAGAAGTATTAATATCTGAATCTTAAAGAACATATAGTATTTATTTCTTCTTCAAACATGAGATGTAGATATGGATCTTTACCAGTGATTACTCCATGTTAAGGTAAGATTTATGACTCTACATGTGAAAGAGTAGTATGTTAGATCTGATATATTAGTAAGATAAAGATATAAGTCCTTTATTGGGGATTTCCAATGTTAGAAATAATGGAAAAAAAAGGTATATGAATAGATCTTGATGGGTTTCCATGTTCTATAGCAATAGTTTTTGCTGATTGCACGATGAAAGTCTGGATCTGGAGTTTTGAACTACAGTAGGTGAGAATTAGGTGAGTTTTTAAGCTTATGTGAGTCTTAACTCTTGCATGAATACTCTTCATATGAGATATCTCTGTAGAAATTGGTTGAACAATGAAACCGAAAGTAGAAAATTATAGTATGATATTCATGCAATTATATGAATGAATGTTGAGGAAATAATGCATGTTATGGTATGGAATCTAATATGTTGAGGTTTGGTCATGTATGTGTGTCTTAGATGTATGCTATGGGTATGCTCTGTTAAAAGTAAATTGTGGCTTTAAAGATGAATGTGGATTGTGTTAGTGCATGAAGGGTCTGTCAAGTAAGTTTGTGCCTGTTCACTATGGTGGAGTCTAAAGGGGTCCATCGGGACTAAAAACATGATCTCTGATATGAACCTTAAAGGAAAAGTCTATGACCATGGCACCCTCTAAAGAAACTAAAGGATGGTGATTACCTAATGAGGTTCTTTGCGTTTCCCATGATGAAGATGGGAAAACCTCACATAATGTGAGTTTCAACAAATCCAAATTGTAAACACATCAAGAAAGGAAATACCTTCGTGGGAAACTCTGTAAGGAATGCCTTCATGCCGCACTTTTATGAATCGCCCTTGTGGTGAATTCTGAAAAGTGTAGCCTTTGTGGCAAACTCTTGAATGATTAACCTTGCGGTGAATTTTGAAAAAAAGTAGCCTTTGTGGCAAACTCTTGAATGAATGGCCTTATGGTGAATTTTGAAAAGAGTAACTTTTATGGAAAACTCTTGAATGAATGGCCTTTTAGCGATAATCTGAAAAGAAAAGACTTTATGGTGAAATCTAAAGAAATGATCTTTGTAGCGAAATCTGATATGATAACCTTGGTGGCGAATTATGAATGGATTGATATGAGACACATTCTAATAAAGTTCTCAGTGGCATACTTTCAAGAAATATTCTTTATGGTGGGTTAGGTACTAAATCGATTAATGTATTTTGTATGGCTCTTAAATGTAATTAGTAAAACCAACTAGGAAAATAGACTTATGGGCTACATGGTGAAGTTTTATAAGGCTAAGACTCAGTTGAAAATAGTGAATTAAAGAGATTGAGAAGTAATGAGTTAGTATTGAAATTGTATTTTGATTAAGTATATGAATTTATATGTTCAAAGGAAGCATTTGTGATCTGCATATGTGTTTCTTCTTGAGTTGTGATTAGGTGATGGCTTAGAGATTAAAAGATGTAAGCGATGTATTGGAGATAGTTGGTTAAGAAAAGGAAATGGTTTCGGGGTAAAGTATAGTCACAGATGAGTGGAAAGGAATAAAAGTTGAGAAAGTATTCACTAGAGACAAAGTTAAAGGTTAAGGATGATTAGACTGTTTATATAGACTATCAATTGCAGTGTGCAAATATGACTCAGGTAAATAATGTTTTGCTCACTAAGTTCTTATGAACTATCTATGTATGTTATGTTGCAGGTGAGATTATATGGGTCTGCACCAAGAAGGACGATACCAACACTACGCCAATAAGTGAAGTATCAGGTTATTATGCATACAGAGCAAGTTTGGTGGCATATCCAAAGACTTAGGTGTTACTAGATATCCATACTTTGGAATATTTGTAATTTATTAGGATTTCAATTTTGATATTATTGTAATTTAATTACCACGTGTTGTAGTTGTATATACTTATGTATTTTAGTTTGAAATTTTGTAATTAAGTAAGATGTAATTATTTGTAAATTGTATAAGTAGATTAAGCTCTTGCCTGTATTCATGTGGCAATACCCAAGATCTGGATCTAGTTAATCGAATCGGGTTAAGGGTGTTACAAGATGAATCATCGTTTTAAGTTTATTTAAGCCACACTATTAATTTAACCCTTTCATGTGAATATTCAAGTTAAGCCTCAACTTATAGCTTGATGATTTAGTAGCCATTTCTATTATGCATATATTTCAATTTTGACATTTGATTTATTTATGAATCTTACCTTTCAATTTTAATTTCAATTTCAATTTTCATCACAAGGTCTTAAACAATTACTAACCCACCTTAATAACGCATTAAGGCTTTCAATCATACCACAATTTGTTAAGTTGTTAATTTACACCACTTTCTTGGTGGCTTATATTTCCATTCGGTTCTTTACAATTCGTATAGTTTATTAGCTTTTTATTACGTACCATTATTGGTACTTTTTTCCTTATGTTCATGGTTAATCTTATTAATTAGTTTGCAATTAGCTACGACTTGGGTAGACTTAGAGACAAAGGTTGGATGCTCTGGGCTAACTAGCCAACACACCATAATAATAGAAACATTGTGGCGTTAGTGTCCGAAGATTAGAACAGTATCATACTGAAGTGCTAGTAACAGAAGCACTGTAGTGCTAGTAATAGAAGTACCGAAGCACTAATAATAAAATTACCAAAGTACTAGTAATAGAAGTCCTTTATGGGCATGCCAATCATATCCTATCTAACTCACTAAGCTACTAAGACTTTGTTTTATTAATTCAGTTTATCAAAAGATTTACAATTTTCCATTTCATTTTAATTTTCAATTTTAGTACAAATTTCTCGAGACATTTGTCACTCTACCAGAATTTAGTAAATATCACATGGCATTTTCCACTTTATTAGAAATCATTGAAATTTACATGGCTCACGCCATTAAAACAGAAATTAGCAATCAGTTTCATTTCTCATAACATGTTCATTTCGGTTATAAACATGATTTACAGTCACTTAGATTCTTTTATTTCAGTTTTCATATCTAATAATGTGGCAGCAATTCATTTGCCTAACACTACTTTTAGGCACCCAAGTGCTTTCACATATATACATTTCATTTCACATTGTTAATTAGGCCTTATACAAATTTTCAATGTTCAATTTTCAATTTTCATATTATAGCTTCTATAGACTCTTATCAACATTAAGTAGGACTTTACATTTTAACATAATTTGGACATAATGACATTATTCAACCTTTTAATACTAGTGGCATGGTTCACACATGTTCAATAATTCCCTAACATGCTTAGAATTTTTCCATGACAATAATTCAATTTCTCATAATTCACTAACAAAACATCACGTAGCCACTCATAACTTTTCTTCCACATTTTAGAGTTCCATTATACACATCATGCAATGGAATTTCACATTATTATTAACAAAATTAACACTTAATTACATCAATGGATGCTTTATAACACTAAATCAAGCCTCTACAAGTTTTATTCCATGATAAATCAAGCTTGAACATCCATTAATAACCATTTCCTCATTTCTCATAAACAAAAAAATAACTAGTAATTAATATAAATTCTATCTAAGCTTTTTCATATAATTTCCCAACAAATATCAAGTAATAGAGGTGTAAGGAACCATTTCTTACAATTGTTGAAGCTTTCTCACTCCCATTTTCATCTTCTCTCACAAAGCTCAATAAAACCAAAGCTAAAATTGGTGAAGTTGGTGAAATTGATGATGGTAATGAGTGTATGAGGTAGTTTGCATAGAGATTTTATCAAAATCTTAAGGTGAGTAGTGGAAATATTGAGAGAGATTGATGAAATAGGCAAGAAAAAAGAAAAAGGAAGTGAAAGCTTCCATATTTTTCTGTTGCTATCATTGGTGAAGAGGAGAATTAGCTGATGGGTTTATTTTGTTGGAAAAAAAATCCGGTTTGAAAATGGTTTTTTGTCACAGAGGAAAAATTAAAATTTTGAAAATCAAGCCGATTTGTGAAATTTATAGCGATAAACTTTTCACAAAAAGTACTTGTGCTCTGTGTGAGATAGATAATTGACGTTCCTGACTTTCAACCAAATGACCTTTTCCACTATTTTTGTGCCATGAACTCGCTTTGAGGATGGGATTCTCACTGGATGCCGAGTCTGATCCTACTATATATTTAACCTATAACATGAAAATCAATTTATCATCAATAGGTTTCATTTATTAGCTAACCACAACCCAAATTCTCTTACTATGAATTCTAACTTAACCAATTAAGATTTCAATTTTCTCAATAATTCAAGGAATAATGTGACATCCAGTGGTTAGCCGGATTAACCGACAATAATGAAAGTGAGCCCAACTCTGGTTGGACTAACCAACAATATTTGCACCCAGCGCTAGTCGGATATACCGACAATAATGATTTTGAGCCCAGATCTAGTTGGATAAACCAACAATATTTGCACCCAGTGCTAGTCGGATATATGGAAAATAATGATTTTGAGCTTAGCTCTAGTTGGATAAACCAACGGTAATTGCGCCTAGCACTAGTCGGATTAACCAACGTTACGTACTCAGCACTAGTCAGACAAGCTGACGAAGATTGCGTCCAGCGCTAGTCGAACATATCGATGATTATACAATTGTTTACTTCCATAAATTCTTCGTTCATTTTTCTTAACATTAATTCCATAATATGTATACATTTTATATCGATAGCTAATTTAGCATTAATTAATTTAAATCGTAATTAAAAATAAAATTACGTTCGAGTCCATGAACTTACCTTAACAGAATAGTCGTAATAGTAAGGTTGCTAGCTACTTCGTTACTATTGTTTTTCCACGATTCACGTCTGATTGATTCGATCCTTAACTAAAGTTCATAATTTCATTATCAAACCCCAAACATCATATATTTAATAAAAATCAGACTTTGCTATATTTATTTATAGCATTTAACTAATTTCTAGTTATTGCTAATCAATTTCATATCACTAATAATTTATATACTTAATGGACTTAATGAATATATATATCCCAAATTTTTCCAGCATAAGAATAGCTCATTAAGATAGTCCTTATACTTCACCAAATTAACAATTTAAGCTATATTATTTTGAATTTATAACATTTTAGTCCCTAGGAATTATTATCAATAAAATCACAATTCAATATTACTAAATTTACCTAAAAATTTATACTTAAATCATCATATCAAGACATTTAGTATTCATCAAAATAACCCCAAACATTTGCATTTCTCATCCATGGTGATTTCCATAATTTCCATTTATTCTCAAAATTTTCATGTAGGTAAACTAACTCATAATCTTATATCATCAAAAACATAGATTTCATGCTAAAGGAATGAACTTTTACTTACAATTTTGTTCATGCATTCAACCTCCATAGCTGATCATCTCTTCCCCCCTTTCTTCTTCTATTTTCGGTAGCAAAGAGAAAAGAAAGATTTTCACTATCCTACTCTCTACCTTCTTTTTCACAAACTCTCTCTTTTATCCATTATTATTTATTCAATACTTTTATTTATTCATTTCTCTTTCATATATATATATATAATAGTTATCCTATTATAATTATTAATGATATCACCTATATATCTATAATTATTAGTCTCATATGCTTCCACTAACTTTATTTGACTAACATAAGAATTGGGCTATTTATTCAAATAACCCTAGCAACTTTTTCTCTTTCCATGGTTAACATAGTCCTTAAAAATTAAGATTTATCAAATTAACATTCAATTAACTTCTAAAGTAATTTCCCAAGATATAATATTAATATATTTAAATTCGACACATAAAGGCGAGGTCTTGGAAGTACGTTTTCAACATCCCTCAACTTTCGAGTCATTACAAATCTCTCCCTCATAAGAAATTTCATCCCCGAAATTTACCTGAAAAGAGGTAAGGGTATTGTGACCTCATTGCTTCTTCCGACTCCCACATCACTTCCTTGACATTATGACTACGCCAAAGGACTTTGACTAAATAAACTCGTTTGTTACGCAATTCCTTTATTTCAAGGGCTAAAATTTCGACCGGTTCTTACTCATATGTTAAATTAGACTGTAATTCAATTTCTTCTGGCGATAAGATGTGAGATGGATCTGACCTATTTCTTCTAAGCATCGACACATGGAAAACATCTTGAATTATTTGTAGCTTTAGAGGTAGTGCTAGTCGATAGGCAACAGGTCCTCCTCTTTTAGTGACTTCATACGGACCTATAAATTGCGGACTTAACTTCCCTTTCCTCCCAAATGCAAAACCTTCTTCCACTAGGATACTCTTAGAAACACTCTATTGCCCACTGCGAATTCAATGTCCTGGCATTTCAAATCTGCGTACGATTTTTGTCTATCAAAGTCGTTTTCAATCTATCTCGTATAACCTTAACTATACTTTCTGTCTCTTGGATCAACTCTACCCCAATTACTTTCTTTTCACTTAATTCAGAGCAACATTCAAGTATTCTACATCTCTAGCCAAACAAAGCTTCGTAAGGAGCCACTTGAATGCTTGATTGAAAGCTATTATTATACATGAACTCAGCCAAAGGTAAATAATGTTCCCAACCAGATTCAAAGTCAATCACATAGGCCCGAAGCATATCTTCTAGAATCTGAATGACACGTTCAGATTGTCCATCCTTCTGAGGGTGAAAAGTTGTGCTAAAATTTAGCCTGGTATCGAGCAATTCAGGCAATTGCTTCCAAAATCATGAACTGAACCGGAGATCTCGATCTAACATAATTAACTAGCTTTTGTAGAGACCAACCCATTCGAACCGCGATGAAATAGGCCGACTTCGTGAAACGGTCAACTATCACCCATACGACATTTTTCTTGGTTGGAGATAGCGATAACCCGGTGACAAAATCCATGGTTATGCACTCCCATTTCTATTGAGGAATAGAAATGGGTTGAAGCAATCCCGTGGGAACTTGATGTTCCACCTTGATCTTTTGACAGTTTAGGCATTTAGCCATAAATTCCGCTATTTCTTTTTTCATGCTCAGCCACTAATACAACTCTCGAAGTCTCGATACATTTTAGTTCCACCTGGGTGTAGAGAAAAAGGACTATCGTGTGCCTCCCGTAAAAGCAATTCTTTTAATTCCACAACATTAGGACACATATTCAATTATGGAATCGTAGGCAACCCCGATCATCAATGCTAAAATCTTTAATTGATTCTTCTTGAACCATTTTTCTTTTCTCTAACAATATACGATCTAGCAATTGTGTTTCTCTAATCTGATCGAGTAATACAGGCTTGATTCTCAATTCGGCCAAAAGACTGCCATCATTGTTAATACTGAGTCAAGCGAACATTGCTCGCAAGTCAACTGCTACTTTTCTACTTAGTGAATCTGCTACAACATTGGCTTTACCTGGATGGTAATCTAGAACACAGTCATAATCTTTCAAAAGTTTGATCCAGCACCGTTGCCTTAAATTTAACTCCATTTGGATTAGAAGATATTTAAGACTCTTATGATCCGTGTATATATGACGTTTCTCACCATATAGATAATGTCTCCAAATCTTTAAAGTAAAAACTACCACAGCTAACTCCAAATCGTGCGTCGGATAATTACATTCGTGAGTCTTTAACTACCGAGATGCGTACGCAATTAATTTTACCTCTTACATTAGAACATAGCCCAACCTACTTAATGAAGCATCGCTATACACTACGAATTCCTTTCTCGACTCGGGTAGAGTAAAAACCGGCGTTTTAGTCAACAACTGCTTTAACTTATCAAAGCTCTCTTGGCACTTTTCGCTCCAAACAAACTGCAGATTTTTCTGGAGGAGTTTTGTCATTGGCATTGCTATCTTCGAGAAGCCATTCACAAATCTTCGATAAACCAGACCAAACCCATAAAACTATAAACTTTCAACAAGCTCTTCGGTGCTTTCCACTGAATGATTGCTTTGATCTTTTTCGGATCTACTCGAATTCCATCTACTGATATCACGTATCCCAAGAACACCACTTCGGTTAACCAAAATTCACATTTGCTGAACTTCCCAAACAACTGCTTCTCTCGTAACACTTGCTACATGGTTCGTAAGTGTTGTTCGTGTTCAACTTATGATTTTGAATAAATCAGAATATCATTGATGAATACAACCACAAACCGGTCAAGATACGATTGGAAATTACGGTTCATTAGATCCATAAACATTGCTGGGGCATTTGTTAATCTGAAGGGCTTTACTAAAAATTCATAGTGACCGTAACGTGTTCGAAAGGCCGTTTTTGGTACATAACTATCCTTTACTTTCAACTGATAGTATTCTGATCTCAGGTCGATCTTGGAGAAGACATAAGCTCCTTTAAGTTGGTCAAACAAGTTGTCGATACGCGGAAGGAGGTATCTATTCTTAATAGTCAACTTGTTCAATTGACGATAATCAATGCAGAGTCTCATCGAACCATTTTTATTTTTAAAAAATAACACTGGAGCTCTCCAAGGCGATATACTCGGGCGAATAAAACCACATTTCATTAAATCCTGTAGCTGGATTTCAATTCTTTCAACTCAGTTGGAGCCATTCGGTACGGAGCTATAGAGATGGGATATGCACTAGGAAATACTTCTATTGCAAATTCAACATCTCTATCCGGTGGTAATCCTAGTAATTCTTTAGGAAATACATCTAAAAATTCACAAACAGTCCGAATACTACTAATATCTTCACTTCCCGTTTTTGAGTTAATGACATATACTAAGAAAGCTTCACAACCTAGCTTCAACAATTTATCTGCTTGCATCAAAGAAATAATCTGGTTCGGCCCATTCGTTTTAACACCACAAACCTCTATGACTTTTCCCTCTATATCTTGGATTGAAAACTTTTTCTTGGGCCTATCCAAAGCTATTTCGTGTTCGGTCAACCATTCCATACCCAATATTACATCAAAATCTCCGAAAGGCATAATCAATAAATCTACAAGAAACATTAGATTTTGAATATCTAAACGACAACGTTTACAAACCTGGTCTACTAATACAGTTTGACCCAAGGGACTTGACACAGACATAGATACATTCGACAATTCATACTTGATACTCTCAAATTTAACTAGATCAGAATTGACATATGAGTGAGATGAGCTCGGATCTATTAAAATATAAATAGGTGTGGAGAATAGAAGAAAAATACCTGCTACAACATCGGTAGCATCCCTTTTATCACAGGCCTGCACCATATAACCACGTGTGGACGCTATGATCTCAGACTAATGAGCGACTATATCATCTTTCTTCCTCGATCCTGCCCTTGAAACTAATCCTCCCCTACTCATCCCTTGTCCCCTCACCGTAGAAACGGCTCTCAGAGAATCATCGGGTGAATCATTTTTGCGCTTCAGACATTCTCTAGCAAAATGCTCTAATGACCCACAATGAAAGCAACCTTTCGTTAATTTCCAGCATTTTCCCCATTGCTTCTTTCTACAATGTTCGTAATTGTGCATCTTTGAAACTCTGTTTGGTCCCTTTACACTATCCACTGATACCGTAGGTTGACGATCTTGCACTTTAATTGGCATTCGACTTTGTCGTTGATTTTCCAATTTCCCGTGAGTCTCTACTTCTTTTTGATGCAGAGGAAGGATTGAAGTTCCTAAACCATTTACTTGTAGTACAAGGTGGTTCAACCTTTTTGCATAATCCTAGATATTGTTCGACCATTTTTGCTCGTTCTAATAAATCTGCAAACTCTTTAATTCTTAATGCTACTAGTTGGGTCCAATTTTCATTGCGCATATCTCGAAGGTAACATTTGCAATTTTCCTCCTCCGTAGGAATCAATTCCTTCCCATACTTGCTAAGTCGCGAGTACTCCTTTTCATAGTCTACTATCGACATATCTTCTTGTTTTAACATGAGAAATTCTTATTTTCTATCTTCATGATATAGCTCACAAACATATTTCTTCTGGAATTCAGTTTGGAAAAATTCCCAATTAGCTACTTCTGTAGCCATATGCCTCGTAACTATCTTCCACCATGCATAGGGTTCTCCCTGTAATAGTGAAACTACACAGATAACGTTTTCTCAGGAAGTGCATTCTAGCTGTTGTAAGATTCGAGTTGTTGACTCTAACCAAAATTTTGTCGTTGAGGGGTCAACTCCCTTTGTTCCAACAAACTCAGTAGCATCGTACCTCCTTAGTTTTAGGAGCTCGCCTTGCCACAGATATGGCCATCGGGGGTGGAGCAACTCCCACTACCCTCTGAAAAGCATCCGCTAGCACTCGGAATATGTCATTATTAGATTACCCCTAAATTGGGCCACTAGTAGCATTAGGTCGTTATACCCCGTCAATGCGTACACTTGGGGTTACCGACTCAAATTCATCAAATTCCTCGGTGGCTTCACCACCAATATGTACTTTTTAATTGACTACGTTATTAGTATCATCTGACATCTTTATCTTATAAATAAAAAAAAACATGATAATTAGCATCCAGTCCCGACTCAAACTCGACTCGACTATGGCATGTACCTTTAGAGTCACTTCTGAGCTTGGTTTAGTTCGAGAATTGGTTAAAGCTGTAAGCTTTGATACCACTAAATGTAACACCCTAAGCCCGTATCCGTCGCCAGAACAGGTTACGGAGCATTACTGAACTTATAACTCAATCAATCAAACATCTCATGCACATATTTCATTCAAATCACAAACCATTCACAAACATTCATATGGTCTCTAATATAAGCCCTCGAGGTTGAAAATAATTATTAAAATTTGTTCGAAGCTAAACCGAGTACTCAAGAGATTTTTTGAAAAAGATAGAAATTTTTCAAGGACACAGGGGACACACGCCCGTGTCCCAGCCTGTGTCTATACCCGTGTAACTCTCTAACTTGAGACACCCAACCACACACCCGTGGGCTAAGCCGTGTGAACAATGTAAAATTCATAAATTACGTGTAAGGGGTTGCACAGCCAAGTCACACGCCCGTGTCTCTACCCGTGTGAAGTTACCTGAGTAGTCTGTTTCTATATTTTAAGATACAGGGGACACACGGTTAAACTCCACGCCCGTGCACATGGTCGTGTGTCACACATGGCTAAGACACACGCCCGTGTCTCTGCCTGTGTAGACAAAAATAGGTTATTTTCCAAGCCTTATTTCTCACCAAAATTAATACCAACCTAAATTCAACCACATGCATATGACTCTAATATAATAGACATTCAAATCAACCCAGAATTAGACTTAAAACATGTATCATTATCATATACAACACTGAATTTGTTAAATGCATATTCTTCATCTATCGTTCATATTCAACTCATTTGAGCAAACATCATTTTTAACATAGTATAAAATATCAACAAGTATTTACAATCATATACACTTACAAAAACTAGTACTTTAGTATTCATTAAACAAAAGGACACTATCATTAAATTTGCATCCTAGGTACATGCCAAAACACAAAAAGAAAAAATGTCACTAACTTTGAGGACGGGATTCTCACTGGATGCTGAGTCCGATCCTACTATATATTTAACCAGTAACATGAAAATCAATTTATCATAAATAGGTTTCATTTATTAGCTAAACACAACTCAACTTCTCTTACTATGAAATTCTAATTTAACCCATTAAGATTTCAATTTTCTCAATAATTCAAGTAATAATGTGGCACCCAATGGCTAGCTGGATTAACCGACAATAATGAAAGTGAGCCTAGCTCTGGTTGGATTAACCAACAATATTTGCACCAGTGCTAGTCGGATATATCGACAATAATGATTTTAAGCCCAGCTCTAGTTGGATAAACCAACAATATTTGCACCCAGTGCTAGTCAGATATACCGACAATAATGATTTTGAGCCCAACTCTAGTTGGATAAACCAATGGTAATTGTGCTCAGGGCTAGTCGGATATACCGATAATAATGATTTTGAGCCCAAATCTAGTTGGATAAACCAATGGTAATTGCGCCCAAGGCTAGTCGGATTAACCGACAGTTATGTGCCTAGTACTAGTCAGACAAGCTGAAAAAGATTGCGCCCAGCGCTAGTCGAACATATCGACGATTATACAATTGTTTACTTCCATAAATTCCTCATTCATTTTCCTTAACATTATTTCCATAATATGCATACATTTTATACCAATAGCTAATTTAGCATTAATTAATTTAAATCATAATTAAAAATAAAATTAAGTTCGAGTCCACGAACTTATCTGAACAGAATAGTCGTAATAGTGAGGTCACTAGCTACTCAGTTACTTTCGTTTTTTCGCAATTCACGTCTGATTGATTTGATCCTTAGCTAAAGTTCATAATTTCATTATCAAACCCCAAACATCATAAATTTAATAAAAATCATACTTTGCTAGATTTATTTATAGCATTTAACTATTTTCTAGTTATTGCTAATCAATTTCATATCACTAATAATTTATGTACTTGATGGACTTAGTGAAAATATATATCCCAAATTTTTCCAACATAAGAATAGCCCATCAAGACAATCCTATACTTCACCAAATTAAAAATTTAAGCTATATTATTTTGAATTTATAACATTTTAGTCCCTAGGAATTATTATGAATAAAATCACCATTCAATATGACTAATTTACTCTATAAAATTTATACTTAAATCATCATATCAAGACATTTAGTATTCATCAAAATAAACCCAAACCTTTGCATTTTCTCATCTATAGTGATTTCCATAATTTCCATTTATTCTCAAAGTTTCCATGTGGGTAAACTAACTCATAATCTTATATCATCAAAAACATAGATTTCATGCTAAAGGAATGAACTTTTACTTACAATTTTGTTCATGCATTCAACCCCCATAGCTGAACATCTCTTCCCCCCTTTCTCCTTCTATTTTTGGCAGCAAAGAGAAAAGAAAGATTTTCACCATCCTACTCTCTACCTTCTTTTTCACCTACTCTCTCTTTTATTCCCTTATTATTATTTATTCAATACTTTATTTCCTTTCTTTTATTTATTCACTTCTCTTTCATATATACATATTTATATATAATAGTTATCCTAATATAATTATTAATGATATCACCTATATATCTATATATATTAGTCTCATACTCTTCCGCTAACTCTATTTAACTAACATAAGAATTGAGCTATTTATTCAAATAGTCCTAGCGACTTTTTCTTTTTCATGGTTAACATAGTCCTTAAAAATTAAGATTTATCAAATTAACATTCAATTAACTTCTAAAGTATTTTCTCAATATATAATATTAATATATTTAAATTCGACACATAAAGACGAGGTCTTGGAAGTACGTTTTCAACATCCCCCAACTTTCGGGTCATTACTAGCAAACCCTAGTTAAATATATTAGGGTTGTCACCCTTCATACGTATTATGAGGGGTTCTGGGTCTCTCATGTATTAAGTCTAATTATATGTACTTCTTGGAATTTTAACTAGACACTTTATAATTTAATCCAACCCAATACATGTTTTTATTTCTCAAAATAAATATTATTTATTAAATTAATTTTCTAATTAAATAATTTTCTTAAACCAATTCTAATTCAGCTAAATTTATGACACCTTTATCGTAAATGAATATATGAGAAAATATATTTAAATTCCATATTCAATGGATTTACGATGAATAATTAATTTAATTCCATTTTCAAACTTCAATTATTTGATTAAATAATAATTCAAAAACTTAAATTAATTCTTAGGTCATTTCCATATTTAGTGAGAAACCACATTTATTTCCAAATGATATACATTTCTTTAAGTTTATCATTTCTATCCATTTATGTTCGTTTGATTCTAAGTGCAATTCACTTTTTTATTTTAATGAGCTAGTGGAGGGACCAATTGAACATGTAATTAGGGCTCAAATGATTTATAATTAAGTTTTAGCTTTTCGCCTATTAATTATTGATACGTGATATTCGCGACAGGTTTTAAAAATTTATAATTAATCATTCTCGAAACTAACTATTATCACGATGAAGGCAAGTGTACCTATCGAACAGTAGTATAACTTTAGCAAGACTAGATTCTCAAACCCAAAGGAACCAAGAGTACTAGTAATTACTTCTTTTTTATTATCTAGCCTAAAAATTAAAGGAGTTGTTTATCTAGACTAATTAACTAAACTAAGGGTGCACAGAGAGAAAATTGGGAAAAGCTTTTGGGATAACTCGATTGATTAAGGCAATACCCAAGGAAAAATCCACCTAGACTTCACTTCTTATTTGACTTTGAATCAGACGATTTATTCATTTGACTTGATCCGTAGGACTCCTTAAGTTATATTATTATCTCTTTCGAGACAAATAACGTCTAACCCTAGGTTGATTAATTGAAATATCTTTCTAATTAACGCCCTAGTGTTGCATTAACTCGATCTATGGATCCCCTTATTAGGTTTCACCCTAATCCGACAAAATCTTATCACCCTATCTCTAGGCGTGCAATCAACTCCACTTAATTACGACAAATTTACTCTTAGACAGGGTCTTTTCCTCCTCTGAATAAGAGAATTAACTTGAATCAATATCCTGGAATATTAAAACAAGAATTAAGAACAAGTCACATATTTATCATACAATTCAGATAAAAATAACAAGATTTGTCTTAGAATTCATTCCCCTTAGGTATTTAGGGGGTTTAGTTCATAATTATGAAAGAAAACATCTCAAAATAATAAAGATAACAAAACATAAAGAAAACCAAAATCCTTGAGTGGAAATTGAAGGGAGATCTTCAGTCTTGACGATGAATCCTGCTTCTGAGATGGATCAATCGGCTTCCCTTGAGTAATTCCTTGCCTCCTACTCCGTGTGTCTCTTCTAAGTGTCTCCTCCAGTGTTTAAATAGGCTTTAGAATGCCTAAGAGCCCTCAAAAGTGGCCTTTTCCGAATAGGACTATATTTGGGCTCGACAGGGACACGCCTGTGTACGATTACTCCAAGCCGTGGTCAAGGCTGTTGAATAGGCACGGGCGTGTAGTCTACCCGTGTAAGTCATGCTTCGATCCTGCGAAATGGACACTGCTGTGTGACACGCCCGTGTGAGGAAGTCTAGGCCGTGTTGATTTCCCACATGGGTCCTTTTTTCTGTTTTCAGCCCGTTGCTCGCTTTTTTTTTCTCTTATGCTCACCTAAGTATAAAACATGAAATTAAAGAATTAGGAGCATCGAATTCACCAAATCTAAGGAGAAATCATCCATAAATGTGCTAAGCATGGGATAAAAATATGTATAAATTACGGTTTATCAATTATAAACTCATTTAGTCACGAAGTCATTCCACTACAATATCGTGATTGAGCTCTTCCCAATTCTATATCATTGCGAAAACTACTCGATCAGTGCTCCAATGACCTTGTCATAAGTGTATTACCCTCATAGGATATCCTTAATTCTTTGGGATAAATTTGTTTTCCCAATATGATCTCATTTTATCTCATGGTAACCATTACATCTTTCATTAAAAGTCATTAATATCAAATAGTAATTAAGTCATTTATCACAAAGACAAACGACCCATAACCACATTTACTTTTCATCTATCATGTAATGCAATGAGAAAATATCATTTGCCCATTTCTTGGGCTATGAACTCCACTATTTTGAATGGTGCTACATAGTGTAGAAGTTTTAAACTCAATGCACCAACTTCCGGTTCCTTATATATTTAAATTCAAGCTTTTACCTACATCAAATTATACGAGTCATGCATATATAGTCCATCATCCACTCAGGATTAAGGTATGCCACACTATAAATGTCACAATTGAATAAATCCATAAACAAATTCAGGATCTATTCTTCTTAGGTCCAATTCGATGTATTGTTAGTCCAATCAGTCACATCTATATCTCTATCTTTTGGTAGTCATCCGCTCTATTACCCAAGACTAAGCATTTCTCCAATTGGACTTGATAGACGATATTAGTCCTTCAATCGATTTCCTCATTTCCAATTAAACTAAGGACATGTTTAGGTTCATCTACTAATACAAGATTCATTTTTGTATTACGATCTAACCATATAATATCGCTTAGTACTAGTTAAACGTTAAATAACCATTGAGCCAATATTTGCTTCCATTTTGCTTTGTGTGCAAAACCCATTGAAGATAATATACAAAGGGTATTAATGTAATTTATGGATAATTTTATTAAACCAATGTGTTTGAAAAAAATTAAGTATACAAATAAATATACTACAATTAGGGCACTAGATCAAACATCTTTCCCATCTTTAAAACACCAACAAATAGGCTTTGCACCTATGTTTACATGTTTCAAGTCCATTTTATGCTAATTTGAAACCCATTTCCATTAATACGATGTTCATCGATCCAAAATATATTTTGAATTCCAAATATCATATTTAAATATTATTTCCATCATTGAAGTCTTGGGAATTGGCCAAATTACTCTTTTGGCAAAATTATAATTTTGTCCTTTTGAGTGATTCTTCTTAAAATTCTATATTTAGACCAATTTAAGTTCATAATTTCTCATGAATATTTATTATGATTCCATTAGTAATGAAAATCTCACTTTAGCTCTTTTCCCAATAAAAATGGGAAAAATATAATTTAGTCCACAAACTATTCAAATTTTCCAATTTAATCCCAAAAGCGATTTTCATCACAAAAAATCACATTCTAACCCATTTCATATCAAACAATCTATAATAATTAATATTTTTCATATTTGGATAAATTTACACATTGATCCTCATACTTTTCAAATTCTATAATTTGGTCCTTTTTGTCATATTTTCACCTTTACGACTCATTTCACATGCTTCTGTCTCCAATATCAAATTTCTTTCATAAAATTATCATATAATACATTCCATAAATATTCTCATAATTTCTCGATATTCAAGCCCAAAATTTATCCTACTTGTCATATTACAACTTTTAAGGTGTTTTCTTATAATGTAAAAGAAAAGTTAGATAAACTCAAAAGCAATGAGAAGTCATGTGTCAATTTTTAAAACTCTCAAAGCATTAAATTATATATATTAATCATGTAATATTTTAATAAAAATTAGCGAAATTAACTATTTGGACTAATTAATAGCAAAATAAAAATCTAAAGATCAAACTACGTTAGAAAATAAAGTTTAAATATTAAATCACAAATTTAAGCATAATAGAGAGAATAAAATTAAAATTTAACCACTAACCTATAATGCCCAAAAAAGTGGAAAGAGCAGCATAAAAGGTTCCATGTGTCGACAGAGGAAAGATCCTTCTGTATAAATGTATGCTAACGTTAAGTTGTTTTTTCTAAAATTTAGGACGCATTTGAAAAATCACCTAATAATTAGATATAAGTGTAATTGCAAGTAATTATATATATATATATATATATATATATATATATATATATATATGCATTTTGAATAACTACTGGAATTAGTGGATTCTATTGAATTGAGTGTAATTGGAGTATCCTAATTACACTTTTAAATTCTTAGAGGGTTGAAAATTAGAGTAATTACACTTGTAATTACAAACAATTACACTCAAATTGAATTATCTAATGGCTTTCCAAATATGCTAATGCATGATTTAAAAATTTAGTTTTAAACAACAATAATATTTTAATTTTAAGATGCATATTTTATATTTAAAATATAATTTATATATTATTTTATCGATCTTGTTTAAATAATATGAAAATATTATTTACAAGAGATAATTTCCTATATATTTTGACCTACTAAATAATTAATTGAAATACATAAAATTTATTATTAATTATTTACGATTGGCAATGATCAATAGATGATAACGATGAGTGTATGTTTAACGTTAGACAGAGAACAACTCAACAAATATAAAATGTTAGAGTAATTAGATAAAATTGAACATTATGATTTTTCTTGCTAATTGTATTAGTAATCTTATTGTCAAATACATTCTTAAGCTAACATATTATATACTCTAATTTGATTTTATGTTTTATTACATATTTAAAAAAAATTCCTCAAGTATTATTAATAATTTTTTAATAATTAATGTTTTTAGAATTTAAAATTATTTAATTACAATTTATACCTTCAAAAATGACATAAGAAATTATGATGTAATTACATCTTATGAATCAAATATGTCTAGGGAGTTAAAATTCCTTGAAATCACAAGAAGTTGTAATTACGAACCATGTAATTACAATTTCATCCAAATATTTTGTTGTATCTAAAAACACTTTTAGGGTGTATTTCTTTCAAAAAAAAATGAGTTACAAATATATATTTTTTGTACTTTCCTATATTTCTTTCATGTAAAATGGTTTGGTGAACAAAAAATAACTGACTATTCAACAAAACATAAGCCTTTTTCTTTTTGAATAATTACTTTTCTTTCGAGAAACATAAATCATTTTTTAAATAATCTATTACAAGTAACTTTATATTTTTATACAAATTAGTTTAAATAAAACCAAATATTAACAAATATTAATAATTATCTTATTTTTAAAAATATTAAAATGTTAATATAAAATATTGTACTTTTGGTATTTATTAAACATAATATTTACATTTAATCATGTAATGAATCTAATTCATTATTTTAATAAAATTATTTAGTATTAAAATTTTATTTTAATAATAAATTTTAACATTAATATTAATTTTAAATTTTTAGTAATATTCTTAATATTTTATTGAAAAGAATATTAATATATTAATAATAAATATATACTACAATTTATAAATATTTAATAATAAACATTTTATAGTATAAAATACTAATGTTTTAACAATATAAATATAAATAAGGTAAATTACACCAACAGTCACCAAACTTTGGGGTAAATGACAAAACAGTCACCTAAGTTCCATTTCAGTTACTAACTTTCAAAAAGTAACAAAACGGTCACTAACGTTATTAAAAAGTGACAAAACAGTCACTAACTAACAGTTACCGTTAGGGTATTAACGGGATTGTTGACGTGGCAAGTTAACTGCTGATGTGGCAAGTTAACTTGCCACGTTGGCGATAGCTGATGGGTTTGGGACGAGTTTAGGGAAAAAAATTGAAGGGTTGATGGGTTAATGTTTTAGGGTTAGAAACAGATTAGCTTTAGGGGATTTTGGGGTGGGGGAACAAAAATCTATTGGGAAATTTTGATCGAAATTTGGGGTTTTTTAGGTTTTAAACTGAATTGGGAATTGATTTGGGGTTAGAAATCGGTTTAATAATTGATTATCAAGGTATAAGTTTTAGGGTTTAGGGTGGTTTATTTTGTTTAGGGAGAAAAGAAGACGAACCGGAAGTTTTTGATTGTCAGAGACAATGGGCAGTAGAAGGGAAGCTACCAGTGCTGTTACATCCACTTTAATGGGTAAGTTCTTGCATTTAGTTTTAAATTTTTTGGATTTCAATGCTGTTATTTCGATTTAGGGTTAATTAGGGATATTTCGATTTCAAATTTAAATTCGATTTTGATTTTGCTTTCGATTTCTATTTCGATTTTGATTACAATTTTGAAACACTCACTGATTCTGATTTTGATTTTGATTTTAATTTCGATTTCGATCTCAATCTAGGATTAGAATTTGATTTTGATTTCGATTTAGATTTCAATTTAGGGTTATTTCGATTTTGATTTTATTTGTTATTAATGTGCATGACAGATTAGGGTTTGGTTTTTAAAGTTTATGACATATAATGTGTACTATATTGTGTCTGCCATTGTTTAAGGTTATTTCGATTTTGATTTTGATGTGTTTGTATCTGCCATTGTATGAATGTCATTATCAAACTGATCTTTATTGTGTGTATCTGCCATTGTTTGTATCTGTCATTGTATAAATGCCATTATCAAACTGATCTTTATTGTGTATATCTGCCATTGTTTGTATCTGCCATTGTATGAATGCCATTATCAAATTGATGTTTATTGTGTATATCTGCCATTGTTTGTATCTGCCATTAAATTATACATTATTAAACTGATGTTTATTGTGTATATCTGCCATTGTTTGTATCTGCCATTAAATTATACATTATTAAACTGATGTTTATTGTGTGTATCTGCCATTGTTTGTATCTGCCATTAAATTATACATTATTAAACTGATGTTTATTGTGTATATCTGCCATTGTTTGTATCCAAGCTCCTATTGTTATTTACCTTCTTTATTGCACTGGTTATTGCCTATTTTTGTCTGCCATGTGCATGAGAAAAATGGTTTTGTTTGATTAAATTAATTTTTGTATTGGTTGTTGTCTGCCATATGCATGACAGAAGTGTTTGTATTAAATTATTCGGTATTTTGTATTGGTTATTGTCTGACAAAAATGGTTAAAGTGTTTGCCTTTGTTGTCTGCCTTTATTGATGAGTACTTTGTTTGGCAGGTTTAATTGATGACAATTTTAATGAGAATGAAGAAAACGTGTCTGGTAGTGATAGTGATGCATCTGAAAGAGTTACTTTAGATGGTTTAAACATGGATGGTATAGGAGTAGATGAACTGTGCGATAGTGATGATTCTGGGAGGTTAGATAGTGCACATGGATCTGATTCAGATGGCCAAAATTGGCCTGAGTTCAACCTAGAGAATGACATGAGTAATCCTAGACTTGAGGTTGGAATGTTATTTAAGTCTAAACACAGTCTAAAAGAAGCTTCCAAGCAGTATGGTAGGTTGAATAGTTATTTTATTAAGTTTCCCAAAAATGATTTAAGAAGGTTAAAGGCAGTCTACAATGAAAAATGTTCTTGGTTCATATGGGCTTCTAGGCTAAACCCTAATGACCCTACTGACCAGACTTGGCAAATTAGGAGTTCAAACCCTAACCATACTTGTTCTAAACTCTATAAAAATAGGAATGTAACCTCAGCTTAGCTAGGTGAACAGTATAAAGAAAAATTCATTGCCGATTCTGATTATTCTTTGAAATCATTACAGTAAGATGTCAAAAGAGATTTTTGTTGCTTGGTCTCACTAACCACATGTAGGAGGGCTAAACTTAGGACATTGGAATTAATTGAAGGAGATCATAAGGCTCAATATGAGAAGATTTATGAGTACTTATTGGAGGTTAGGACCCGAAATGAGGGAACAACAATAATCTGTTATTTGGATAACAGATTGTTTCAAAGGATGTATGTCTGTTTTCAGGCATGCAAAGATGGCTATAGGGCTGGTTGTAGGAGGATAGTAGGTTTAGATGGATGTTTCTTAAAGGGCTACTATGGTGGCTACTTGTTTGCAGCTATTGGGATAGATGCAAATAATGGCATCTATCCACTTGCATATACTGCTGTCGAAAGTGAAAACCAAGCATCATGGCTTTGGTTCTTGGAGTTTCTTGCAATGGACTTGGAAATTGTGAGCTCGTACCACATATCTTTCATGTTTGACAAAAAAAAGGTAAAACTCTATTTATATATATATATATTTATGTTGTTTCTATTTAAGGTTTGTCAAAGAATTAAATTATTTTTTTCCTAATTACAGGGACTTTTGGAAGCAATATGTATGTTGTTTCCTAATGCAAAAACAAGGCACTGTGTTAGACACCTACATTCTTATTTCAAGAATGCTGGTTTCCAAACAAAGGAGCTGAAAGATTTGCTTTGGAAAGCTGCAAGAGCAAACACTACAAGAGATTTCGATGATGCCATGGATGAACTGAGAAAAACCAATCACCATGCTTATGACTGGTTGAAGAAGAAAAACCCTGCTCACTAGTCAAGGTCTCACTTCTCAATTAGGAGCCATTCTGACATGTTGATGAATAATCTATCTGAATCATTTAACAAGGTAAATCCCTATGTTTTATGTTTCTTACTGATCATTAGCAATTCACTAATCATTTATGTGGTTTATGGACAGATGATACTGGAAGCAAGAGGTAAACCTATTCTGACCATGATGGAAACAGTAAGGACCAAGATTATGTTACTTATTGTCAAGAAGAAAGAAGAAGCTGACAAATGGAAAGGAACTTTGTGTCCAAAGATCAAGAAAAAGCTGGATGTAAATATAAGAGATTCATTAAGGTAAAGATTCTTTCTAATGCCTATATTTTGACTTAATGTTGCTGATCACATGCAGTGATTGTTGGAAAGCTATTGACTTTTTTTAATATGTATGCAATGATTATTGGAAAGTTGTTGACTATTTTTTAATATGCATGCAATGATTGTTGGAAAGTTGTTGACTATTTTTTAATATGCATGCAATGATTGTTGGTGTGTTGCCTAGTTTTTAATATATATGCAATGAGTTTTTTTTATAATATGCATGTAGTGACTGCTTTTTGGGGGGGTGTCATTGTATATTTTAACCAAGCATACTCACTGTTTTTTAGGTGTGTTCCATCACATGCTGGTGGGGACAAGTATCAGGTTGAATGTGGTCCAGGCAGCCAGCATGTGGTGGACTTAGTTCAGAATTCTTGCTCCTGTAGGAATTGGGATCTCACTGGCATCCCTTGCATGCATGCATTACCTGTCATTCATGTAAAAAATGAGTTCCCAGATACCTATGTACAAACCTGGCACACCAAGCAAACCCAAATTCAAATTTACTTTAACTTTGTAAGTCCAGTAAGGGGTCCTAAACAATGGGCCTCTTTGTCAAACATGCTACCAATACTACCTCCTCCACTAAGAAGGCCACCTAGCAGACCTACTAAAGTGAGAAGGAAAGAACCTGATGAACCACAAATAACAGAAAGGTTGAGCAAGAGAGGGGTGGAGATGAGGTGCAGTAAATGCAAAATAATAGGCCATAATAAGAGGAGTTGCAAAGGGAAAGTTGACCAAAACATTCCAGTAAGTAATTTGCCTTAACTTATAATATACTTCTATCTATGAATTTTTTTTTCACATTTCTTTTATTCTTGTAGGTTAAAAGGCATCAAGTTGGTGTCCGAACCCAGAAGAGGGTACCCCAACTCAACAAGGTGCCCCAACTCAGTTACCTACTGCCCTAACTCATCAAGAAGCTGCCTCAAGACAAAAGCTCCCATTAAAGAGAAAATCAACCACAACCACTGTTAGATGGATGCCTTCTACTCAAGAGTCATCCATGACAGACCATTGATGATGATGTGAACAGACTGCATTTTGTTAACCTTTTAAAACTTTGTAAATTTGCCTGCTATTGATTATTAACTTAGGCAGATAATTTTTTGGGAAATTTGCCTATGATTGCTACTGTTGATAAACTTAGGCATAGTCACTGAATCTTTTTGTAAACTTTCCTACAATTCACATCTGTTCAATTGTAATGAATTGTAGGAAAATTTGGCAATATTTTGCCCCTCATTCCTTTTGTAAACAGTTTACAGTTTGGCATATTGGCCTTAATATATGAGCAATTTATCATGCTATTTATTATCCAACTGTTATCTTTTCTAACTAGCAGCCATGTATACCAACTGTTAAATTTGTATATCAATTGTTATCTTTTCTAACCAGCAGCCATGTATACCAAATGTTAAGCAATTTGTAAACAACAACATGAGTTGGTTAGCTATGTATACCAGCAGCCATTTTTAACATATGTTAAGAAACAAAAATATTCCAACACAATTTGTAATCAACAAAAATTTTCCATTTCATTCAAGTGTTTGTAAACTACATGAGATGGTTAGCCATGTATAATAGCAGCCATCTATACCACCATAAGCAACAATTTACCAGCAACAAAATTACAAAACATAAGCTGGTTTTCAATTAACATAAAATGATTTTTAAAGTTTTGAAAATAGCAAAACAGTAACAATTACAAGCACCAAAACCAGGTTCTTCTCTCCCTCTTCCTTGTATCCTCCAATGTCCTTAATTTTTTCAGAAGACCCAACAACACCATTCTTGAACAGGGCGTCAATGATGGATCAAACCAGCTGAAAAATCGACATGGTTTTTGAAATCGACTGCCGAATTTGTTACACCCAAAAAACCTCCTACCTGGGTTGTCATTGGACCAAGACATGCTTAATTTGGCTGGGTCTCCAGAAAAGTACACCGGAATCACTTCAGGCATATCTATTTTTCCTCTTCTCCTTCTTCTTCTTCTCTTCCTACTTCTCTTCTTCTTCTTTTTCTTTTTTTTTCCAAACCCTAAAATGGTGCTGGTACTATTATTAAAGTGTTAGTAACCAGCCAGCTAGACTTAAGGTTGACAGCTAGGACTCCGTCACCTGCCATGTCACTTTACTATGACGTTTGTGACGGAAAACGACAAAAAGGACCGTTTTGTTACTTTTTGAAAGTTAAGTGACTGAAACGAAACCTAGGCGATTGTTTTGTCATTTACCCCAAAGTTTGGTGACTGTTGGTGTAATTTACCCATATAAATATTTATTTAAATCTTACTTAAATTCGTTTATCTTTCTAACTCCAATGCCTCATTATCTATTGTGATATATGAAACTTTAAATTTAAGTTAGGCATAAACTATTATTAAATTTATATAAGATATTATTTATTATAAAATAAATTTTGGTTGTTAAACGTAAAATGCTTCTTTAATATTCTACAACAAAAATAATTAATATTATGTTTGTTTAACTAAAAATGAGTTTCAAAATATAATTTCAAGCCAATTGAGTTTTAGTTTGGTTGATATTCGATATTGTTGTCAGTGTAAGAAGACATACGTTTAAGTGCGTTGAAGCACATTATCCTCCTATTTAAGAGTTGATGAGGGCTATGAGTTATTTTAGATATTGTACTAAAAATAACAAATATAATAAGAACTTATAATGATATTAATGTTTAAAATATAATTTCAAGAACAAAATTAACAATGAATAGTATTTTAAAAATCATCGAAACATTAAAAATAACAATAATCTTTTTAGAAAACCAACTTACTTTTCGAAATTATTTTTCCAAAAAACTGTTTGAAATAGCATATATAGTTGCTTGAAACAAAATTAAATATAGAATTAAATAAGTATATAAGGTCTCTTTTATGTTTTAAACTATTTTTAAAATGTATCTTCTTCCTTTAAAAATATATACCTTTTTATTCTAAAAAATAATTATCCTCAGGAGATCTGTTACAAGTTAGTGCAACTTACTGTCAGTCAAGTCCTTTATTTTAGGAGTCAAAAGTTAGTTTCCTAATTTGTGCAAATAAAGAGTACGTGAGTTACTCTCCATTTAGTTGAGATATTTTAGGAGACTTTTTAGTTTAAATAGATCATTATTCTTGGTTAGTTCACTGCACTGTTCTTTTTGTTTCCTTGTACTCTCTTAATTGATTGAGCAATAAAATTCATTCTTCTCTCCATTTTTGAGGGTTCATATTTCTGTCATTTGGTATCAAAATCAGGTTGGTCACCAAGTGTTTGTTTTTATTACTCAGCTAAGATGAATGGCGGGAGTACTTCTTCGGGTATTACTATAGAAAAGCTTGTTGGTAACAATTATAATTACTGGGGGTTGTGTATGGAGGCTTTTCTACAAGGGCAAGATTTGTGGGATTTGTTTGAAGGTGATGACACAACGATCTCAACAGATACTCCACAAAATACTGAATTACGATGAAAGTGGAAGATCAAGTGCGGCAAAGCTTTATTTGCTTTGCGAACATCAATCAGCAAGGAATACATAGATCATGTTCGTGATTTGACGTCACCGAAACAAGTGTGGGAGACTCTTCAACAGCTATTTACTAAGAAAAATACAGCCAGATTGCAATTTCTTGAGAATGAATTAGCCTTGGTAACTCAAGGTAATCTTTCTATTGAAGAATATTTTTTGAAAGTTAAAAATTTGTGTTCTGAAATTTCAGAACTGGACGTGTAGGAGCCAGTGAGTGATGCACGATTGTGTCGCTATCTTATTCGTGGATTGCGAAAAGACCTTATGCCGTTTGTCTCTTCAATACAAGGGTGGACAAATTAACCTTCAATTTTTGAGTTAGAGAAATTGTTCTCTAATCAATAAGCTTTAATAAAGCAAATGACAGACGTTAAGCTCTTTTCCAAGTTAGAGGATGTGTTATTCGTCAAGGATCAAAGGAGGAAAAATTTATACTCGAAGTCTTCCTCAAGTGACAAAAACCGGTCCAAAAGCGAGGAGAAGCCCAAAAGATCTTTCAAATCTTGCTACAGATGTGGAAAACATGGACATATCAAACGAGATTGTCGAGTGAAAGTGGCGTGTGATCAATGTGGGAAACCATGTCATATTAAGGTGAATTGTCGAGTCAAAATGCAAGAGAAAGCAGAAAAAGTTGTACTTGACAATAATGAGTTTCAACAATCAAATTGGGAGCAATGTTTATCTATTGAAGTATTTGATCAGCCAACAAATGTGACTTCTCTTGTGCACCAAGATGATGCATCAGCTGATGCTCATGCTTTTATCAACTATGACGAAGAGTGGATTGTTGATTCTGGTTACTCTCATCATGCTACTGGGAATGATACTATTTTATCGGATGTTCGTCCATATCACATGAAAAAGGTTATAGTAACCGCTGATAATACACTACATCCTATGACTGAAGAAGGTGATTTGAATGATGGAGGTGTTTTTCTCAAGGATGTTTATCATGTTCCTGGCTTAAAGAAAAACCTTGCTTCTGTCTCGAAAATAACAGATTTAGGAAGCTATGATCTTTTTGGGCCCAATGATGTTCAAATTCTTTCAAGTATAAAACATATTACTGCTGATGTTTTATTTTGTGGAAGAAGGAAAGAATCTTTGTATGTTCTATCTGCGAGCAATGAATATGTTAAAAGGGCTAGTCATAATACAAGCTCAACGCTTTGGCATTCTCATTTGGGTCACTTGGGTTTTCAATTGCTGCAGAAGATATTAAAAAATCAACTTCTTGATGGTGTTCCTATGTTTAAAGACATTTATTAGGATGAGATTTGTCCAAGATGTCAATATGGAAAATCTCACTGCCTTCCTTTCTCCAGTTCAAAGAGTAAAGCATAGACGGCGTTACAATTGGTTCACTCTGATCTTTTGGGACCAACAAGAACACTAAGTTACACTGGTCTTCATTAGGTTATGGTGATCGTGGATGATTTCTCTCATTTCAGTTGGGTATATTTTCTGAAACACAAGAGTGAGGTTTTTTCTAAGTTTGTTCAGTTCAACCATAAAGTAGAAAAAGAGTTTGGGCTAAAAATCAAGGGCTTGTGCACGAATAATGGAGGGGAATTTCTTTAAGATAAATTTATGGATTACTGTAGAAAGCATACAATTCAACGTCAAATGACTTGTCCAGACACCCCACAGCAAAATGGGGTTGCTGAGCGCAAGTTAGCTCATCTTACAACAATTTGCTTATGTTGGTTACACACAAAGAACCTTTCGAGAGAACTATGGGCAGCAGCCTTTCAAACAGCTTGTCATGTCATAAATCGATTACCTCCATTGCCAGGGATAGAACCATCACCTTTTGAGCGTTTGTACCATCGTAAACCCAATGTGAGTTACTTTAGTATTTTTGGGTCTATTTGTTATATTCATGTATTAAAACACAATCGAACTAAGCTTGACCCAAATGCCAAGAAATGCATTTTTGTTGGCTATGATACCTATAGGAAAGGCTGGAGATGTATGGATCCGAAGACAAAGAAGGTCATCATTTCTCACGATGTGGTGTTCGACGAAGTCTCTTGTCATAAAGATGATGCTAATGGAAACCAAGGTACAACTAGTCTTGCACTTTTCCTTAATGATGTTTCATCAATTGAGAAATGCACTCAATCTAAGAAAAATGTTGAAGCCACCACAAGTATTGAGGATGCCACACGGAAAAATCCACCAAGACAGAAAATCCTCTATCACATTTGTCTGACTATGTGGTTGAGATGAATCATTTTTCTGTTATGTCTTGTTTTTTTTATAGAAGATTCATGTGAAAGTGAGCCCAAATTATACAACAAAGCTAAAGGAGTTCTAGAATGAGAAGATGTGATGGTAGAAGAAATTTCAGCACTTAACAAAAATGACAAATGGGAGCTTGTACGAAAGCCTGTTGATGCTGACTTAATTACTTGTAAGTGGGTTTACAAGTTGAAGAAAAAGACTGATGGAACCATTGATAGATTTAAAGCCCATCTTGTTGCTCGTGGATTTTCTCAACAGTACGGTCGAGATTATGATGAGACTTCTAGTCCCGTTGCAAGAATGACAACTGTACGAGCAATTATCTCTCTAGTTGCAAGCAAAGGTTGGAATTTGTGGCAACTAGATGTGAAAAACGCTTTCCTTTACAGTGAGCTGGATCGTGATATTTTTATGGAACAACCGTAGGGATTTATATCTAAGGAATATCCTAATCATGTGTGCAGACTTAAGAAAGTGCTATATGGTCTCAAGCAAGCTCCTCGTGCTTGGTTCGGTAAGATTGCTCAATATCTTGATTTTTTTGGTTTTAAATCTTCAAGTGCTGATCCAAGCTTATTCGTTAAGAAAACAACCACTGCATGCACTCTACTTTTACTTTATGTGGATGATATGATCATTATGGGTGATGATAATGCTGAAATTAGCAGTCTTCAAGATGCTTTGATGGTTCATTTTGAAATAAAAAGTTTGGGTGAAGCTTGTGATATGTTTCCTTGGTTTAGAAATTGAAAAATGTGATGGTTATTTTTTCTCTCAAAAAGGGTATGTAGCAAGCTTGTTAAAAATGTTTCGCATAGAGGGTTTAAAAGCAAAGTCGACTCCCATGGAATCTAATCTCAAGTTAGCTAAAAATGAAGGAAAACCTTTAGAAGATGCAACGCTTTTTCGTCAACTTGTCGGTAGTTTATTTTATTTAACTATCACAAGGCCTGATATTGGATTTTCTGTTGGAGTTATTTCTCAGTTTATGGACCAACCATGTGAGGGTCATTTAATTGCAACAAAGAGGATTCTTCGCTACATCAAGGGCACTCTAAGTTATGGTTTAATGTACGAGCAATCTAAGATTTTTTTCTTTGAGTGGCTTTGTAGATGCAGATTGGCCTGGTGATGTGAATGACAGACGTTCTACAACAGGTTTTTGCTTTACAAGAAGTTTCGTTGCGATTTCATGGTGTAGTAAGAAACAAGCTATTGTGGCTCTTTCAAGTTGCGAAGCAGAATATGTAACAGCTACAATGGCTACTCAAGAATGTTTGTGGCTAAAGAGACTCATTCAAGAAATGGCAATTTTTTTGCAATTATCTGATTCAGATTTATTGTGATAATGAGAGCGGTATAAAGCTTGCTGGAAATCCTATGTTCCATGCTCGTTCGAAACATATTGAAACTCATTATCATTTTGTTCAAGAGAAAGTGTTATCTCAGGATATTAAGTTGCTGAAAATTCAAACTGATGAACAAGTTGCAGACATCTTTACTAAGGTACTCGCAAAGACTAAGTTTGAAGTTTTCTGTGGAGATCTTGGCATTATTGACAAGAAGCTTGCACTAAGGGACGCTGTTACAAGTTAGTGCAACTTAATGTTAGTCAAATCCTTTATTGTAGGAGTTTCTTGATTTGTACAAATAAAGAGTACGTGAGTTACTCTCCATTTAGTTGAGATATTTTAGGAGACTTTTTAGTTTAAATAGACCATTATTCTTAGTTAATTCACTGCACTGTTCTATTTATTTCCTTGTACTCTCTTAATTGATTGAGCAATAAAATTCATTCTTCTCTCAATTTTTGAGGGTTCATGTTTCTGTCAAGATCAAATAGATTTTGTCGATGTTATAGACTCATCATCGATTTCATTACGAACAATAAGCTGATTGGAAATAGAGACAACATGGTATAGTAATTAGCAGATAATTATTTTAATCTAAGTAATTCTAGAATGAATTCAATTTAAAACAATTACAATACCTATTTAAAATTAGGTATAATTCAAACTTAGCCCCCCTAATGTTTATACTTTTGATCAATTTGGTCATTTTTTTTTCGTGAAATCTGGCCTCAACTATCTAAAAGGAGTTGAATTTGACCATCAACATTTCAAAATGAGTGGAATTGTTTTCCTAATGGAAATACTAACTAAAACATTCAATTTTTAAACTCCACGTGTACTTCATACTATTTTTAAATTTTTTTTATAATCTTATTTTTTTATATTTGAATACTTTATAAATTTTAAATTATTTATTGACATGGTATATAAGACAAACAGTGTCATGTTAGAATAAAGTACACGTGGATTGCCATATGGGTTGCCAAGCCAACATCATTAAAAAAAATTAATGTTTTAGTCATCATTTTTGTTAAAAAAACAATTTGACTATTTTTGAAAGGTTAATAACCAAATTTAACTTAAAAAGTAAGGATAAATCTCGAATTATACATGAACTATGATTTAATGCACAATCAGTATACATAAACTTTGATTTTGTGTAATTTTATACATGAAATTTTGGTTTGATTCAATTCGCATAAATTACTAACATAATTATTGATATAACATCATTTTATGTTTATATATTCCATACATAAATAATTAAATTTATTCAATATAAAAATAAATTGATGTATTTATTTATTTAAATGTGTATGATTAATCAAAATTAAAATTTTAATTATACATCTGAACCACAATTAGAGTTTTACGTGTATAATTGCATCAAATTAAAGTTCATATATACAATTGCACATTATTCATGTATAATTTTAAGATTTATCCAAAAATAATGGTCAAATTGACAAAAGATATAAATAATTTATTGTTATGCTTGTTTTGGGAATTTATAAATTCTTATAAACATGAGTAGCCAGAGTAGAAATTCACCAATAAAATAAATTGTTTGATGAATATAGTGTACTAGTAACTGTGGAGTAAATTTTAGTAAATATCATTTACTTTTTTTAGAATTGTTCAAGTAACAACAAAAACTATAATAACAATATACACATGCAAAATCACATCACGAATTTGATAGTTAGATACCCCAAAGCGTAATTTTCATTGGCATACGTTAGGATGCACAAATTTTATACATTTGCAACACAGAATTAAAATACATACTTGGCATCTTGTATCTCTATCATTCGCTTTACAACCTTCTTACGATAGATATGGAGAGAAAAGTAAAATATATTTTTGAAGGACCTCTCGCACAATCAAATTTGTGTAATCGGTTCCAACTGTAATAGGTCTGACCAAAATGTTTACTTTGAAAACAATCATAAAATTATTAGTCACTGTTATATAAATACCAATTATAGCATTCACCTACAAATTTTGTATCATGTAAACATTGCCTTCAAGCAGCAATGTACGATAATTGTTAGCACTGTATTTGTATATCATAGTTTACATGTGATCCTCTTGTAATAAAATAATAATAAATTAGATATCCCAAATTCTAAATTAATATGCAAAATAAAATAAAATCATATATATAAACATCAATGCTTATATTTTCATCTATTGAAATCAATTTAATTTTTTTTGGTACAATGATGAGTTGAACCCAGATTATTTTTTTAAGTAAGTGAACACACATTCAATAAGCTACAATTGGGTTCATGATATCAATTCAATGCCAAAAAACTTATTACCCTCCATTACGTTTATAGCATTTCACATTCAGCTGATATAAACTTTCAACTTTTGAAAGAGATTTGTCAATTATTGTAGGAATAAAGTGAGTAGTTATAACTACTAAATGTAACCACGAAAAAGAAACAAAGAAATAGCATTTGTTTATACAGTTTAATTTCTTTTATGTCTACAAGGCCTTGCTAGAAAGATAATCAATCCACTATCTTCAACCTTCTGCAAACTTTTCAGTATAATAATCTCATCTTTGTACTAAACATCTATACCTCTCACCACTAAGTTCCCCCCTCAAAACTTTATTTGTAAAACCAAATGACTCACTTTTTTCTTCTTTTTTTTTCACTTAAAAAATGCTCTCTCAATTGTAATTCCTATAGAACAATTTTAAGTGTTAAAATCTCGATACATAAAAATTTTAAGTGTTAAAATCTCGATACATAAAACTTATGAAGTCTCGAGTATAAAGTTTATTAAACTTGCTAACCTAAGGATTAATCACAACCTTTATCCCCACCAAAGTAGCCTGAAAAAAAGATTGAGAATTTCCTATTAAAGTCTAGGACTATTTGAAGATCTCCAAGATAAGTCTTCAATCCATTTGATCTAATCTCCATAAATTAAGGGATCTAATTTACTTCATCCAATTCGAAACAATCTAGAATGATTTGTTGCTACAAGTGATTGATCTCCAAAGAAAAACCAACACATCCAAAATATTAGCTAAGATTATGGTCCAAATGTTTTGTTTCAAAAAATTGCCAATTGCAAATAATGCAAGTTATGAAATCTAAATAGTGCCAAGTGCAATTGTAACTGTTTAGTGTCCCATAACTCCCTCAACAGCTTCTAAATACCACCAACTGCTATAAGTTGATGAATGAAATGATACCTTTCCACGGTAGCCTATTAAAACAATAAATAATGAGTTAACATATATTTTGAAGTAAATAAATGTTAAAATTTTTTATCTTTTCCATAGGTAACCATTAAAGTTTTAAGACATAATAAACTTAAGATTGAATTTAAAACGGCTAAGCAAAGTATAAATATTTGAAACACTAACTAAAATTAGATATTGCAAAATAATATTTTAATTTATTAAAAGAAAAAGTAAACAAATAAATTAAAATTAAACAAACATATTTTATTGGATTTACTAGTGAAGAAATTGTCTAGAAGTTGGGAATGTATTATCTGTCTCAAATATTGTACTGCAAAATGGTTACAGTTTATATTGTATGATTAAGCAGATTTTTAAAATGAACAATATATAAGCAAATGATAATCATAAAATTCAATGTATTGAATTGTACAAAATAAATAAAAAGTAATACATGAAAGAGCTCAAGTTAGTTTACTCTTTGTCCAACTTGATGTCCCAACTAATATTTGGACACAAGTTTGAATAAGACAATTTACAGACTTTATAAATGAGAGTAATGCAAGGAGAGAAATCAGCACATAGTATTTGTTAACACAATTCAAATCAACATCCTACTATGTGGAGCCTCATTCAGTGAATGGTTTTATTCAACAATCGTCCAAATTACTATTAGCTTAAGCCCAATCTACTCTTACACAAAAAGTAATTGTAGCCCCAATAATAACCCAATTGTTACAAATCACTCACCCCAAATGACCTCACTTACAAGAAAGTTTACTTTTCAATAAAATGGCTAACATAAGAGTCAAAACATACAAATAAAAAGATCAATAAAACACTCTACAAAATCTCCCAAAATGCACTCGACAGACATACCAAATGTACTCGACCATCAAACCTATATATAGGCTAATACAAGACCTTTTTGAGCAATATTTTGATAAGCTTAAAGATCTTGGTAAAAGGCTAAATTTATCTCTTGAAATATCTTCAATAATTATCCTATAACTTGCTTTATATCCAAGTAAAACAACCAGCTTGGTTTTTAAGTGAAAGGATAAGGATAAGGCATGAGATGATGAAATCCAATTCTTCCTCCTCTTCTTTTCCAAATTCAATAAACATCATTAAGGATAGAATAAAACATGACATGATGATCATTTGTTCATATTGTGACACATCATGAAGATCCAAGTAAAAAAATGCCAACTTTATATTACGTTTGAGTTGTCCTGAAAACATGTCTAAACTATTGTCCAAAGGTCTGTCCAAATAGCTGCTCAAACAGTAGATAGAACATAGTGACAAAACATGTAGATAAAGAAACTATTTGAACATAAGGAGAAACTTCATATACATGACATCTAAGGTCCCAACAATATTTTTGCATAAAGAAAGTAAATATAGAAAATGAAACATTGTTTATAAAAGGTTACATATGATTCATGTCTTTTAATATTTATTGTTTATAGATTTGACCTTAAGAGGTATGGACTCTACAATGTTTTTTAGTGAACATGAGATTGAAATCAACATCAAAATTATAACAAGCAAGTAAAAAAAATTGATAACCAAATTATGGTATTTTCTATTTTCCTTTTTTTTTCAAGTACATTTCAGGGTTTTTTATTCATCAGTTAAGAGCGTATCTTATAATATAACGTATTTTTTATATCATTAAGAACATATGCGCATCCCATCCAAATCAGTTCTTCAATTTCTTTTTAATAATGATTATTTATTGAATAATGCATTCATTAATTTTGACCATTTGATAGTTAAAAAGTTCTTCAAAAAATTCTTAACTTGTCAATGTTAATAAGTTGTTAACAAAAAACAAACAAGTATAATGTCCCAACCACAGGTGGAGGTACCCTATTTATAGAATATTAGGGGGAATGAATTGGGACACCAAGAAGCAAAGATAGTTGGAAGAAATGTCTCATTCCCAAATGCACCTATCTTGAGATGCCATCTATAAAAAAAAAACAATAGCCACAACAATTTGGGAACAAGGATAACTCTTCCAAACGGATATCACTTCAATTGATATACATTCCCCTATCGCCAAAACACACAACACATCAACTTAGGTCTGTTTATAACTTATCTTTACTTGTGGGGGGGGACAATTGTTATATATCCTCATATACAACCCAAGATAACATATGAAAGGGCTACTAATATAAATCCAAAACCTATAAGGTCCAGTTCAGACAACTCGACTTGTAACACCCGCACCCATACACGAGATTGGGATAAGGTACGAGGCATTACCATACATAGACAAGGCATTTTCAAAACACATGGGTCATCAAATTTCATTCCAACTTAAAACCAATCAAAAAAAATCATATTATCCTTATTATGGACCTACGAGGTCCAAAACATACATTAAAAACAATCAGGGACTAATTCGAGATTTAAGAGAATTCTAAGAAAATTTCTAGGGTTGAGCCTCACACGCCCGTGCGGAGGCAATGCACACATCCGTGTGCTTTGGGACACACTTGTGTCCCTTACCCGTGTGGGATTTCTAAAAATTATTTTTCATTTCGAACCTATAGGCGTTTTCACACAGCCGAGCACAAGCCCGTGTCCTTAGTCGTGTTCTTTACACGGCCTAGACACACCTGTGTCCTCGCCCGTGTCTAAAAACCTGGACATTCTATTTATGATGTCATCACTTATTTAGGGGCACACGGTTATGGCACACGCCGGTGTGCTAGGCCGTGTCCTTCATACGGTTGAGACATACGGCCATGTCTCTACGCGTGTGTTTACTACTATGCAAACTGACTTAGAAATTTTAGGTGCAAGGGACACACGACTGAGCAACACGCCCAAGGGGCTAGCCATGTGTCACACACGGCCTAGACACATGCCCGTGTGTCTACCCGTGTGGACCTTTTTGGAGGCTATTTTCCAAGCCATTGGTCACCCTCAATCACTCATACATTCAAACACACTTTACAACATGTAATATGACATATTTATACACTCAAACATTCCACACCATGGCACTCTCACATATTCATAATGTCATCTTATTGTACCCTAATTTGTTACACCATTTAAAGGAATTCCACACCCATTTCATGCATTATTAAACTTGTTACCATAACCTCAAATTGTGTATTCATGCACATAGTCATTTTAAGTCCTTAGGTCATCCTTTAACCTTTAGCACTTAATCCACACTTTACCATACATTCATCAATCAACAACATACCATATCATTATCATGCATTCACCAAGCAATAACATATCCTACCATCAAGACACTAACACATGCATGCATGGGTAATTAGATTACAACCCAAATGATCAAATATGAGCCATATTACATGGCCATTACAAAAGAATCATCATCATTATCATAGGCTTTCACAAATTGGCCAAATAACATGACACATATCATAAAATGACCAAGTTCCTATACATGCCATACTCAAAAAAATAATTTCACTATACCCAATAGTCTTTTAATAGTGTAATCGAATACTCCGACAGCTTCCAATCCCCGAGCTAACTTGGCGGAACTACAAAGGGTGGAAAGAGAGGGGAGTAAGCATTAAAGCTTAGTAAGTCCATATACAAATAATATGTAAAAGTAATAAACAATCAACATGTAAAAACATGGTAACATATACATAAAGATTTTTCTCCATTCAAACATTTTTGCTTACTCATCATATGCTCATACATACTTGCTCATCTTAAATCGTTCTTTATCAAAGCATTACTCATAGGTTTAGTGTACGTACCTGTACTCATCATAGAGTATCGATAACCATACCTCTTTCATCTGCCCTCCTTGGTACTTTCATTTCAATAGTTACATTACCCGTTGAACACTCGGAATACTATTGGATACACAGAAACCTTGCACATAAGTGTCACATATGAAAACGTAGTCGAAGCTACCACATAACATGTATCACATCCATAATGAACTCGGACCATTCAACGAGCTCAAATGCTTGCATCCATAATAAACTCAGACTTCTCAACAAGCTCGGATGCTACATACCTCACGAACCCGTACCACTCAATGAGTTCAAACTTCTTAGTTCCTAGTGACATGTCACTTGTATCCTAAACTATTCCTAAGGTTCAAATGAGATTTTCCTCACTTGCATATAATATCTCCATCGCACTTGCTCGTAACGTCATGGTTAACGACCATGATAACATTAATGCTTTCATAACAATCAATAGGCATATAACTCATAATTACAAGAAAACATTTATCACATCATATTAAATTAGTAAAACATACTACAATACCACATTATTTGCACATGTACTTACCTCGACACAAAACGATGATAATCTAGCCTAGTCGTCGTATACTTTATTTTTTCCTCGATCAAGTCCCGATTCACGTTTTTCTTGATATATAATGTCAAATTTAACTTATTTATTATTCACATTATCTAAAAGGGTCCAAAAATCATACTCTTGCAAATTTATATTTTGACCCTTAAACTTTCACATATTTACGATTTAGTCACTAGGCTCGTAAAATGAAATGCATGCATTTTTTTTATTACCCAGACCGAACCTTTTCTATGCTTATATCAGCCCATATTTTCTTTGATTTCACATCATTACTACTCACTCTTACACTTTTACAAACAAGTCCCTTGTTTAAGTGTTTTCACTAAAAATCACCTAATAAAAGATGTTCACCATGCATCAAACATTCATATTCCTCTATAAATAATAAAAATACAAGCATTTCATGCATGGGTCAATTTTCATACATGAACCCTAGCTCAAAATATAGCTAGAAATGGGTAGATCATGTTACCGGGACTTCAAAAATACAAAGAACATTAAAAACGAGGCTAGGGAACATTTACTATTGAGCTTGGAAATGTTGAACAAAACCCTAGCTATGGTGTTTTGTGGTTTTCGGCAGCCAAGGAGGAAGATGGACACATTTTTGGTTTGATTTTCCATTTTTATTCTTTTAATTACCTAATGACCAAAATGCCCTTAGGGTTTGTCTTTCCAATTTTTTTCTATGCATGTTCATTTTTGTCCAAAATTTTAGAAATTGGTCAAATTACTAATTAGGACCTTCTAATTCATAATCTAATGCAATTTCATGTTTAAAGCTTCTAGAATGCAAGTTTTGCGCTTTATTCAATTTGGTCCCTAAAATGCAATTAGACATTTTATGCACAAAATTTCTTCATGAAACTTTTACACAAGCATGCATTCATAACATAAACCTCATAATAATCATAAAATAATTATTTCTATCTCGAATTTATGGTCTCAAAACCACTGTTCTGACTCGACCCTAATTCGGGATGTTATACGACTTGAATCACAACGAAGTGACCTAATGATACTTTGTCCTTACATATCGTATAACCTTCCATTCTCTCTTAAAACTTTTTAGCACTCTTACATAAGCACCATCTTTTTGGGACCCACACAATCTAAAAAATATATATTAAAAAGACTCGCACGCATCAATCAATCCATCATATCTAGTAACTCTTCCAACCAGCCCTTTTGGGTAAAGTTCAATAGCACCTAGACTAACACTCACTACCCTAGTATGATGCATAAGCTTGAGGGATAGGAGCCCATTCCATTTGTGAATACCTTTTTCAATGAAAGATAGAGGTAAACCAAAATACCTAACCTTATTTTACCAAAGCTTTACCAAATTACCTACCATTTTTCTACAAACAACGGCTCTTTGCACCTCTCTCTATGTGAGTTGCCTTTATCAACAATCCCCATCTTTCTATTGCCATAGTAATAATTAGTATAATGAAAATATAAAATGAATAAATTATTATAATAACATATTCATATGCATGACATTCTAATGTGTTTCATAGAGATGAAGGTTATGACAAAAAGGTATGCACATCTAAATGTCCAAAAATAGATATTTAAATGATAAAGGTTTTAAAATTTGAGTGAATTCTCAATTGAATTTAAGTTCAAAATAAACTAAAAATTTTAAAAATAATTTTTAGATGTTATTGACCAAAATATCTACCAAAATCTCATAATATATGAGATACGTTATAAATTAATTAGATAGATAGTCTTAGGAAAAATCAACTAAGAACTTTTAGGAAGGCTTTCATGTTTTAGTAGTTTATTAGAATAAGGGATTCTAGTTTCCCATTTTATGATGTAAATTTTTTTTGTATTTATACTCTTTATTTTTCACGTAAATACACAAAGTTACAACTTTTACATTCTTTACAATTTCTAAAACTTTTATGGCATCTAGAGCTAGGTTAATTATCTAATAACACAATGGTTCAAACAACCTTCACTAGAGATAAAAGATCCAACAACCAACTTGAGGAAGAAAGTTCTAACATCGAAACAATTAGTGAGAGTAGATGACCTTGGGGACAAAAATGTCTCATCTTTTTTTTTCAGTTGAAATATCCCAAGCTAAATGGCAAAAATTATCTCTAATGGTTACAAACTGTGAAGTTAACAATTGATATGCACAACAAGCTTAGCCACCTGATTAGAAAAGCCAAGCAACCACATGTGGGCGATCCAAGAATGAGCTTTTAGAGGTTAGAAAGTTCTTTAATAATCACATGATTTACTAATTCTATGGAAAAAGTAAACCTTTTCTTTTTCTCTCAACTGCTAAAGACGTTTGGGATGCTGTAAAAGACACCTATCTAGATTCAAAAAATGCTTCACAAATTTTTTTAGTTAAAAAAAAAATTTGGAAGGGTGGGCAAGGGGAAAGAAGGTTACATTTTATTATAATAAGATGATGTCTGTTTGGCAAGAACTAGATCAAAGTTATGATGATAAAAGGAAGTGTTTTATAGCTAGTGTAAAATTTATGGAAAAAATGAGAATGAGTGAGCCTTTTTATTTCTAACTGGTCTGAATAAAGAATTTTATGAAGTGTGATCTTGAGTTGTAGAAAAAACCACTTCTAACAGTTCATAAGATTTTTCTAAGGTTAGAAGAGAGGATACTAGGAGGAAAGTTATGTTAAAGTCCAAACATGAAACTAATGATGATAATTTTGCGCTTGTAATTGTTGAAAAGGAGAACGATAGTGAAAAAAAGGAGAGGAAGAAACCTTGGTGCAACCATTGTAAAATTTTTTTGACAATCTTGAGAAACATACTAAAATTTTTATGAAAAATAAAAAAATCTGGAAAAAGAATAGTAGCAATCGACATGGTTCACAATCTCAGGATATCAAATCTTTCCACACAACCAATTAGGACTTTGAGCAGCATAATCCTTTAGAAGGGCCTTTATTCACTAAGGAATGACTAAAGCATCTATACAAGCTTTTTCAATTGCCGTAGTTTTAGACGAATTCTTACATTCCAAACTTATCCAATAATCCTTCTAGATCCTCTGCCCAATCATGTATTGATTCTTTAGCTTTTTCAGTGTTAAGACTGATAAAACAAGCATGTGGATAATTGATACTGAAGCTAGTGATTACATGGCCAGTAGTTCTTTTCTTTTCTTGACTTACACATCTTGTACAGGAAACAAAAAGATCAAAGTAGTAGATAGGTCATTCTCGGCAAAACTGGGAAATGCACTATAAAAATTTTACCGTCTTTAATTTTACATGATTTTTTAAATGTGCCAAATCTTGCTCACAACCTCATATCTACCAAAAATTTATCTAAGCCCCTAAAGTATCATGCCATCTTAGACTCCACTATGTGTGAATTTCAATGCAAGAACTCAAGGAGCATGATTGGTAGCGCTAAAGAATCTTGTGAAATTTACATTCTTGACGACTATCATTTAAGGCAATCAACTACTCTATAATTAAACTCTGTTTCTAGTTTTGACAAGGTTATGATTTGACATTATAGGCTTAAAAATCTTAATTTCTATTATCTAAGACATTTGTTACCTGATTTATTCAAGAATAAAAATCTATAAGACATTTGTTTCCTGATATTTAAGAATAAAAATCTATCTTCATATCATTATGAATTTTGTAAGATAGCAAAGCATCATTGGTCATCCTTTCCTCCTAAAAAATTTAAGGCTTCTAAATTTCTTCATTAATTCATAGTGATGTTTGAGGACCTTCTAGAGTTTCAAGTTTTTTTAGAAAAATGTCGGTTTATCACATTTATTGATAATCATACTCACACTTGTTAGATGTTTTTATTAAAAGATAAGTTTGGGTTAAAATCGTTTTTGAGTTTTTTATCCTAAGGTGGAAACATAATTTGGTGTGAAAATAAAAATTTCAAAGTGACAATGGTAGGGAAATTTTTAGTGGCCAATTAAGAATTTTCTTAACTAAACATGAAGTACTCTACCAAAGCTTTTGTATAAATACACCACAACAAAATAGGATTGCCGAAAGAAAAAACCACCATACTTTAGAAGTATCTAGAGCCATGATGTTCACTAGTTAAGTCCCAAAACAAAGTCTGTGTATGGTCTAAAACAATCTCCTCGAGCATAGCTTAAACGATTCACTTAGTTTGATAAAAACATGGCTACAAATGTGCGAATGTTTTGATATTTCTGGAAGGAGAAATGGAAAAACATAGCTTAAATGGTTCACTTAGTTCTCTCTCAATCTAGATTGATAAGTCTTTTTACGGTCTTATTAAACTATAAGGAGAATATTAAATGAGTTTTTTACGGTCTTTTTACAGCCTCCAAATGTGTGAATGTTTAACGTTAAAATTGTGCAAACAAATATAAATTAAGTGCGGTATCTACAAGTGAATAGGTCAAATTGTAATATAGTTTTATTTACAATGAAACACTTGGTAAGTGTTCCACTCCCAATCGTCTTTACATCGGAATAGAAAAGATTTGACTAAACGAACATAAAAGAAAAGAAAACTAAAAGTTGAATAAAATTGCCTCTGTCTAAAACTGCACACCATCTTGGTGACCCTAGAATTACTTATATAGGCTTCGGGCTACTTGGTGACCACTCAACCCTAGATATATTTAGATATTGATTAATACAATATGCTCTTAAATAGCAAGGGTCTAAATATAGAAATATCCCAAGTGTGCCATTCAAGAATTCAGCTTTATTTTGGACTGCCATCGTCACATCGTTATGACGTGGGAAGACTCTTCCTCATGGCGACGTCAGTGTGAATTTCCTCCTAAGATCATCCTATCTTCGTGACGAAGGAAGACTCCTCATAACAACATGGAGTGCTTTTCCAGCCTTGGCAGTTTCGTCGGTCCATATTGTAACACGAGCTTCCTTGTATCGTGGCCTAACGATCATTCCTTATATTCTTGGACCTGAATTGGCACCCTACACACTTAATTAGCCAGTCAATTACTCCTAAGGCGCGAGTTGGCCTTACGGGTCATAAAAATGGTAAAAAATGCGTAAAAACACTTATTTTATTAATATTTAGTTCCTAACCTACTAATATTGAAAATGCAACAATTAATTATAAAATGACAAGAAAAGAAGCTCGTTAAGTGCCAAAATGTACTTAAACTACCACTACAATTGGCGACAGGTTAGTTGCCAAAACTGTAATGTATTTCTCTACTAATATGAACTCGAATCGAGCTAATGAGATATGTAGTAGACTAGGTATCACCAGGTTGAGTACTTGGGGAATAATCTTGGGATGCCACTCTTTCCAAAAATAGTGCATACTGGTAAATTTCAATTTACCATTGAGAAAATTCATAATAAGCTTAATGGGTGGGAGGCAAGGTCTTTATCTTTAATTGGGAGAATATCCTTTGCGAAGTCAATCTTGTAATTTCAAGTTACATCATGCAAATTGCGTATCTACCCGTTGTCGTGTGTAATGAAATTGAGAAATTGGTTTGTGGATTTATTTGGGGAGCAGTGATGAGAAACAAAAAATCGGCTTTGGCCGGCTGGGATAAATGTTGTATGCCTATTGAAAAATGGCGGTCTTGGATTATAGAAGGTTTAATATCAGAATAAAGTGTTTATGCTTAAAGTGGCTTTCAACATTATTTCTGATAGAGATGCTTTTAGGGTTAAAGTTTCTAGGAATAAATATGGGGTGATTAGTAGATATGTAACACCCCATACCTGACCTGGTTGTTGAGTTCAAGTTACGAGATGCCACATTCGTTGCTAGAGCTACTACAATCTTGATTCAATTCAATTCAAAAGTTTATACATACTATTATGTTTAATATATAATCACGACATGTTATTTAATCAATACTGAGGTTTATATGAACTTACGAAAGCTCTTTTGGCAACCCAAGGTCGAGTGAGGATTAAAATGTAAAATACACAAAACTATCAAGTTGGCATAACAACATTAGGGTATCACTTCGCAACTTCAAACAACAGTGAGTATGGCAGCCATGCTAGGGGCCTGAGGTCGTGACATCACTTACTATTTCCAATGTAAAAATTTGTACATTTAAACCATTTCAATTACTTATGCCAATCCCATATATGTATTTAACAATTCATGTACTTTAAAATCAAACTACATTGCCAATTCAAGATTTCAAAATGACCATTTCGATACAAAACCGACTCTAAACCCTAGGTACATGCCATATATCGAAACATAAAGGAAGTATACAAATATTGTTGAGCCAAGAGTTGTAGACCGAATGCTGAATCATTCCTTGAGTTTTTGAGATCTACTATACATGTGCACGAAATAAACAAATAGTACGTTGAGCGATAAAGCTTAGTAGTAGTTTCATTATTCAAGTCAATAATGTAATCTAACTAGCATGTCAAAAGATTCATTCAATATACCATTAACCACCAACATCATCAACTAATATATCATGATTCATATACTATGATCTACACCAAAAACTTCAATTGTGCATATCCATTCAAACTTTAGTTCATATATCAACTTTATGTAACAATTCATTTGACAATTTCATATAACATATCATATCATATTATTTAACAATAAGGCACGTTTACTTTCATTTCATAACATGCCAATTACTCATTCTTTAACTCATTTCATTCTTGAATCTATTGATTCATTTTGTTTCCATATCAGCCCTCAAGCCTCGTAATCATCGGTTCACATGATCTTTCACATGTTATATTTAGTCATGTTTCACATATATGCATATACCATTTCATATTATCATTTCAAGTTAATATCAATTATCAAGTTCATGTTTTATAATCCTTATTAGTCAGAATCGAACTCAAGACAGATATACGGATCATCCAACCAACACATTAATCTGGCACCTCAGTGCATCATCAAATAAAACCAAAGTAAATATACTGGCACATAGTGTATCATCGAATAAACCGAAGTAAATATATTGGCACATAGTGCATCATCGGATACACCAAAGTAAATATGATGGCATGAAATGCATTATTGGATAAACCGAAGTATAAACTCATACAGATTCTAATCCTATGATATGCCAACTATATCTGATTCTACCCGAATAGTTAATAGGGTACTAATGATCCAATTACATTAAATTTACATGTTCATATATCAAAGTTTCATACCATTTTCATATCACATATCATATATCACAATTACATTTCATGCTTGGTTATACCATGTTCATTTCAACTCTATTCACAACATTTCATCTTACCACATATGAATCCATTTGTAACATCCAGACATGTATATAAATGTATTATTTGAACAATTTGTAATATTTTTAAGTGTTACAATGGAACACTCATAATATTCCGAGGATCAAACCCAAGAGAGTTTGGGGACAAGGTGATTAATATGAGAAAAGCATGCAAATAAGAAGTCTAGCTAACTACTCGCCAAGTATCATATTATGACAAATCATATTCAATGGGGTTAATTAGACTAATTGACTAGCTAAAACTAAAAATGACTAAATTACAAAATAGTTAAAATAAAAAAAATTAACAATTTAATGAACACAAGTGTTGGTTGACTTCCATGTTGCTGATTAATTTTTGAATTAGGGATCTAAAAGGCTTAAACTTCTAATTGGTTCAATTTTACCTCTCAGTTACCATTTGACCAAATTAGACGATTTAGTTCGATTTATCTCTTGACCTCAACAAACTAAATTGAGACATCCAAATTGGTCCTCAATAGGCTCTACTCTTGATCCCACGTACCTAAGTATTCACTTAGAGTTGTCAATTCGAAGTTTTAAAGTTTATTCGATTTAGTTCAATTTTTACGATTTAATCTTTATACCAAAAACTAACCAAGCAACGCTTCCATCAACCAACCACCATAGATTTTGTTACCACTCATCATCATCATGCAAATAACAATCAAACACATGTTTAAATAATTAATTAGAATAAACACAAAAGCAAGGTTAGAGGAAGCTTTGGAATTTTTTGATGGATACTTTGAAGAAGATGATGACAGCAACAATGGAGGTGGAAACATAGCCAAAGTTAAGATTTTTATGCTTAGGAAGGTAATTAAAACTGAAATATATTGAAAGATTTGAATAGAAATCAAAATACAAAGTTAAACTTGAGTTCTGCAAAGAAAGTGAAAAGCTATAGTAAAAACTAACTAAACTACCAACCACACCAAGTAAGCTCAGAAAAGTAAATGACCTAAATCTAATAATAGAGAAGAAACTAACAACTAAGTTAAAAGATGAAAGAAAATTGGCTCCTTTAAGTTGATAGCCAAAAGGGTCTTTTAACATATGATAAATTCAACCCTAACATTGACAAAATTGCCCTTAATATATATGTGTTGACTTGGATTGGTGTTGGATAAAAGACTATCCTTGCAATATTTTTCTCCCCATTAGGCAACAGAGCCACAACATCCACGTTTCAGTGTTGTTACACTCTTGACAGTGGAAAAATTGTGGCTTTGGAGGTTCTTGATATCGCGACATCCACTGACCGGTATCACAACACCCCTGGTGATGACCATTATTTTCCCATTTCACAACCTTTGGTGAAATCACGACCTTAGGTGTTGTGTCACAACTTTGGGCTCAATGTCGCAACACAACACCTCAATGTCATGACTCTATTGACAATATGCTCTAGGTTGATTTCTCGTTGAAGTCTTGCACCCTTAAGGCAAAGGGACTTGATGTCAATACATCCATAGCATGAATATTGAGACACCCACGTTGAATGCTGTTTTCCTCAAGGTCAAGTCATTGTCATCTCCCTACACCAACTTAAACACATCGTTAGGTTCCTCATAACACCATTTTGCCAATTTGGATTTCAAAAGGAGTAAAACTAAGCAAAAATTATTATTAATGATAAAAACTAAAAGTCAATAAAAGTACATAAAAGACTCGTAAATTTCTTGAGAATAAACTACTCGAGTGTTCTAGAGAGCCTAATTTAACTATCAAATTATGATAGAACAGTATATTGGAAAATTTGGAAAAATAGAAATGACTTTGTTTTTGGTAATAGTAGTATGGGTTATATGGCTATGAAGAATGGATTTCTTGCTTGCTCTAAACATATTCAAAAAGAAAAGTTAATAACAGGATCCCACTGTTCCAAGATTTTGAGATGGAAAAGACCGATTTTGGGATGGATCAAGCTCAATTTTGATGTGGTTGTTTTAGTTGAACGAGAGAAAGTCTTTTTTGGCGGCCTATTGCGTGATCATGAGGATCGATGGATTTGTGGCTACTATCAAAATATAGGATTTTGTGTTGTTATCCAAGCTAAGGCTTAGTCGTTAACTGAAGGTCTTAAGCTAGCATGGGCTTTGGGTTTTAAGAACATTGAAGTGGAGGGTGACTGCTTACTGCTTGTTAACTTGCTGCAAAAGAAGAATAATGAGGATGGGGAAGACATTTTATTTCACTATTTGAGGATGATTTGTCATAGGTCTTGGATAGTTGCTAGAAGCCATATTGTGATAGGTGTTAATAGAACAATTGATGCTTTGGCTAAGCTGTAGATTTCTAATTCATAGGAGGCTATTATCTTCAAACACCCCCTAGTGCAATGGTTTGCCTTGTAGAGGGCGACAAAGAAGGAAGTTTTAGTGTTGAAGTGAGAACTTGTAACTACACTTAAGTTAATTTATCTTTATTTTCTTAAAAAAAAAAGACGAGCTATAATTTTTATTTTATTACGAGCTATAATTTTGATTTTATTTTATGTATTATGCAATATGTATTATATGAAAAATAAATATATTATATAATAAATATAAAATTTATGTTAAATTATTTAGGCTTAATGACAAATTTGGCCACTACGTTTGGATGTTTTGTCAAAATGGTCCTAATTGTATTTTTGAATTTTTTACCATCAACCTTTGTTCTTTTTTTTCAATTTACTTTTTCTAATGATTTAATGAAAGTCTTGTTAAAAAAGTTAAAGGGATAATGTGAAATTTTATATGTGAAATATTTTTAATGAGATGTAATTTATTACTTAGATAATCCAATAAGATAATTACATGTGGAAAATCAATAAAATAAATAAATAATACATTAAATTAAAAAAGCTCTTAATTTAAAGAAAATAAACATAATTATTTAAAAAATTAACTCAGAGAAAAACTTCTCGAGAAACAAACATATGAAAGATTGAAATTTTTGAAAGAAAAGAAAATTTGAACCTTGAATTTATTCATTAAATCATTAGCGAAAGAAGATTGAAAAAAGAATAAAGGTTGATGGCCAAAAAGGCTTAAAAATATAATTAAGACTATTTTGACAAAACATGCATCGTTAATAGCTAAATTTATCATTAAACCGATTATTTATATTTACCAAAAAAAATTAATACAACAAAAAATATCTTCTAGTGGTAAAAGAAAAGTATATATACAAAATTACAAAATAGTAAATAAAAAGTATATTTTAAAAATTAAAAATAAATTATTTAATTAAATAAACTCGAATTAATTATTTACACATTCAACTTAAACAAATAAATAAAATATCAATACTATATGTAAACTCAGTTCCAATATGATTCAAACATTACCCAACCAGACTTCACACTCTGCGGTTTTACATTATTTTGCTCGGTTAGGTTAGTCTCCACTCTTCCATTATAATAACTATCTTATCAGAGGCAACCTTTTAAATAAATTTTGTAACATACTACTCTTAATTTCATGTTAGAAGACATTATCAATACCAACTAAAGCAGTATACAATTCCCCCAAAACCATTGACCTCTAATTAACGAAATATTCATATAAAGAAGACATTATCCATCCAAACCCGTAATTTTTACATTGGAAAAACCATTCTTACTAATAATAGTTAAAATGGTATGTATATTAAACTTGATTTAATATTAATGTAATGTATAATTTTATATATAATTTTTAATTTTATGTAATTTTATATATAAAATTTTGATTTAATAAAATATGTATTATTAATATATATAATTATATTAAATTAAAATTTATATATCATAATTTTCAGGCTTCCACTAAGTTACAGTTATTTAGGGCAGTAGGACATCCTTAGTGGAGGAGGTGCCATGGAATCCTGATAAAAAAAAATTGAGTTAAATAATTATTTAAAATAAAAGATTATTAATATGACTATATTTATATACAGAAATGTTTAATGATAAGAATGATAAATTGGGTCAAATTGACTAAAACAAAAAACAAGAAACATATAATAGACAACTACCATTTGAAAACAAGGGTAAAAGCGTCAGGATGGAAGCTTTTCCTTTAAGACAGCACAGTAAAGGGGTGCGCTTACCGTGTCACTTTCCGTGTTGTGGAAAAAAAAATCTGTCCCAAAGAAACAAAAAAGTATACAAAATTATGATAGTAATACAAATATATATAAATATGTACTCATGGCGTCTTTTGTGATGATGAGGAAGTTGGCAGTATTATAGAGGAATATATGAAGTAAATAAATACATAAATATTTTGTCTTTTTTTTCTTTTTGTATGGAAAATAGAGCTTATAGGCTCTATATTATATACAGGAAGAGGGAAGCAAAAGGTCAATGTAAAGCAGTTGGGTATAGGGGTAATGATTTCAGGGAAGGCAGATCAGAGAACTCGTGAGAGTTCTTAATTTTTATTATCATTATTTTTTATTTAATTCAATTGGGGGGTATGAAATTTTTTTCTTATATAAAAATATTATTTTTGGTCTTTGTTGATTTTGTGTATCTCTGAAAGTGTGCAGAGATTAGAGAGTATTAGAAACAGAAGAAAGGCAGCAGTTTGCAGGTATTATCAGTGCTTCTTAAGGAATTTTACAGTGCCTTGTTCGTCTTATTCCTTTCCTCGTGATCTTTCTTGTTCTCTTTCCTCTGCCTTTTTCTTTTGTTTTATATTTCCTTTTTCTTCAAGGGGCTTCTGCACTTAGTGTCTTTCTTGCTGCTTTGTACCTAGACAATTCCAACAACATTGAAACAACCCAGGGTTTTCCAGTTCCAGGAGTTTTTATCATAAAAATATTTACCACTAAAACCTGAAACATAGGTCCTTTTTTCTTTGTTTATCGCTAGTGATCGTATTAAGAGCCTTCAAAGCTTTCAAAGGATATACCTTGGGGGGGGGGGGTTCCCATTTGAGGGTTTTAAAGAACATAAGAACGAGAGTTTTTTTAGGAGATTGGAACATAGAAGGGAATGGGCAGTTGTGGGAGGAGTGGTGCAGTGAGGCAGTATATAAGATCAAAGGTGCCTCGTTTGAGATGGACACCTGAACTTCATCAATGTTTTGTTCAAGCTATCGAAAGGCTTGGTGGTCAAGACAGTAAGTTTCCCTTTTCTTCTTCTTCAGCTTGTTTCTTTTGGAGTTGAAATAATGGCTTTTTTTTTTGTTTGTTTCGACTTGCCAGAAGCTACGCCGAAACTTGTTCTTCAACTGATGGATGTGAAAGGACTCACCATTTCACATGTGAAAAGCCACCTTCAGGTTCATCTTTCTTTCTTCCCTTCTGGCTTTCAAATTCCTTCTTTTTTTCTCTTCCCCTTCGATCATTTTTGTTCACATGGGTTTCTTTACATTCTAACCAGATGTATCGGAGCATGAGAAGTGATCTTAGCAGACAAGGTATCTTAGCTCTTCTTTAAAAAATGTTTTTTCTTTTCTAATTTATACCCCAAATACCTTTTCCAATTCTCAGTTTTTAACTATAGAACTAACTGTTCTATATTCATCAGTGTGTGTGTGTGTGTGTTTGCATATCATTCTATGATACTTTCTTCTAATGGTTGTGTTTTGGTATAAAGGATCCAAGATCATATACTCCCTTCTTTACATAATTTTTGGTAAAAGCCTAGATGTACCACTTCATTTATTATTTCCTTTTCTCTCTTATCCATTTGATGCCAAATTAGATGTGAACAGCCATTAACTTGTTTCCTTGCCAAATCTTCCTCTATTGGCATATCTGATGAAACCCATACATCCCCATCCCTTCACTACAGCTGTTTCCAAGTGTTTTCTGAACAAACATCTCGTAAATAATATGCATGCATACTTTCCCAACTCATAACTTAGTTGGCTCTTTTCTTTTTCAATTTTCTTATTATTCTTTCATGAAGTTTTTATTTATTTATTTATTTATTGAAACTTCTGTGTTGGGGTCTGTCAAATGACACAGATAGGAGTTCAACCCATCAAAGAAGACAATCTTTTGAGAAACATGATGGTTGTGTTGATGATGTAAATGATATTATGGGTTTTCACTCAACCTCAAAGCCCATTGAAGAATCAGATTCTCATTTGATCCACTCTCCTCTTCCTTCAAAAAGGTCAGCTTAGCTTTATTCCCCCATGGGTACAGACTTTTCATATACTTAAAAAAAGAAAAGTTGATAGTGTAGTGCAAGAAACAAACAAAAGAAGATAGTATATTGCATGATCTTTTCTTATCTGCTACTACCTTTTTTTCTTTTTCTTTTAAATTTTTTCCTCTCTAAAATTCGTTTCTCATTATCTTTTTTTTTTTTTAAACCTCCTTTGCCTCAGAGCTAGAATCGAGACCAAGAGTTCAATCTCTGATCAGAATCTGCAATGCAGCCAAGGAGTATGTGAGAGAGTCTCAAATCCGTACTTTTATGATGATTATCTGCAGACAATGGCTGTTTATAAAGGAATAAAGGAAGGTAATGGTGCTTTCATATGGGAACACACCCAGTCTCACCCTCAGGCTCAAGGTCAATCCACAACCTTCTCTCTGCCACATGATCTTTACAATCTCAACTCCTTCAAATATTCAGTGGAAGAATCTGATTTCCTTAAGGTACACTAGCCAAACACCACCATTTTTTTTTTCTCTCTCCCTCTCGTTTTCTCTTTATATATTTATTTTGCCAGCTTTTGTTTATGAGCTTGAGTGTAATGTTGGGTTTGGTTCCAATCAGTTCATGGAAGGCGACTTGATTTTATATATGCTAGTTTCCACTTTCCACATTCAATGTTGGCTCTTATGACCAGTGGTAACAGGGAATATCCATGTCTTCTAACCCTACTTGCCTCACAAAAATATAGGGTCTAGTTTCATAGTGTTTTCACTTCAACACGTCCTGTTCATGAAAAGCACTACACCACTGAAAACTAGCTATCTATATGTATATATAATATTCCCCCTTTTCTCTCATTAGGAGGATGAACACACAGGAAACAAGAAAGAATGAAACAATATTGAACTAAAAAAAAAAAGAATGAGTGAAACAAAGCCAAAAAGGATTAAAAATTGTCTTAATTAAGTTCCTTCTTTTCTTTCTTGGTGTCCTTTCCTTTTGTGTCAGCGATGTATATATATAGACTGAGAATAAGCATATTCTCAATCTTAAGTTAAAAGGAAAGAATGTTTTTTTAAAATTCTTTTTCCCTTTACCCCTTCATTAAAGAGAAATTCTGGGATTTTTCTTTTTCTTTTCTGGTTAGCAATTAACACTGGCTTTTTGACCTAAAAACCTTGTCATTGATGGGGTTGTTTACATACTGTGGTCCACTGTAATTCTAAATTTCCAAGGAATAGGGGACCCCCACTTCCCTCCATTTTTGGGTTTGGTTAGAATGGAAATTCAAAAATTAGCGTTAAATGCATTGGACCAGACATTACTTCTTTCAAACCAACGGTCTTTGCAGGTTAGAAAGTATTACAACACCTCACTTTATTGAATTTCATGGTTTCCAATACTTGTCCCGAGTGAGAGTGAGTAGTATAGTTAATATTTTCTATGTTTTTCAATCTATTTAAAGGATATTTACATGTTATATCCTCTTATTCATGTGCCGGACGCAAGTGTGAGACAGCATAATTTGTCCTTATTCAACCGAGCTTTTAATTCTCTCATCTGTTTTTCCTGTATTGGTAGTAAATGTTTCTCCATACTGTAACTGGTTCTTTTCCATTAAATTTACACAGGAATGTTAAAACCATCTGATATCTTTGAATTTAAGAGTCCATCATGCATTCAAGTTTTAACATAAAAGTCCATGCAGCTGTAATTATTAATATACTTAAATTCAATCTCTCAGGTTTCCGAGGTAGATGTAGAAGATCACAAATATGTAGGCAAGCATGTCGACGACCACCCTAACGCTAGGAGACATGCAGGGAAAGACGATGAAGTAGAAGACAAAGGTGGTGGTTGTGAATTATCATTGTCACTGTCATTGCACCATCCATCTTCGCAGAGCGAAATCAGCAGCAGCAGCGAGGCATTGTCATTGGTGTCTGGGTCTAATTACAAAGACTGCTCCGGCTCCTCCTCGTGCACCCTTCGTAGTATAAACTTGGATCTATCCATTGCTCTTTGTGGCAACTGACGTTAATTTTTTTAATTCTCTTTTCAGGCATATATATATATATCGTTTTTCACTGTTCTTTTTCCGATGTTAATCAAGCTGTTAAGTTTAGCTTTGGAGATCATCCAGGTTTTTGGATTAATTGAAATGTACCGACTTTGAATTCATAGGGATTTACGTATCGTTATAATAGTTAAACGCGAAGATCGAATTGAGGAATGGGCCGGGGTGGTTCATTTTCATTTAATATATTACTAGATTATGGCTAATAAATATATCTTATACTTGGTTGAGAAAATTTTGGTATTTTCTTGTAGTGCATTTTTTTTATATTAACGTTTTATTATTTTATAAATGTTTTAAGGTTTTTAACAATTATATAGTTAATGAATGTATATAATATGGTATCAAGTAAAAACAAATGGATTTGTATTTTACATTATCATAACGATTTATTGGCATATTTTAATTTAAATTTTATAAAATGTTTTGCACAAGGAATTTTGGGTGACGTTTAAGTCGCTTTTCTTTTCGCATTTAAATGGTTTGAGTTTAAGCTCTGGTAATTAACATTCATTTACTTACTTGTAGTAGTTAGAACTTTGGATTGACATTTAAATAACAAGAATTTAAAGTTTATCATTTTTTCTCCTTTTAATATTATAATGATTAAACATCTTATATTTAAATGATATGGGTTTAAACCTTATTATCTTTTTTCTCCTTTTAATATTATAATGATAAAAAGAACAGTGGGTGAAAGAAACATTGTGAGAAATTTCAAAAATGATGACAATTATCATGAGAATTTAATAAGAATTATGGTAAATAAAATATAATCATCTTTGAATCAAAATGAATGTTTTTAAGCATTAAATTTCTCGTTTATTTATCGCATTAAAATAAAATTCTAACAACTTATTTTTACTACCGTACAAATAAGGGAAAAGAAAACATAACTGTATTTTAGATTTAATTTCTTGTATAAAAAGATGTTTGAATGCTGTGTATAGCAATCTTTCATAGAAAATGGTTGTTTAATTTCATATATTGTATATTTCAATTGTTTGAAAAATTGTTGAGTTTTATGAATGATGAAACATATCAAATGGTTAGTGTTGATACAAGTCTCAACAAGGGAAGAGTTAGGGAGGATAAGGTAGTAGTGCAAAGGAGGTTGATTTATCTAAAAAGGCAGAGAGCCAAAAAAAAGTACAAAAGGAGGAAGGAGATTGATATGGGGGTAGAGAGGGCTAATTGCAGAGTAAAAGTGCTTAGGGTTTGCTCGTAAGGAGAAAAAGATCCCTTTCTCTTCAAGTTAGAGTGTATTTATAGGAGATACCATTTGTCTGGGAATGGTGATGTAACACCCTTTACCCGTACTCAACACCGAAATAGGGTACGAGGCATTACTGTACTTTAACACAATCAAACGCACGAAAACCGGACCATAAAATTTTGTTCCAATTAAGGGCATTCAAACATATACTTAACATCCCTTATACAGGCCTACGAGGCCCTAAACATACATCGAAAAAGATTTGGGACTAAACCGGGAACTTTCGGAACTTTTGCAACACTTAGAAAGCTTTCATGTTTTGGAGAGTCATAGGCCCGTGTGGGCAGGCTGTGTGGTCACACACGCCCGTGTGGCTTGGGACACGCCCATGTCTTCAGCTCATGTAACTCTCTGACTATGACGTCATCAACCAAATAAGGTCACACGGCCAAGGCACACGCCCCTGTTCTTAGGCCGTGTGGTGAATTAAATTCTAAAATCAGGTGCAGACTTCACACGGCCTGGGCACACGCCCATGTCCTGAAGTCGTGTCTCTCACACGGCGAAGACACACGGTCGTGTCTCTGCCCGTGTGTTTACTACTGAGCATTTTTTTTTTGCATTAATTAGGGTGCAGGGGACACACGGCTGGATCACACGCTCGTGTGGCGAGCCGTGTGTCACACACTTTCTAGACACATGCCCATGTGTCTACCTGTGTAGGCGACTTTAAGGCTATTTTCCAAGCCACTTGTCACCCTTATTTGTACAAACACCTCTATGGCTGAAATGATACCTTAACACTCATAACATAGCCTATACATGACAACTTCTCATCACATTATACTTGTTTAAAACTCCCTAATATGACAAATCAAATTTTACCAACATGCATATACGAATAAGTAATATTACTTAAACTTGTATGCATGCATTTTCATACCATCTTATACATACACAAGATATTCATAAACATTCAATCATCAATAACCATAGGCCATATCATAATAGAATTGGCACATACATACATGGATGAATAGGTTTACAACTCAATAATCATTATGAGTCATATCTCATGGCCATACATAAAATGAATCAACTGTCATTATAAGCCAACACATTTGGCTAGACCAATATGGCATATAACCAAAGACCAAGTCCCTATACATGCCATACTCAAAATGTTGAGACTAACTATACCCAAAAGATCCAATTGATAGTGTGAACGATCCACCGACGTCCTTTGATCCCTGAGTTAGCTTGGCGATACTACAAAGGAATGGAAGAGAGAGGGAGTAAGCATAAAGTTTAGTAAGCTTGCATGTAATTAATAAGCAATAAGAATATGCATTATCCTACACATACATAAAATAACCTGACTCATCTCATTTTTAGTAATCTTTGTAATCATATCCTACCTCATTCAATTTACATAATGTTCAATAGAACTCGAGATCATAATATTTTTATTCTCATCTTACTGAAGTTTCATCATTTCGTAATCTCAATACCTACAAGATTGGCGTACATACTTGTACCTTTTCAATATGATCATACCTCGACAAATCTTTAACAAATCCTTGGACTACCCGTTAAACCATTTGGAATACTAAGGATACTCGGGATTATCATACACACAATACTATGCCAACGCCATGTCCCAGACGTGGTCTTACATCGGATCTCACATCGATGCCATATCCCAGATATAGTTTTATACGAATTCTCATTTCGACGCCATGTCCCAGATGTGGTCTTACACGAAATCTTATATCAACGCCATATCCCAGATATGGTCTTACATGATAACTCATATTGATGCCGATGCCATATTCCATATATGGTCTTATACGGGATCTCATCAACCCAATGTCATAATATTTGTACCTTAAGTATTCCTAAAGTTCAACCGGCTTTTATCACCTCAAATCTTTATCGAAAAACATCAATAATACTCACGAGAAAATTATACAATTTATATAACATTAAGTGCTAAATGCATAATAAAAGTTGTATCAACCACACACAAACTTACCTCGGTACAAAAATATGGACAATTTATTGATTTAGTCCAAGATTTTGCTCTTCCCCCGGACTAGGCCCGGACTCCTTTTTTCTTAATCTATAATAGAGAATTTCACTTATTTAATTGCCACATTATTCAAAACAGCCCATAAATCATATTTTTGCAAAATTATAGTTTTGCACCTAAACTTTCACATAATTACAATTTAGCGCCTAGTGTAACACCCTGTACCCGAGACCGTTGCCGGAGTCGAACACGAGGTGTTAACGGACTTAATTCATTAATTAAACAGCTCATACAATTCATTTTAAAATTTCCAGACAAGCTGGCTAACTGCATCACAGTCGCTTTAAAATCATATCTCGAGTTACGAAACTCGAAATCCAATTCCGTAAATTTTTCCTGAAACTAGACTCATATATATATCTACTAATTTTTTCTAGAATTTTGGTTGGGCCAATTAGTACAGTTTATTAGTTAAAGTCTCCCTGTTTCAGGGTTCAACTACTCTGACCTCAGTGTATTACGAATCAGATATCTCCTGTACAGAGCTTCAATGACTATGCTGTTTGTCTCTAATAAAACTAGACTCAATAAGGAATCTGTACATATAAAGCGTGACTTCTAATTATCTTTGTAAAATTTATGGTGAATTTCCAAAGTCAGAACAGGGGATCCAGAAATCGCTCTGGCCCTGTTTCACAAAAATTTAAACATCTCATAAAATATAGCTCATATACCTGTTTCGCTTATTCCATATGAAAATAGACTCATCAAGCTTCGATTCCATAACTTATTCATTATTTAATTCCATTTCTACTATTTTTAGTGATTTTTCAAACTCACGTCACTGCTGTTGTCTGAATCTATTTTATGGTAAATTTTACCTATTTCATGGTTTCCATGGATTAGCTAGCAATTTGACATACATAATACCAAATATGATCATGATTAGCCATTCCAATGGCTAATCATTACCAAGCATTTCTATCTCCATACCACTCAATAACCATATCATAAGACCATATATACAAAATGATTATAATGCTATACATGCCATACTCAAAATATACAAGCCATTATGTCAAGATGGTATACGAGATAGTGTGGCGTGCCTCCGACCGTTTCCGATTTCCGAGCTGGCTTGTCAACACTACAAGGAATGAAAAGGAGGAGTAAGCATAAATGCTTAGTAAGCTCATATGCAAATAGCAAGTAACATAACCATATAAGCAAACATAAAACATCATTTGCATAATCATCACCAAGACATTCATATCACCTTTTCATTTATCATCTTACCATATTGTTGTTATATCGAGTTTTCAACCCGAGGGTTAAGTACATACCTGTTCAAAGTATCCATTTCACAACACTTACCAATACGTCCCTTTCATCTTGAGTATTCCTCCATTTGAGTAGAACTTTACCCGTTGAACACATCGGAATATAATTCGGATACATGGAAAGTTTGCACATAAGTGCCACATATGTAGCCAAGCTACCATGTAACCCGCCCATAAGTGAACTCGGACTCAACTCAACGAGCTCGGGCGTTCGCATCCATAAGTGAACTCGGACTCAACTCAACGAGTTTAGATGCCTAGTTACATCTCACGAACTCGGACTCAACTCAACGAGTTCGGACGCTCAGATCCATAAGTGAACTCGGACTCAACTCAACGAGTTCGGATGCCCAAATATCCCAGTGACATGTCACTTGTATCCTAATCCATTCCTAAGGTTCAACGGGACCTTTTTCCCAATCATGTGTCTCAACCATCTTCTACGGAATGCCGATACCGATACTCGGTAGTATTTCACATTTTCCAAGTATATCACATAATTTGACATATTATCAAACAATTATCACAAGTATAATATTTCATAATAATTATCATATCATTTAAAAACATTAAAACATTTAAAATAATAACTATGTTACCAACATTTACATATGAACTTACCTCGTATGCGAAAATGGCTATTTTACCATTTCGTCCACAACTTGGTATTTTCCCCATTTTAGCCCGAATTTCAGTTTTCCTTGCTCTATCATTTAAAATATAGTCTAATTAGGACTCACATTATTCAAATTGACCCAAAATCATATTTTGGAAAAATTATAATTTTGCCCTAAACTTTTGCATATTTACACTTTTGCCCCAAAGCTCGTAAATTAAAATTCAGCCTATTTTCTTATGTTTTATGACATGATGATCATTTTTCCTTCTATGGCAACATCAAATTCTCACTCTAACATGTACTTATGACTATTAGGTATTTTTACCGATTAAGCCCTTTTGCTCGTTTTCACTTAAAACCGAGTAGCACAAGTTGTCTAACATAATTTAAAACCTCATATTCTATCATAAAACACCAAAATACACAAATTTCACCTATGGGTATTTTTCCAAATATAAACCCTAGGTTAAATTATTGCTAGCATAAGCTAAATCGAGCTACGGACTCCAAAAACGTAAAAATCATTAAAACGAGGCTAGAACGGACTTACAATCGAGCTTGGAAGCTTGAAAACCCTAGCCATGGTTTCTCCTTGCTATATTCGGCCATGGGGTTGAAGATGAGCAAAATTGGCTTTTAATTTTGTATTTTAATTCATTTTACCCCTAAATGACCAAAATGCCCTTACTACTAAACTTTCCAAAATTCCATCCATGTCCAATTTTTGTCCATAGACTTAAAAATTGGTAAAATTACTCTTTAAGGACCTCTAATTAATAATCTAATTCAATTTTATGCAAAATACTTCTAGAACACAAGTTTTGCAATTTATTCAATTTAGTCCCAAATTTCAAATTAAGCACTTTATGCATAAAATTTCTTCACGAAATTTTCACACAATCATGCAATCATATCATAGACCTTAAAATAATCATAAAATATTTATTTCTATCTCGGATTTTGTGGTCACGAAACCACTATTCCGACTAGGCCCAAAATCAGGATATTACACCTAGGCTCGTAAAATGAAATGCAACCAATTTCTTTGTCACCCAAGCATAGCCGATTCATATTCCCTCTTATAACAATCCACATTTTTCATCAAATCACATTTTTAACACCTATTTTTACATGTTTTACAAACAAGTCCTTTTAGGTGATTTCATGAAAAATTCACTTAGAAAAAAATGTTCACCTAACACCAAACTTCCAGAATCCTCCATTAATCATCAAAATACATGCATGACACATATGGGTAAATTTTTTAACATAAACCCTAGCTCAAAATAATGGTAGAAATAGTTGTATCATGCTTCAATGATCTCAAAAACATCAAAAACATTAAAAACTAACACCAAAATGACTTACATGTAGAGGGTTTATTTTGCTAAAAATTTCAAGCTTCCATGGGGTTTTCTCCTTCAAATTTTCGGTTAAGAATGGATGAAGAAGAAGATGGCCACTTGTTTTATTTTATTAGTTTTTGCTTGTGTCATCAAATACCAAGCCATGCCCATTTTTTTGACTTTTTAACTTTTCATTTATTACACTTCATGTGCAGCTATACACATATATAATGGCCTAATTACTCATTAAGGACCTCAAATTTTATGTTTTATAGCTATTTAACACCTTTAGCTAATGGAACACAACTTTCGCACTTTATGCGATTTGGTCCTTTTCCATAAATTAAGCATCCAAACGGTAAAATTTATTAACAAAACTTTTACAAAATCATATTATCATACTGTAGACCTCAAAAGAATATTAAAATAAATTTTATGGCCTCGGATTTGTGGTCCCAAAAGTACTGTTCCGACTAGGCCCAAAATCGGGATGTTACAACTCTCCCCCTTAAGGATTTTTGTCCCTGAAAATCTTACCAGTAAAGTGCTTTGGGTATTGTGTAACAGCCCGATTTAGGGCCTAGTCAGAACAGTGGTCTCGGGACCACAAATTTGAAGTTAGAAAAAATTATTTTATTATTTTTATGAGGTTATAGTATGATTTTATTAGTGCATGAAAAATTTGGTGAGCTAATTTTAAGGTTTTCTAGCCCAATTTCGAAAAGGACTAAATCGCATAAAAGGAAAAAGTTGCATTTTAGTACCTAAATGAGTTAAATAGCTAAAGAACTTAAATTGAGGGCTTTTAAAGGGCAATTTTACCCTTTTTATTAGTGTTGGCCGGCCATGTGAATGATTTTAAGCAAATGGTCAAAGTATTAGGTGGATGATGTCATGATTTGGTGATAAATTAATGCCTAAAAGCCTAGCTATCATTTCTTTCTTCTCCATCTCTCTTCTCCACCGAAAATATCAGCAAAAATAGAGTTTTGAAGGCTGAAAAATTTCAGCAACTAAAAGCCCTCACAAGTAAGTGATCCCCACACCCTTTGTTGATGATTTTTCCATTTTTGAGACCCTTGAAGCATGAGTTTTCAAATGAGGGTGATATCTTGCAAAATGGTCAAGAGTTTAGAGTGTTGGCATGAAAGGATTTGCGATGTTTATTGAGTTTGTATGGAGGAATATGAGTCCTAGTTGTGTTATAAACAACTTTTGAAAAAGGTGTTAGCATGAAAACACCTAAAAGGACTATTTTGCATAAGTTGTAAAATAGTTAATAAGCATGTAAAATAGTGAGAATTTGAAGTTGCTATAAGAGTAAAAATAGTTCAGTTATGCCTAAGATACAAAGAAATTCGATGAAAATCAATTTTCGAGCATAGGGGCAAAATGGTTATTTTACCAAAGATGTGAATTTATAATTGTCTAATTGTAATTAGTGACTAAATGAGTGTATATTGCTATTATAGATCAAGATTTACCAAATCAGAACCTAGATCGGGGGAAGGCCAAGCAAACCGACTAAACCAAATATCCAAGTACTTTTTGTTAACCGAGGTAAGTTGTATGTAAATGATACAACTACACTGTTAATACTTGTATTCATATTGCCATTGAATTGATATTGTTTGAGTTGTTGAGTTAGGAATTGAGAATGTCTAGTCATATTTGAGATAATAGAAATATTCCATTGAAACATTAGGATACGAACCGGATATTCGTGCCAAGGCATTGGGTGATTTGTGCGCCAGTGTAAGATGTGTCTGGGACATGCTTCGGCCACATTATGAGAGCTAGCGTAAGACCATGTCTGGGACATGGCATCAGCATCCAGACGAGGGCTAGTGTAAGACATGTCTGGGACATGCATCATCCATACTATGATAGCCAGTGTAAGACCATGTCTGGGACGTGGCACCGGCATAGAGATGAGTGCCAGTGTAAGACATGTCTGGGACATGCATTGGCCTCGACAGAGATAGCTAGTTTAAGACGTGTCTAGGACACACATCGGCTAAGAGTTGTGCTAGTGTAGGACATGTCTGGGACATGCATCAGCACGCGTATATGAGAGCCAGTGTAAGACCATGTCTGGGACATGGCATCGGTAATATATCCCATGTTGAAGATTCATAGAATATCTAGTAGTATTCCAAACGTTTCAATGATGAGAGTTATAGATCAATTTCGATAAAGAAAGAATAATTATGTTGTGAGTGGTATAGGTACCTATATGGTAAGCATGAGTAACGAGCTTAATTTAGAGAATGTGACTCGAGTAAATGATAATGAGTAAGTTAAATTATGTTTACCTTTGAGCTATAAGTATGATGACTAATGGTGAGATTGTTGTTGTATATTTATTCACATGCAACTTACTAAGCTTTATGCTTACCCTTTTTCCTTTCCCTATTCTTTCAGTGTTATCAAGCTAGCTTAAGGATCCCTTAAAGTCAGAGATATCATCACACTATTAGCCGTAATACTTGGTATAGTTCGATTTATATTTTTGAAAGTGGCATGTATAGGGCTATACTAGGATGTTGTATTAAGAGAATCGTTCATGTATTTTGGCTTAAGTCAAAAGCCCTTCATTTTGTAATCAAGCCTGGAATAATGGCTATTATTCATTTTGATGAATGCATATAATGTTCTTTCTATGAATGAATTAGTGCCCATTGCGATGAGATTTATATATTGAAATGATCTTGTGTAGGTTGTGCAAATGGGTGACAAAAGGGCTTGGGAAATAGCCTAGTTTGTCCGCATGGGTAAGACACATGGGCGTGTGTCTAGGCCATGGGTGACACACAGCTCACGCCCATGGGCGTGTGTTATGGTCGTGCGCCCCCTGCACTTAAATTTTTAAAGTCATTTTAGCACACGGGTAGGCCACATGGGCGTGTGTCCATGCCGTGTCATAAAGTCAGTGTGCATGCTAGTAGTACACGGGCAAGAGACACGGCCATGTGTGTCGACCGTGTTAATGACACGGTTATAGGGCACAGGTGTGTGCTTGGGCCGTGTGGTTTTGGCAGAATGCCCAGGTTTTCAGACACGGGTTTGGGACACGAGCGTGTGGAGCTTTGGTGTATGAAATTTTTCTAAGTTCTTTATGAGTTCTCGATTAGGTTCCGAACCACCCCGGATGAACGTTTTGGGCTTGTAAGCCCATGTTAGGGGCAGATTGTTTATGAAAAGAAAATTTTTAAATTATTTGAGATTTCAAGGCCCAGTTTCATTTAGTTAGTTGAGTTTAAGTTAGGTAGCACCACGAACCCCATCCTAGCGTCGGATATGGGCGAGGGGTGTTACATATTGTGCTCTCATAGTTTCCTTGGGTTCCCATGTAGCCTCTTCAACCCCATGCCTTTTCCACAAAACTTTCACAAGAGCAATACTTTTATTTCTCAATTGCTTGACTTCTCGACCTAAAATCTTAACCGGTTCCTCACCATAAGTCATATCTGGTCGCATCTCAACCTCTGTCGGTGTAATCACATGTGAAGTGTAACACCCTTAACCCGTAACCATCGCCGGAATAGGTTAAGAGGCATTACCGGACTTATAACTCAGTCCAGAACGATAATTTATCAAATAACATTACAATTCAATTAATATAACTCTTTCACATTTATTATATACTTAAATCAAGTATACAAAGTCTTAATCATGCATTTGGGACTAAATTGATAACATATAAAATGTTTGAACTTATAAAATTTTCAACATTTCAAATATCACATGCCCGTGTAAACAGGTCGTGTGCCTCACACAACTAATAGACACGCTCATGGCTTAGACCATGTGGAAACAGGGCATACATACTAACTTGTGTCACACGGCCGAGGACACGTCCGTGCGCTAGGCCGTGTGAATACTAGAGAGGATACTGACTTGGGTAACACGCCTATGTGTCTAGCCCTTGTATCCTTCGAAATGGCCTCACACGCCTGTGTGCTAGGCCATGTGCCATTTAGGGGGTATACTGACTTATGTCACACGGTCAACCACACGCCCGTGTGTGAATCCGTGTGACACACACGGCCAATAGACACGCCCGTGTGTCTAAGTTGTGTCAAACCTGTAGGGTATACTGACTTAATTTGTAGGGTACCCCAGGGGACACATGGCCGTGTAACATAACCGTGTGTCGCACAAGGCTGAGACACACTTTGCTCGTGTGGACAAAAATAGGTCATTTACAAAGCCATTTTGCCACCCTATAAATACAAGCATTCACAAGCATATTTGACCAAATTTCATAACCCAATTGGAAAACATTTCATAACCATTTCATATACAATATGTACCAATTCAACTTGTTATGCAATTACCTATTTAATATCATGCAATATCCATTCATCTAATAAATACATATCAATAACTTACCAAAACATGGTACCAAATAAGCCAAATCACATGGCATAGCTTATACACAAAAACATACCAAAAATCAAGTTATCAAGTATCATAACTAACATCATTTAAACTAGCCTATACATGCCATATTTACAAATATTCATAATTTCAAAATACCAATCGAAAATTGGATAGTGTGACGTACAATTCCGACTTGTCCGAAACGAGCGAGCTAACGAACCTCTATAAGACATAGAAAAAGAAACAGAGTAAGCTTATAGCTTAGTAAACCCGTATAATTCAAAATTAAACTTACCATTTATACATAATCAAAGCAATAAAAATATGCAACCAATTCAATTAACCAACACCTAATCACAAGTATTCATCAAATGTTAGTCAATGTAAACATACATGAAATCATCCATTAATACAATGCTTCTCATCATTCTAGATTCATATATCATGTATAACATTAATAACACTTATAATCCGTAACTTATCCATATAAATAGTATTTAGGCCTGTTGAACCTATTAGAACTTCAAAGGATAGTCGAGTGAACAATGTCAGTAATCCATCAATTCATCATCACACATGCTCTTTCGAGTCATGGTCGGTAAGCTCCTCCTGAGCTGATAAACAGTAAGCTCTATTAAGCTAAAAACAGTAAGCTCTATTGAGCTGAATTGTAAGCTCTTTCTAGTTGAATCGGTAAGCTCCAATAAGCTGAAACAGTAAGCTCTTACGAGCTGTGATGAGTTTGCAACAAATGCAGGAGCTCAACCAATATGGTATCTCAATAACACGTCACTCGCATCCAATGAATTCACATGGTTCAAACGGGGCTAGGTAACGAATACAATATATCATCAAGGCATCCATATTTCAAGTATTTCAATTAAATACATTAATTCAACAATTACAAGTATAGAAAAGTTCGATTCTAATTATACGAACTTACCTCGTATTAACTCGTATAACCGTAGTCTATTCGTCTACCTTTCGTTTCCCTCAATCTAATTCCGGTATTTGCTTATCTTGATATATATGATATCAAATTAACTCATTCAAACTTTAATTCAATTCAATTTAGCCTAAAACATTCTTTTTGGCTAAATTACAAATTTATCCCTAGACTTTTGACTACTTTGCAATTTAGTCATTAACACATAAAAATACAAAATTACACAATTAGACCATAACCCATGATAACTGAATTTCCTATATGCTACTAGCAGCCCAAATCTTTCATTATTTTTTACACTTTTAACTACAACGTTTTACATTTTCACAACTTAATCCCTATTTTACATTTTTATCAAAAATCACTTTATAAAACTTGTAAAACTATCATGAAGCTTCCATAATCTATCATTAAACATCAAGAACTCAAGTATTCAACAATGGCACATTTCAAAATCATGAACAATTTCAAAAATTAAGGTACGGGCTAGCTAGATTAAGCTGCAACGACCTCAAAAACGTAAAAATGAACTTACATGCTAGGGATTACTCAACCGAATGCTTAAAACTCTTCAATGGTTTTTTCCTATCCTTAAAATCGGTGGTGAAGAAGATGGACAATAGAAAATAGGTTTTGTTTTATTTAATTAAATATTTAATACTAAATTACCTTAATAACCTTATTATAAACTATCAAATATCATATAATCCGTGGACATAAATGTCCACTAACCCTAATCATGGTATAATAACATTATAAGGACCCTTGATTTACTAAATCATAGCAATTTAATCACTTTTAACAATAGAATGCAACTTTTACGCATTATGTGATTTAGTCTTTTTTATCGAATTAAACATTTAAATAGTAAAATTTCTTAACGAAACTTTCACATAATTAATCTATCATGTAGTAAGCCTTATTAAAATAATAAAATAAATATTTTGACTTCAGATTTGTGGTCCCAAAACCACTGTTCTAATTTGACCTAAAAACGGGTTGTTACATGAAGGGTCTGATCGGTATTGGCGCAACATAGATACATGGAACACATCATTTATCTTTTCCAATTGAGATGGCAAAGCCAACTGATATGCTACTGGCCCTATCCTTTCAGTAATCTCGCACGGTCCAATAAAATGCGGACTCAACTTGCCTTTCCGACCAAATTTGAGAACTTTCTTCCACGAGGAAACTTTTAGAAATACCTTATCACCGACTTGAAATTCAATTTCTCTTCGTTTTAAATCCGCGTAGGATTTTTGACTATCCGTAGTCACTTTCAAGCAATCTTGAATCACCCTTACTTTCTCTTCGGTGTCTTTGACTAAGTCAACCCAATGAATTTGATTCTTTCTGAGTTCAGTCCAATATAATGGGTTTCGACACTTATGCCCATACAATGCCTCTTAAGGCACCATTTTCAAGCTTGAATGAAAGCTGTTATTATATGCAAATTCCACCAACGGAAAATACCTTTCCCAACTGCCTTGAAATTCAAGAACATGACACCGAAGCCTGTCTTCAAGTATCTGTATTACTCTTTTTGACAGACCATTGGTTTGCGGATAGAAAACGGTACTAAAATTCAAATTTAACCCTATCTGAAATACTCGAAAAAGGTCTCCATGAAGCTTCACAATTTCAGAAACATACAACTCAGCTAGCTTATCGAGTGAGTAGTTGGTACGTACCAGAATAAAGTGAGCTAATTTCGTTAATTGATCAAATATGACCCAAACAATGTCTTTCTTTCTCTGTGACAATGGCAATCTCGTCACAAAATCCATAGCAATCAGATCCCACTTCCACTCAGGAACCATCATAAGCTGAAGTAAACCTGAAGGTACTTAGTGCTCGGCTTTCACTTGCTGACAAATTAAACATTTCGAAATAAACTCTGAGATGTCTCTTTTCATTCCCGGCCACCAATACAATCTCTTCAGGTCATTATACATCTTGATAGTACTCGGATAAATTGACATACAACTTGTGACATCCCTAAATTGACCCTAGTCGGAAAGTGGTTTCGGGACCACTAAACCGAGTCATAATAATAATTAACCATCATAGTTGATGCTCATTATATGTATATATGCATGTGTGAAAATTTCATGTTTGGATTTTGTTAATTGTAAGTTAATTTTTATCAAATAGGACTTATGTGAGAAATTTAGAAATGTGCTAGGCAAATGTAAGGTGGCCTATCAATACATGTGGGAAAGTGTTGTCCTTGCATGTCAAATTAGCCAAAATGAAGCATGATGGCCGGCCATACTATGGGTGGAAACATGTCTCCAACATGTTAGACTAGTGATGCATGTAGGAAACAATAAATTAAGAAAGTTAGCATTAAAGAAATGGAAAAAGAAAATGATGATAACAAAAAAAAAAAGAGTGTGGATGCTTTCCCCCCTGCAGTACATGAGAGAAACAAAAACAAAGAAAGAAAGAAAAAAATGTTCATTCTCTCATTTTCTCCTTGCTTGGCCGAATGTACTAAGAAGAAAGGGGAAGCTTGAGAAAATCAGCCATGGGAGTTTGCTAGACTAAGGTATGTTGATGTTATCCATGAGATTTATGCATGTTTTTAGTTGATAGTTTGAGTTCCACCTAACCCATGGTCTAAACCTTTACCATGAAATGGGGATGATATTCGCCATGGGTGTTGTCTTCTTGGTATCATTGATGTTTGATGTTTGATGTTGTGGTGGTGAGGCATGAAGATGAGTTAAGGTTCAACTAAGGTGGATTTGTGGATGTTATTTGCATGCTAAAGGTAAAGCTTGTAATGATGCATGGTATGGTGTTGTATGGCATTTGGCCATGGTAGGAAATAAAAGGAAACTATGTTCGTTGTTCATGTCATTTGAATGAGAAGTGCTAGTAAGGTGAAGTACAAATGTTAGTGTTTGATTTACTAGTGTATATATGCATACTAGCCTAGTTGTGAACTTGAATCAAATTGGTGTTAAGTCGATACAAGCGACCTTACTTGTTGAATGTATCAAGTGTGGAAATCGGCCTTAACATGAATGTGTATGTTCGGCCACATGAACGAATACATATGTTGATGTGTATATTCGGCCTTAGGTAGCCTATTGAGGGCCTTAGCTTTTCCTTGATGCTTGAATGAATTGTATTGAATTGCTTGATGTAATATAAAATGTGCATGACCAATGTGTATCCAAGCAAAAGGGTGGCCATATGACCATTTAAACTCCTTGTCATATTCGCCATAAGCTAGCATAATGAGGTTTTAATAAGTTAAATTTGTGTGAACTAGCTCAAGAACTCAAAGGATCAAAGTTGGACAAGGGAAAGACAAAGTAATTGAATAGCCATTGAAAACGATGCGACAACATCCGAGGTAAGTCATTAAGCATATATTTGGTATTGATTTAAATGATCATAATATATATGCAATTGTGTTTAATGAATTGATGTGTAAATGAAAATGTATGTGTATGGAATGATGCCATTGTTGAATGTATAAAGGCAGCAAAATGCATAAGGTATTGGTCACGGCACTAAGTGAATGGACACGGTGACAAGATTGGCACTAAGTGTGCGGGTTTAAAATTGTACAGCACTAAGTGTGCGAGTTTGATTCTATAGCACTAAGTGTGCGAGCTGAAAATATATAGCACTAAGTGTGCGGATTCACTATATGCTCTTGTATTACAATTGGCACTGAGTGTGCGACATTATCGAGTTAATCCCGGACAGCGAATCGGGTAAGTACCTTGAGCTCATGACGAATAGGCAATATGTTCATGCTCGGGGTTGAGCTTGGTAAGCTTTAAATCTATGTGATGATTGCAATTGTGTGATTGTGGTGAAAATGAGTTAGTGTGTGAAAATGCCTCAAATATCTTATCGTATAAATATGAAATGTGGATGTATGGCTTGGTATGAGATTGAACCGAAAGGTCCGAGGAATTATGGTATAGTTCGATATGGATGAAGTACCTAGCCTTGTTTCATTGTTTCACTTTGTGATGAATTTAGCTAATGGATAATTGTAAAGTGCTTATGACTTACTGAGTTATAAACTCACTCGGTGTTTTCTTGTCACCCATTTTAGGTCTCTTGGACTCGTATTGTTGCGTGCTCGGAACCGTCGTTGAAGTCATCACACCGGCTGAAATATTTTGGTATTGTCTTCGTTGTTGAAGAACATTTGGCATGTATAGGCTATTATATTTTGTTGAACTGTGGGTTGTAAACTTTAAGCCATGTGAAAATGGCCTATGTGGTCGTCGAGTGGGATGCTAGAACCTATAGCCACGAGTCTTAGAAACTTTAATTTTGATAAGGTGGCCATAATTTGTGTCATGTTTGATGGATGATTAAGGCCAAGGAAAGATTCATGAAATTGGCATAGTCTACTGCAGTAACTGTTGCGGACAGCAGCAGTGAGGTGAGATTGAAAAATCACTAAAAATAGTATAAGTACAATTAAATAGTGAATAAATTATGCAATTGAACCTTGATGAATCTAGTTCAATATGGATGGAACGAAACGACCATATGAGCAGTATATTGAGAGATATTAAAGTTCTCGTGAGACAGGGCCAGAACGGTTTCTGGGTCCCCTGTCGTGACTTTGAAAATTTACTATAAACTATCCAGAAAGAATTAAAAGTCATGCCTTATATTTGCAGATTCCATTTTGAGTCTAGTTTCATTAGAAACAAACGACACCAGTATTAAATCCCTGTACAGAGAGATATTCAAGTTTTAACGCGCGAAGGTCAGTGTAGTCGACTTCTGTAACATTTGTGACTTTAACTAATAAACTGTACCAATTGGCTCAACCAAAAATTCTAGAAATAAATCCATGGATAGATATATGAGTCTAAATTCAGGGAAAATTTACAGAATCAGTTTCCGAGTTTCGAAACTCGAGATATGATTTTTATGGCGACAGTGACGCAATTTTCCAGCCTGTCTGGAAATGCCAAATTGGTTGGTACCTTGAGAAGATTTGGCCCATTAACCTCTCGTGTCCGACACCGGCGACGGTCACGGGTTCGGGGTGTTACATTTCATTGGTATCAGAGCTATGGTTTAGTCGGTTCTAGGACTACCATAGCGTGTGAGTCTAGCTATACATGCCAAATTGTTAGTGTTTAATAATGTGATGACTTGACGGTTGAAATTTTTTGTTTTGATTAGCAATGGAACCCGGGGTAGAGAGACCTTGGCGGATGACGTTGAAAGTGTAGCGGCTGCTCTGTGCAAGGGACACCGCCTGTTGAGCCTCGGTCATCCGCGAATAATCAAAATGAAGGCGAAACAAGCCTTCTTCACCATGATGAATGAGTGGGTCGCGCAATATGCCCGAACCAACCCGGCTGTCCAATCATTCCCGAATTTAAATACTCCACCCCAAGAGCCCGCAATGCCTCCGATTCATCGATCCTGTGAGGTGAGTAAACCACCGTGGACTTGATTAGGAAGCGTGGGGCGAGGAGTTCAAGGCCATAGTTACTTGATGATGCTTGAAAAGGCCGAAGTTCGCTCGATAACACCATTAGAGTGTTAGATGAACTGTCATGCACACCGATGAATGTCTTAAGTGTGCTATATCCTTATTGCGAGACTCACTTACTATTGGTGGAGGACTTTAATTTCCATAGTCCCAAATGAACGAGTTACTTGGGATTTCTTTCAATCCAATTTCAAAGAAATACATTAGTCAACGGTTCATCGATCGAAGCGTAAGGAATTCTTGGAACTCAAGCAAGGCCGATGACCGTGATCTCGAATATGAACATGAGTTCGTAAGACTTAGTCGGTATGCTCGGAGTGTGTGGCTGATGAGGTTGCGATGTGCAAAAGATTTGAAGAAGGATTGAATGAAGAGTTAAAGTTACTAGTGGGAATTTTGGAGATAAAGGAGTTCGTGACACTAGTCGAACGAGCCTGCAAGGCGGAAGAACTTGGGAAGGAGAAGAAGAAGGCTGAATTTGAAGCAAGAGATTACCGTAAAAGATCGACGAGGAAAGCTCCGTTCTCGGCTGTAAAGAGGTTCGTGGAGGACACCAATGAAGTCGAGGACGATCGAGAATTTCCATTAGAGCCCGACCATTGACGGACTCGAGCTACTTCAGTAGCTAGTGTGGGCAATAATCGTCAAGAGAGACCTGAATGCCCCCAATGTGGAAGACGACACCTAGGTGAATGTTGGGGTAAGTCTGTTAATAGGGCCTGTTATGGATGCGGTTCGAAGGACCACTTCATTAGAGATTGCACGGAGCTAGATGAGAGGAATAAGACGCAAGGTGCAAGACCTAGTGGAACGACGGTGGAGGTAGGCCCCGAGAATCTCTGGAGGTAGGGGTGGTAATCGAGAGGAGCCTCTAATACTGGTGTCCGATCCGAGACCCGTGCTCTGCTAGAGCATATGCCATCCGCGCACGAGAGGAGGCATCCTCCCCGACGTTATCACCGGGTACTTTTACTCTCTTTGATACTATTGTGATTGCATTGATTGACCCCGCTCTACTCACTCATATGTATGTGAAACCTTAGCATCCAAGAAGACTCTACCGTTGAATCTCTGAGTTCGTAATTGAGTGTCAAACCCTTAGGGTCAATACGTGCTCGTTGATAAAGTGTGCAAGAGATGCCCCTAATAATTCGAGAATCTTGTTTTCCTACCGATCGATGCTTCTACCATTTCATGAATTCGATGTTATTCTTGGTATGGATTGGTGACCAGTACATGATGCAATGGTGGATCGCAAAAGGAAAACCATTGATTTGAGGAGTGCAAATAATGAAGTAGTCCGAGTCGAGTCTCTCGATTTAAAAGGAGCGCCAGTGATAATATCTTCTATGACCGCTCGGAGGTATGTGAAAAGGGTGTGAAACATACCTTGCGTATGTGTTTGGAATTAAAGAGACGGAAAGGAAACTCGAATCGGTACCAGTGGTTTGTGAGTATTCGGATGTTTTTCCGAGGAGTTACCGGATTGCCACGGTTCGAGAAGTGGAATTCGACATCGGTTGTACCGGTACTACGCCGAATTCAATAGCCCGTATCGTATGGCATTAACGGAATTAAAGGAATTGAAGGTTCAATTGCAAGAATTGACAGATAGAGGTTTCGCCGATCGAGTTTTTCTCCATGGGCGCTTTGTATTGTTTGTGAAGAAGAAGGACGGAACCATGAGGTTGTGCATCGACTATCGTCAACTCAATAAAGTGACGATAAAGAATAAATATCCGTTGCCACGAATTGACGATTTGTTTGATCAATTAAAGGGAGCCTCGGTGTTTTCAAAGATAGATTTGAGGTCGGGTACTATCGGTTGAGGGTCCGAGAATCGGACATACCCAAAACCGCTTTTAGAACGAGGTACGGTCACTACGAATTCTTGGTGATGCCGTTTGGGCTCACTAATGCCCTACGGTGTTTATGGATTTAATGAATAGAATTTTCAGGCCATACTTGGATCGGTTCGTAGTTGTATTTATCGATGACATTTTGGTCTATTCGAGAGATGAAACCGAACATCTTTGAACACCGAGGCTAGTGTTGCAAATCTTACGAGATAAGCGATTATACGCAAAGTTCAAGAATGTGAATTTTGGTTGAAAGAGGTTAGCTTTTTGGGGCACGTGGTGTCCGCGACGGTGTCGTGGTGGACCCAACAAAATTCGCCATAGTCGATTGGAAACCACCAAGGAATGTTACCGAAGTTAGGAGCTTTTTGGGGCTTGCCGGTTATTACCGACGATTTGTAAAGGTTTCTCGACGATAGCCACGCCAATGACGGCTTACTCCAAAAGGATGTTAAGTTTTAATGGACGGAGAAATGTCGAAAAGTTTCGATCAACTGAAAGCTTATTTGATGAAGCCCCAATTCTAGTGCAACCTTAATCGGGCAAAGAGTTTGTCATTTATAGTGACGCATCCCTACTTGGGTTGGGTTGCGTATTGATGCAAGAAGGGCGAGTTGTGGCCTATGCGTCGAGACAATTAAAGCCACATGAGAAAAATTATCCGACCCATGATCTCGAATTGGTCGCCATCGATTCGCCTTAAAGATATGGCGACATTACTTATTTGGTGAGAAGTGCCATGTGTATTCGGATCACAAAAGTCTCAAATATTTGATGACCCAAAGAGACTTAAATCTGCGACAAAGGCGATGGCTCGAGTTGTTAAAAGATTATGAGCTCGTCATTGATTATCACCCGGAAGGGCTAATGTGGTTGCGGATGCCTTAAGCGGAAATCACTGCTTGCTTTATGACGATGAATGTACACTTGTCTATCCTACCCGACAATGTGTTAGTAGCTGAATTGAAACCCAAACCATTATTGATACGTCAAATTCGTGAAGCTCGTAAAGTCGACGATGAGTTGGTTGCAAAAGCGGGATGAGTGTGTTCGAACAAGGACTCAAATTTCAAATCGATGATGACGATTGTTTGAGGTTCGAAGTCGTCATGTGTTCCAAAGAATTGAACTTATTCTAATAATTTTGAACGAAGCCCATTGTAGCCGAATGGCAATCCACCCGGGAGTACGAAGATGTACAACGATTTGAAACGTCGGTTTTGGTGGCATGGTATGAAACGAGACATCTCGATTTTGTTTGAGATGTTTAATATGTCAACAAGTGAAAGCGGAACAACAAGTGCCTTGAGATTACTTCACCGATCACGATACCCGAGTGGAAATGGGATCGAGTCACAATGGACTTTGTATCCGGACCGCCATTGTCGTGAGTAAGAAGGATACGATTTGGGTCGTTGTCGATAGACCGACTAAGTCGGCTCACTTTATCCCCGTGACGTACGGATTTTTCAATGGACAAACTAGCCGAATTGTACGCTTTCTCGATTGTGAGATTACACGGGTGCCTATTTCCATCGTGTCGGATAGAGATCCGAGATTTACCTCGCGATTTTGGAAGAAGTTGCAAGAAGCTTTGGGTACCAAGTTGCATTTCAGCACCGCTTTTCACCCCCAAACCGATGGTCAATCCGAACGGATAATTCAAATACTCGAGGATATGTTGAGATGTTGTATCCTTGAGTTTAGTGGTTCATGGAACGGTATCGCCTTTGATTGAATTCGCTACAACAATAGCTTTCAATCAAGTATTAAGATGGCGCCTTACGAGGCTTTATACTATGCGTAAATGCCGTACCCCATTATTCGGACTGAACTTAGTGAAGGTAAATTCTTGAGGTTGATTTGGTTAAGGATGCCGAGCAAAGAGTTCGAGTAATTCGTGAAAGTTTGAAAGTCGCTTGGATCGCCAAAAGTCATATGTGGATTTGAAAAGAAAAGATATTGAATATCGGGTTGGAGACAAGGTCTTTCTCAAAGTTTCACCTTGGAAGAAGGTGCTTAGATTTGGTCGTAAGGGCAAATTGAGTCCGAGGTTCATCGGGCCATATGAAGTATCCGAACGAGTTGGGCGATCGATATCGATTAATTTTGCCCCCGAGCTCGAAAAGATTCACAACGTTTTCATGTCTCGATGCTTCGACGATATAGGTCGATCCATCGCACGTAATTGCTCCATCTCGAGATTGAGATTCACCTAATTTGAGCTATGAAGAGGAACCGGTTCGCATTATGAGGCGTGAAGTAAAAGAGTTGCGCAATAGGAAAATCCCGTTAGTGAAGGTGTTATGGCATAAACACGGAATGGAAGAAGCCACTTGGGAACTTGAGGACTCTATGAAAGAGCGATACCCGAGCCTATTTACGGTAAGATTTTCGGGACGAAAATTTCTTAAGTGGGGAGAGTTGTGACATCCCTAAATTGACCCTAGTCGGAAAGTGGTTTCGGGACCACTAAACCGAGTCATAATAATAATTAACCATCATAATTGATGCTCATTATATGTATATATGCATGTGTGAAAATTTCATGTTTGGATTTTGTTAATTGTAAGTTAATTTTTATCAAATAGGACTTATGTGAGAAAATTTAGAAATGTGCTAGGCAAATGTAAGGTGGCCTATTAATACATGTGGGAAAGTGTTGTCCTTGCATGTCAAATTAGCCAAAATGAAGCATGATGGCCTACCATACTATGGGTGGAAACATGTCTCCAACATGTTAGACTAGTGATGCATGTAGGAAACAATAAATTAAGAAAGTTAGCATTAAAGAAATGGAAAAAGAAAATGATGATAACAAAAAAAAAAAGAGTGTGGATGCTTTCCCCCTTGCCGTACATGAGAGAAACAAAAACAAAGAAAGAAAGAAAAAAATGTTCATTCTCTCATTTTCTCCTTGCTTGGCCGAATGTACTAAGAAGAAAGGGGAAGCTTGAGAAAATCAGCCATGGGAGTTTGCTAGACTAAGGTATGTTGATGTTATCCATGAGATTTATGCATGTTTTAGTTGATAGTTTGAGTTCCACCTAACCCATGGTCTAAACCTTTACCATGAAATGGGGATGATATTCGCCATAGGTGTTGTCTTCTTGGTATCATTGATGTTTGATGTTTGATGTTGTGGTGGTGAGGCATGAAGATGAGTTAAGGTTCAACTAAGGTGGATTTGTGGATGTTATTTGCATGCTAAAGGTAAAGCTTGTAATGATGCATGGTATGGTGTTGTATGGCATTTGGCCATGGTAGGAAATAAAAGGAAACTATGTTCGTTGTTCATGTCATTTGAATGAGAAGTGCTAGTAAGGTGAAGTACAAATGTTAGTGTTTGATTTACTAGTGTATATATGCATACTAGCCTAGTTGTGAACTTGAATCAAATTGGTGTTAAGTCGATACAAGCGACCTTACTTGTTGAATGTATCAAGTGTGGAAATCGGCCTTAACATGAATGTGTATGTTCGGCCACATGAACGAATACATATGTTGATGTGTATATTCGGCCTTAGGTAGCCTATTGAGGGCCTTAGCTTTTCCTTGATGCTTGAATGAATTGTATTGAATTGCTTGATGTAATATAAAATGTGCATGACCAATGTGTATCCAAGCAAAAGGGTGGCCATATGACCATTTAAACTCCTTGTCATATTCGCCATAAGCTAGCATAATGAGGTTTTAATAAGTTAAATTTGTGTGAACTAGCTCAAGAACTCAAAGGATCAAAGTTGGACAAGGGAAAGACAAAGTAATTGAATAGCCATTGAAAACGTCACGACAACATCCGAGGTAAGTCATTAAGCATATATTTGGTATTGATTTAAATGATCATAATATATATGCAATTGTGTTTAATGAATTGATGTGTAAATGAAAATGTATGTGTACGGAATGATGCCATTGTTGAATGTATAAAGGCAGCAAAATGCATAAGGTATTGGTCACGGCACTAAGTGTGCGGGTATAAATGGACACGGTGACAAGATTGGCACTAAGTGTGCGGGTTTAAAATTGTACAACACTAAGTGTGCGAGTTTGATTCTATAGCACTAAGTGTGCGAGCTGAAAATATATAGCACTAAGTGTGCGGATTCACTATATGCTCTTGTATTACAATTGGCACTGAGTGTGCGACATTATCGAGTTAATCCGGACAGCGAATCGGGTAAGTACCTTGAGCTCATGACGAATAGGCAATATGTTCATGCTCGGGGTTGAGCTTGGTAAGCTTTAAATCTATGTGATGATTGCAATTGTGTGATTGTGGTGAAAATGAGTTAGTGTGTGAAAATGCCTCAAATGTCTTATCATATAAATATGAAATGTGGATGTATGGCTTGGTATGAGATTGAACCGAAAGGTCCGAGGAATTATGGTATAGTTCCGATATGGATGAAGTACCTAGCCTTGTTTCATTGTTTCACTTTGTGATGAATTTAGCTAATGGATAATTGTAAAGTGCTTATGACTTACTGAGTTATAAACTCACTCGGTGTTTTCTTGTCACCCATTTTAGGTCTCTTGGACTCGTATTGTTGCGTGCTCGGAACCGTCGTTGAAGTCATCACACCGGCTGAAATATTTTGGTATTGTCTTCGTTGTTGAAGAACATTTGGCATGTATAAGCTATTATATTTTGTTGAACTGTGGGTTGTAAACTTTAAGCCATGTGAAAATGGCCTATGTGGTCGTCGAGTGGGATGCTAGAACCTATAGCCACGAGTCTTAGAAACTTTAATTTTGATAAGGTGGCCATAATTTGTGTCATGTTTGATGGATGATTAAGGCCAAGGAAAGATTCATGAAATTGGCATAGTCTACTGCAGTAACTGTTGCGGACAGCAGCAGTGAGGTGAGATTGAAAAATCACTAAAAATAGTAGAAGTAGAATTAAATAGTGAATAAATTATGCAATTGAACCTTGATGAATCTAGTTTAATATGGATGGACCGAAACGACCATATGAGCAGTATATTGAGAGATATTAAAGTTCTCGTGAGACAGGGCCAGAACGGTTTCTAGGTCCCCTGTCGTGACTTTGAAAATTTACTATAAATTATCCAGAAATAATTAGAAGTCATGCCTTATATTTTCAGATTCCATTTTGAGTCTAGTTTCATTAGAAACAAACGGCACCAGTATTAAAGCCCTGTACAGAGAGATATTCAAGTTTTAACGCGGGAAGGTCAGTGTAGTCGACTTCTGTAACATTGGTGACTTTAACTAATAAACTGTACCAATTGGCCCAACCAAAAATTCTAGAAATAAATCCATGGATAGATATATGAGTCTAAATTCAGGGAAAATTTACGGAATCAGTTTCTGAGTTTCGAAACTCAAGATATGATTTTTATGGCGACAGTGACGCAATTTTCCAGCCTGTCTGGAAATGCCAAATTGGTTGGTACCTTGAGAAGATTTGGCCCATTAACCCCTCGTGTCCGACACCGGCGACGGTCACGGGTTCAGGGTGTTACACAACTACTATATGCCTCGTGAAGAATTTTCCCAATAAGCTCATTATCTCTAGGCACATAGATCCTATCCTAGAACATCAAACAACCATCAGAACCAATCTAAAAATCTAATTCAACTCCCGACTCACATTGAGCTCTCTTGGTTTGCAAATCACTATCACTTTTCTGAGCCTTATAGATCTCTTAGAGAAACGTCGGTCTATCTCTCAATTCCTCTAGTATCAAACCATCATCGGACAGAATCAACTGAGTATTCATAGCTCTCAAGGCAAATAAGGATTTCCTACTCAAGGCATCGGCGTCCACGTTCGCCTTGCCCAGGTGATAGTCAATCACCAACTCATAATCTTTTATCAATTCTAACCACCTTCGTTGCCGCAAATTCAAATCTTTTTGAGTCATCAAGTACTTTAGACTCTTGTGATCGGTGAATATTTGACACTTATCACCATACAAGTGATGTCTCCAAGTCTTTAACGCAAACACAATGGCGTCTAGCTCTAGATCATGTGTCGGATAATTTTTCTCGTGTGGTTTCAATTGGCTTGAAGCATAGGCTATCACTTTGCCTTCTTGCATAAGCACACAACACAATCCATTTAAGGACGCATAACTATAAACCGTAAAGTCTTTTCCCGGCTCCGGTTGCACTAATACCGGAGCCTCAGTCAAAAATGCCTTTAATTTCCCAAAACTCTATTGGCACTTTTCTAACCATTCGAACTTGATGTCTTTTTTCAAAAATTTTGTCATCGGAGAAGCCATCATGGAAAATCCATGAACGAACCCTCGGTAATAGCCGGCTAAGCCCAAAAAGCTTCAAACCTCGGATACATTTCTCTATGGTTTCCAATCAACAATGGCTGAAATCTTACTCGGATCAACTCGGATCCCATCACCTGATACAATATGCCCCAAAAATCTAACTTCTCTAAACCAAAACTCACTTTTGCTAAACTTAGCATACAACTGCTTATCTCTCAATGTTTGCAAAATGGTTCTTAAGTGGTCGGCATGTTTAGACTCATCACGAGAATAAATCAAGATATCATCAATAAACGCCACAACAAATTTATCCAAATATGGTCAAAAAATTCAGTTTATTAAATCCATGAAAACCGCAGGAGCATTCGTTAAACCAAAAGGCATCACTAAAAATTCAAAGTGACCATACCTTGTTCAAAATGCAGTTTTTGGCACATTTGAGTCTTTAACTCTCAACTAATAGTAACCAGACCTTAAGTCTATCTTGGATAATACTGTGGCTCCTTTCAATGATCAAATAAATCATCTATCCTTGACAAAGGATACTTGTTCTTTATCATCACCTTGTTGAATTGTTGATAGTCAATGCATAGTCTCATCGAACCATCTTTCTTCTTCACAAATAAAACCGGTGCACCCCACGGTGAATAACTAGGCCTCGCGAAACCTTTATCTGTCAATTCTTGCAATTGGATTTTTAACTCCTTTAGCTCAGTTGGAGCCATCCTATACAGAGCAATAGAAATGGGTGTCGTACCGGAATCTAGGTCAATACTGAATTCTACTTCTCTAATCGGAGGCAATCCAGTCAACTCTTCTGAAAACACGTCCGAATATTCACATACTATCGGTACTGGCTCAATTTTCAATTCAGACTCTTTTGTCTTCGACACAAACGCAAGATAAGCTTTGTAACCCTTCCTTACACACTTCTGAGTGATCATAGAAGAAATTATTGCTGGCGAGCTATTGAACTCGTCTGCATATGATTTCTGATGATCGGAAGTTGCTTTCAGACTTTCTTGAATTGTTTTCACTTTCTCTTCAATCTCTTTTATCAAGTCTACCCCGTTTATTTTATTTTCACTGAGCTCAGTCCAATACAAAGGTGTACAACATTTTCTACCATATAAAGCTTTGTACGATGCCATTTTGATGCTCAATTGAAAACTATTATTATAAGCAAATTCAACAATGGAAAATATTGTTCCCACGTACTTTCAAACTCAAGAATGCAACATCTCAACATATCTTTGAGAATCTGAATAATCCGCTCTAATTGACCATCCGTTTGCCGGTGAAAAGCAGTACTGAAGTGTAATTTTGCACCTAAAGCCTCTTGTAGTTTCTTCCAAAACCGCGTAGTGAATTTCAGATCTCTATCTGACACAATAGACAAAGGCACCCCATGCAATCTCACAATATCAGAAATGTATAACTTAGCTAATTTATCAAACGAGTAATTAGATCGTACCGAAATAAATTGAGCTGATTTCGTTAATCAGTCAACCACAACCCAAATCGCATCTTTCTTTCTCAGAGATAAGGGAAAACCCGAAACAAAATCCATTGTCACTCTATCCCATTTCCACTCTGGAATCATAATCAGCTGTAACAAACCAGATGGCACCTGATGTTCAGCTTTAACTTGCTGACAGATCATACATTATGAAATAAAGTCAGAGATATCTCTTTTCATTCCAGACCACCAGTAATGATGTTTCAAATCATTATACATTTTCGTATTACCCGGATGTACAGATAAACGACTGTTGTGAGCTTCGTTCAAAATCATCTGAATCAACTTTGAATTTCTTAGAATACAAATTTGACTTTGAAATCTCAAACAATCATCATTATCAATTTGATATTCCGCTTTAGAATCGATATTACACTGAGCTTGTTTTGCTATAATCTCATTATCAACTTTCTGAGCATCAATAATCTGTTGTAAAAACAACAGTCTCGCTTTCAATTCTACTAAAATTGAACTATCATTGGAAAAAACTAAATGAGTATTCATTGCACGTAGAGCAAAAAAAGATTTTCTACTTAGAGCATCACAACAACATTGGCCTTTCCCAAATGGTAGTCGATTACAAGCTCGTAATCTTTTAACAACTCTAACTATCTTCGCTATCGTAGATTCAGATCTGTTTAAGTCATCAAGTATTTTAAGCTTTTGTGATCGGAATAAACGTGACATTTCTCACCGAACAAATAGTGGCGCCATATCTTCAAAGCAAACACAATAGCCGCCAATTCCAGATTATGAGTCGGATAATTCTTTTTGTGCGGCTTTAACTATCTCGAGGCATAAGCTATGACTTTGCTTTCCTACATCAAAATACAACCCAGACCATTTAATGAAGCATCACTATAGATTACAAATTCTTTACCTGATTCTGGTTGTACTAACACCAGAGCTTTTGTCAATAGGGCTTTCAACTGATCAAAGCTTTTCTGACACTTTTAAGACCATTCAAATTTCACATCTTTTTGAAGAAATTTCGTTAACGGAGTAGCAATCATAGAAAAGCCTTTCAAAAATCGTCTATAATAACCGACAAGTCCCAGAAAACTGCAGACTTCAAAAACATTTCTTTGAGGCTTCCAATCTAAGATAGCTAAAATTTTGCTCGGATTAACTCGGATACCTGATGCTGACACAATATGTCCAAGAAAACCAACTTCTCATAACCAGAAGTCACATTTGCTAAACTTTGCATACAACTGCTTATGACGCAATGTCTGTAGCACTATTCTCAGATGCTCAGCATGCTCAGTTTGATCTCATGAATATATCAATATGTCATCAATGAATATGGCAACAAATAGATCTAAATACGGTTTGAGAATTCTCTTCATCAAATCCATAAATACAGCAGGTGCATTCGTTAATCCAGAAAGCATAACTAAAAATCATAATGTTCGTACCTCGTTCTGAATGCAGTTTTCAAAATGTTTGAATCTTTTACTCTCAACTGATAATATCCCGATGTCAGATCTATCTTTGAAAACACTGTAGCCCTTTTCAATTGATCAAACAAATCGTCAATTTTGGGCAGAGGATATTTGTTCTTGATAGTCACTTTGTTCAACTGACGATAATTAATGCACATTCTTATCGTACAACTGACGATAATCACTTTGTTCAATAGAACAGGAGCACCTCAAGGTGAGAAACTCGGTCTTGCAAATCCTCTATCAGTCAATTCTTGCAACTGAGACTTTAATTCTTTTAACTCGGTCGGAGCTATTCTATACGGAGCTATCAAAATCGGACTAGTCCCTGGCACTAATTCAATGCCAAAACTCAACTTCTCGAATCGGAGGTAATCCCAGAAGTTTTTTAGGAAACACATTAGGGAATTCACAGACAATAGGCACTGATTTAATTTTCTTTTCAATCACTTTTGAATCAATCACATAGGCAAAGTAGGCTTCACAACCCTTTCTCACATATTTCTGAGCTAACATTTAAGAAATTACTGCCGGTAAACCATTCAGATCATTAGACTCTCATCATTTTGACATTTCAAATCAATAGTGTAACACCCCGTACCCAAGTCCGTTACCGGAGTCGAACACAAGGTGCACACAGACTTAACTTAATTATTTTCACAGTCCATAAAAAAAATTTCCAGACAAGCTGGTTACTGCATCACTGTCGCCTTAAAAATCATATCTTGAGTTTCAAAGCTCGAAAATCAGTTTCGTAATTTTTTCCTGAAACTAGACTCATATTTCCATCTACATATTTTTTTCTAGAATTTTTGGTCGGGCCAATTAGTACAGTTTATTAGTTAAAGTCTCCCCTAATCCAGGGTTCGACTACACTGACCTTCACGCATTACGAATTGGATATCTCCCTGTACAGGGCTTCAATACTGATGCCGTTTGTTTCTATAGAAACTAGACTCAAGGAGGAATCTATAAATATATGGAATGGCTCCTAATTATCTCTGGTTAATTTACAATGAATTTCCAAAGTTGGAACAGGGAATCCAGAAACCGTTCTGGCCCTGTTTCACGAAAACCTAAATATCTCTTAACATACAACTCATATGACCGTTTCGTTTCTTCCATATGAAAGTAGATTCATCAAGGTTCATTTACATAATTTATTCACTATTTAATTCCATTCCTGCTATTTTTAGTGATTTTTCACATCCACACCACTGCTGCTGTCAGCATCTGTTTTCAAGGTAAACTTTACCTATTTCGTGGTTTCCATGGACCAACTAGAGTTTTGTCATACATAGGTCCACATATGATCATATTTAGCCATTCCAAGGGCTGATCATTGCCCAACACTTCCATTCCAGTCCATAGTCACATCATGAAACCATATATACATACATAAACACAAATGGTCTAATGCCATACTCCACTTCTACGAGCCATTTTCGCATGGCCGTACACACATACATCACAAAAAGGTACTTGAAAAACAACAAAGGGTAGTCCTATACATGCCATTTCAAAGCTCAACCAAAATTGTACCAAAAAGGGGGCTTTGATAGTGTGGGCGACTTCGACTTCAAAATCCCGAGTCCGATAGCTGACGAGCCAAAATCTATAAAACAGAGAACAAAGAAACGGAGTAAGCAATTTATGCTTAGTAAGTTTTGAGCAAGAATTTAAACACAACTGAAGTTTAGCATTCACATAATTAAACGGATAATTCCGCGTATTCATATATTCAAATCATTTCTACTTTACATTCCAACCCCTATGTTCATACATAAGGGATCATCTTAGCCAAATACCGGAAGCTCATTACTCAACTGAGCGAATATTATTCGAAGGAACTCAACTATTCCAATGCACATACCTCATTGCTGGAATTTTTGCAAGTGTATTAACTGAAATTTTTACAGCAAGATTGCTCATTCCCGAATCACGTACCTTCGGAATTTAACCGGATATAGCCACTCGCTCGATTGTCTTCGGGACATAGCCCGGTTATAGTAATTCTCACAATTGCCTTCGGGAATTAGCCCGGATTTAGTAACTCGCACAAATGCCTTCGGGACTTAACCCGGTTTTGGTAACTCGCACAAATGCCTTCGGGACTTAACCCAGTTTTGGTAACATGCACAAATGCCTTCGGGAATTGACCCGGATTTAGTCACTTAGCACAAAAGCCTTCGGGACTTAGCCCGGACACCATTCGGATAAACATGCACATTTAACACTAAATCATGACACATTCGTATTTCATTTTCATTAGCAAAACTCAAATACAATACACTTATCACTCTTGCACATTTCGGTTCAATATCCACACACAAAGAGCATGATTTCGATTTACTTGAGACATGATCTAATCAAATCATAATTTAAGCTCTATTACTCAAGAACTTACCTCGGATGTTGTCGAACGATTCCGATGGCTATTCGACCACTTTTTCCTTCCCTTTATCGGATTTAGTTCCCCTTTGCTCTTGAGCTTAATTTAACAAATAATTTGATTTAATCATTTGAGCATCGAAAAGGGGAATTCAAGGTACTTAGCCCACATATATTCATTAAACATTAAAGTCACATATGTACGGAAATCATGAATCAAACTCAACACATTAGTTAGTATTCTCTTTAGCCGAATTTTCTAAGTCAAGATAAAGCCTTCAACATGCTTACTTATGGCCGAACAACACATCAACCTATGTACTCATTCATGTGGCCGAATATGCATGTTGATGTTGAGGCCAATTACTCGTTTAATACCACACATAAATGGCATACATTTTACTAACTAATGCATTACATATTGTAGCTCAATACGCATCTATCATTTACTTCATAACCGAAACATCATCATAAGAAAATATATACCTTGAGATAGTATATATGTCATACCAATACATCATGTGCAAACATATATACATATAGGTGCAAGGGCCGAATCTCAAGTTGATTATAACCAAATATAAACATATATCCACACAAATCTTACCTACCATGCAATAAGCATAAATCATGCTTATGGATATACCATGGCCGAATACATCACAACACCATACCATTTCAATTTTGGTCATGGTTAAACAAAGAACTTAATGTCTCACTAAAAATGCTAAAAAGAAAATCCAAGAGTCATCAACCCACCATCACATATATCATTAACAAGCTTCATATTTAGCATGCAATGGCATTAACACAAAATCCACCTTGGCGAATACCATTCCCATGACATAGCAAGGATTTGAACCATGGCTAATAAGAACATCAAGCTAGCAACTAAAACATGCATGAATCTCATGGCACAACATCAAACATACCTTAATCTTGATACAAGTATAGCCAAACCTCTTCCTAATCCTCTTCCAAACCAAACATGAAGCAAAAACTCCCTCCTTTTTCCTTAGAATTTTCGGCCAAGAGAGAATGAAAAGGATGAACAATTTTTTTTTTCTCTTTTCTTCAACTCGCGGCAAAGGGGGGGGAGACACTCACACCATTCTCTTTTTTTTTTTCTTCCCTTTCATTATTCAATTCCCATGCTCATTATTTTATTTTTTTCTTACATACACCATTGTCACAACATGTTTTATGACATGTTTTTGCCCATAATCCTTGTCATGGCGGCCACTACCAATTAGGGGAAATTTGACATGCAAGTCCCCCCTTTTGATTACATGCACTATTAGGTCCTTATAGATTAGCCTATCACATTTCAAAAGTGTCACACAAGTCCTACTAACTGAATTCACATGCAATTGACTAAATCGAAGCTTGAAATTTTCACACATTCATAATTACATATTCTAGACAATAAATATTACGTTCCAACATTTCGGTGACTCGGTTTAGTGGTCCCGAAACCACTTCCCGACTAGGGTCAATTTTGGGCTGTCACAAATAGTCTTCTGTTTGCAGTTTACTATAGCATCGTGCAAAGTTAACCGATCCATACCTAGAATTATATCAAATTCGTCGAATGGTAATAACGTCAAATTAGTCAGAAAACATGAATCTCGAATCATCAACGAACAATTCTTACACACTTTGTCAACCAAAACACACTGGCGTAAGGGGTTCGATACTCTAATTACAAATTTAGTAGACTCTAATTACAAATTCAGTAGACTCTACAGGGAAAGTCTTACTGTTCACTAAGTTCATGCATATATAAGAATGCGTTGATCTGGGATCTATCAATGCAATCACAAAAGTATCATAAAGAGTAAATGTACCCGCAATCACATCTGGAGACGAAGCTTCCTCAAGAGTTTCGATGGCGTAGGCTCTGGCAGGTACTCTAGCCTTAGATCTAACAGTCGTATCTTTAGTTCCCCTCTGACTGCCACTCACGTTACCCATATTTCGGGGCGGTCTACCTTGAGCTATATTGCCACTTGACCTTGGATTTTGTACAATCTCTTGCTCTACTGACTCAGGACATTCACGGATAAAGTGATCTAAGGATCCACATCTAAAGCAAGCTTGGTCGTTCAATCTACAACTTCGCGGATGTCTTTTATCACAATGTTTACACTCTGGTCGATTGGATCGGGCATTTCCAACACTTGCAACAGAAGTAGATGGAGCTCTGAAACTTGAATGCAATCTAGCACGATCTCTACCCGAATGTCGCACATTAGCCTTTGAACGGCTAAAATCATCTCGAAATTTCTTTAATGCTGAATGAAATGACTTGCTCGATGATTTTTTTCGCACCTCTTTAGCTTCTGAGTTTGTTTTTCTTTTCTCTTTCCCGAGTTCTTCAGCTTTACATGCTCGTTCAACAAGCATAACAAACTATTTTCTTTTCAGAATCCCGACTAATAATTTGATGTCTTCATTTAAGCCATCCTCAAATCTTTTGCACATAATTGCTTCAGTCGAGATACATTCTCTTGCATACTAGCTCAATCTTACAAATTCTCGTTCGTATTCCGTAACAAACATACGGCCTTGTTTCAGCTTTAGAAACTCTTTACGTTTCTGATCAATGAATCTCTGATTGATGTATTTCTTTCAAAATTCAGCTTGAAAGAAATCTCGGGTGACTCGTTCTCTCGAAACCACTAATATCAATGCCTTTCACTAATGATACGCTGTATCTCTCAGAAGTGAAACGACACATTTTGGACATTCCTCGAGAGTACATGACATTTCATCAAACAACCGTATTGTATTCTCGAGCCAAAACTTAGCTCTCTCAGTATCATCGTTGGTAGTAGCTCAAAACTCTTCAGCCCCATATTTTTTAATCTTATCAATTGAAGGCTTACTCAGATGAATCGGATCTACAGCTTGTCAATTGAGACTTGTAGAGGATTTAGCTGGGTTAAGGTTGTGGCAGAGTCGGATTGGTTCTAATATACTGAATGGACCAATCTTTCATCATTTGGTAAAAGGCTTTCTTAACGTTTCCCTCGTGGCTACTAGTCACGTGTCTAGAATCAGATGGCGCTGTCCTTGAGTGGGAGTAAGCACATTACATTCAACATCGTTAGCTACAGCTTGTTTGAGATCCTTTTACTATATAAAAACACATTTTCGTTGTCAGGAATCATCACACTATCACAGTTCATATATATGACATGTATAGCTAGACTCATATACATTACGTTAGTCCTAGAATCAACTAAATCGTAGCTCTGATACCAACCAAATGTAACACCCCTAACCCGTATCTGTCGTCGAACTAGGGTTAAGAGGCATTACCGGACATATCAAAACATTTCAAAATCAAAAGTCATAAATCTTCAAATCATAATCAAATACCAATATAAAGTCCTTTTCTTAGGTCAACGAGACCTTAAACATGCATTAGGGAGAGGTCGGGATTAAATCGAATAGATACAAAATTTTTCGAAACTAAACAATTTTTCTAAGTTACAGAAGTCACACACCCGTGTGAACAGACTGTGTGCCTCACACGGCATTAGACATGCCCATGTGTCTAGGCCGTGGCGAAACAGAGTATACATACTAACTTGTCCACACGACCACAAGATAAGCCCGTGTGCCAGCCGTGTGAAAATTAGGAAGGCTACTGACTTGGGTTACACGGCAAGTCACACACCCGTGTGTCTAGCCCGTGCTCGAAACTGACTTGGCCACATGGCTTGGCACACGCCCGTGTGTGTGACCATGTAGTTTACCCAGACTCATTTCGAAATGGCCCTCGAGCAACACAGCAGTGACACAGGCCCGTGTGGACAAAAATAGGCAATTTACAAGGCCAACTTGCCACCCTAATTTTGAATCCTCCCTACAAGATCAATACCTAATCATTTCATACCAAAATTTCAACCAATGCATAACCAAAACATACGCCATTCATGCCATATCATTAACAACCAATTTCATGTTTATATCCATACCAAAATCATACCAAATCATAATCCAAAGTCATACCAAAACATATGTTTCATAACCTCAATTTACTACATTCAATCTCATGCCATAATCCAAAGTCATACAAAAAACTTACCAAATTGATCATTTATCTTGGCCATCCATAAACACATCATATTGACAATATTTCATCACATAGTTTACCCAAAATTCATTCATAAGCACAACCAAAACCAAGCCACATCACATGGCTAAATATTCATAATTCAAAACATATCTCAATTTATCTAGACTATACATGCCATACTTTAATATTTACACTTTCAAAAAGTACCAAAGATAAGTTTGATAGTCTGGTGATGATCCTCGACAATCCTCGAGCCTCAGTAGCTTCGATATCTACAACACGATACAAACACACACAGAGTAAGCTTTCAAAAGCTTAGTAAGCCATATACAAATAAACTTATCATTTTGAGCATATAAGTATCATAAAATACATATATTCCATAGCCAAATACTACTACAAACCACATAATTCATATACATTACACATATTCCCAATTCATTGTACATGTAGCATAATTTCTCATACTTATATCACATTCCATCACTTGCACATATACTTACTTTATATTTTCAACTGTGATATACATTTCAAACATACTTGAATCGGATATACATTCATATAGTTATTCTATCTCGGAATGCCCATTGAACCTTACGGAATCAAATAGGATACGTGGATAACTAAAAAAACTTATACAATGCCAATGTCCCAAATGTAATCAAATATCGATGCCATTGTCCCAAACAGGGTCTTACACGAAATCAAATACGATGCCGATGTCCCAGACATGGTCTTACACATAAATCTCAAATCGATGCCAAGTCCCAGATGTGGTCTTACACGAAATCACATATCGGAATCCTATGTCATGACATATGTATCCTAGCTATTCCTATGGTTCGTACGGGACTTGTCGGACGTCGTCACATTATCGAAACTTTCTCAGATTTCATATATTCAGCTCTCATATCCATTCACCACAGTTCAAATATCATATAAACAATAATAATTCAATTTAACACATTTATTTGTATATCGACTTAACTCGTACAGAAATGAATAGAAACAAACGACTATTCAACGACTTTCGACTTTGCCCGATCTAATTTCGTTTTCTTTGGTTCTTGATCTAAACACATTCAAATTTGACTTATTCAATCTCACATTCATTCAAATCAATCCATATACACAAAATTAGGGCATTTTGCAAATTAGCCCTCATATTTTAATACTTTAGTCCCAAATTCATTAAATCACAAAATACACACAATTTCTTTATACATATGCTTGGCCGAACATTCCCTTAACTAATATAAGCCCACATATTTCATTTATTTCACATTTTGGCCCCAAAATTTCTAATTTTCACAAATTAGTCCAAAATACTCAAATTCATCAAAAATCCTAATACAAAACATAGTAATCTAACACATATCTTTCATTTTCTATCATCAAAATTCATAAAACTCACATTATCAACAATGGCACCTCTTAAAATCATAATAAAATTCAGAAATTGAGACATGGGCTTGAAGATTATTAAGCAACGATCACAAAAACATAGAAATTATCAAAAATTGATAAAAAATCATACCTTCGTCACCAAAATTCTTAGCCGAACTCTAATATCTCTTTTTCTTCCTTTTTCTTTCTGATTTTTGGCAATAAGGATGAATGAATCATCCATAATCATGTTTTGTTTTATTTTATTACAAAATAATTCATCAATTACTAATTTTCCCTTTATAATGAAACATATAATTCATGTTATTTAAGGCCATTAATGTCCACTCATAAATTCAATGGTTTATTAACCACATAAGGTGTGACAGCCCAAAATTGACCCTAGTCGGGAAGTGGTTTCGGGACCGCTAAACCAAGTCACCGAAATGTTTGAATGTAATATTTATTGTCTAGAATATGTAATTATGAATGTGTGAAAATTTCAAGCTTCGATTTAGTCGATTGCATGTGAATTTAGTCAATAGGACTTAGGTGTGACACGTTTGAAATGTGATAGGTTAATCTATAAGGACCTATTATTGCATGTAATCAAAGGGGTGGACTTGCATGTCAATTTCCCCATTTAAGAACTAGTGGCCGGCCATGACAAAGGGGGATGGGCAAAACATGTCATGAAACATGTTGTGTAAGTGGTTTATGTTGGAATAAATAAAATAAGGAGTATGGGTAATAAAGAAATAAAAAAAAAAGGGAAAGAATGTGTGTGATGGCTTCTCCCCCTCCCCATTGCCGTGAAGGTAAGAAAGAAAACAAAAAAAAAAGTGTTCATCTTTGAACATCTTTGGCCGAAAAATTGAAGGAAAAAGGGAAGAAGGGAGTGAAGCATTCGGCTATCCTAGGTCACTATTAAGGTAAGTTTGATGTTGTGCCATGAGATTCAAGCATGTTTTAGTAGTTAGCTTGAGTTCTAACTAGCCCATGGTTCAAATCTTTACTATGTCATGGAGATAATGTTCGGCTAAGGTGGATTTGTGGATGTCATTTGCATGCTAAAAGTAAAGCTTGTAATGATGCATGGGATGGTGGATTGATGACTCTTAAATCTTCTTTTTAGCATTTTTGAGTGAGGCATTATGTTCCTTGTTCAACCATGACCAAAAATTGAAATGGTATGGTGTTGTAAGGCAGTCGGCCATGGTAGGAAGTAAAAGAAAACTATGGTCGTTGTTCATGTTATTTGGATGAGAAATGGTAGTAAGGTGAGGTACAAATGTTAGTGTTTGATTTACTAGTGTTTATGTGTGTATTAGCCTAGTTTTGAACTTGGAACAAAATGGTGTTTAGTCGATACAAGTGACCATACTTGTAGAATGTATCAAGTGTTGCAATCGGCCTCAACATAGACATGTATGTTCGGCCACATGAATGAGTACGTAAGTTGATGTGTATGCTTGGCCATAGGTAGCCTATTGATGGCTTTAGCTTGACTTAGAAAATTCGGCTAAGGGGAAATATTAACTAGTATGTTGAATTCAATTCGTGATTTCGTACCCATGTGACTCTAATGTCTAATGTATATATGGGCTAAGTACCTTGAGCTTCTCTTTGATGTTCGAATGAATTGTATTGAATTGCTTGATGTGATTAAAATGTGCATGACCATTGTGTATTTGAGCTAAAGGGTGGCCATATGACCTTTTAAACTCCTTGTCATATTCGCCATAAGCTAGCATAATGAGACTTTAATAAGTTAAATTTGTGTGAATTAGCTCAAGAGCTTAGAGGACCACAGCTTGGATAAGGGAAGGAAAAAGTGATCGAATAGTCAGTCGAAATCGCCGACCACATCCAAAGTAAGTCTTGAGTAATGACCCTACTTGAATTATATTGAAATGATTTGTCATATTATGGCGGATAGCCGAATGTGCGTAGGGACTACGTTGTAAAGTCAATTGAAATCATGCTCTTTGTGTGTGGCTATTGAGCCAAATTGGAAAGGTTTGATAAATGTTTTGTGTTTGAGCCTTAGTAACGAAAATGAAATATGGATGTGTCGTGATTATTGATATATGTGTGCATGAGCATTTGAATGATACCGGGCTAAGCCCCAAGGCATTTATGCTAGTGATTATATCCGGCTAAGACCAAGGCATTTGTGCGAGTTGTTATATCCGGTTAAGACACAAGGCATTTGTGCGAAGTTGTTATATCCGGCTAAGACCAAGGCATTTGTGCGAAGTTGCTATACCCGGTTAAGACCCAAGGCAATTGTGCTTGTGGTTATATCCGCTAAATTCAAGAAACTTGGTTTGAAGGTGGGCGTTTTGTGCTGTAATAAATTCAATTAATACGCTCGAAAAACCCAAACGATAAGGTATGTTTGCATGTGCATCGGAAAAGTCGATTCGTTTGAAATAGTATTCGTTCAATCGACTAACGAACTTTCGGCTCTTAGATAGGTTGATACCTTGTGTGTGTATGTTGATGAAGTGTGAAGTAAGTATGATTATGAGAATGTGTATTAATAAAGTGATTCATTTAGCTATGTGAACGTAATACTTTAGTCGAAGCCGATTTCATTACTTGAAACTTACTAAGCATTAAAATGCTTACCCCGTTTGCTTTGGCTCTTTGTTTTCTAGATTTTGTTCGTTAGCTATCGGATTCGGGATCATCGAAGTCAAGTCATCCACACTATCAAAGCCCTTTTGGTACTCTTTTAGTTGAACTCTGGATATGGCATGTATAGGACTACCCTTTGTTGTTTTTCAAGTACTTTTTGTGATGTATGTGTGTACAGCCATGCGAAAATGGCTCGTAGAAGTGGAGTATGGCATTAGACCATTTGTGTTTATGTATATATATATGGTTTCATGATGTGACTATGGACTGGAATGGAAGTGTTGGGCAAATGAGCAGCCATTGGAATGGCTAAATATGATTATATGTGGACCTATGTATGACAAAACTCTAGTTGGTCCATGGAAACCACGAAATAGGTAAAGTTTACCTTGAAAACAGATGCTGACAGCAGCAGTGGTGTGGATTTGAAAAATCACTAAAATTTGTAGGAATGGAATTAAATAGTTAATAAATTATTTAATCGAACCTTGATGAATCTATTTTCATATGAAAGTAACAAAATGATCATATGAACAGTATATTAAGAGATATTAAAGTTCTCATGAAACAGGGCCAGAACGGTTTCTGGATCCCCTGTTTCGACTTTGAAAATTTACCATAAATTATCCAGAGAGAATTAGAAGTCATACATTATATTTATAGATTCACCTTTGAGTCTAGTTTCATTAGAAACAAACGGCATGAGTATTGAAGCTCTGTACAGGGAGATATCCAAGTCGTAATACATGAAGGTCAGAGTAGTCGAACCCAGAATCAGGGGAGACTTTAACTAATAAACTGTACCAATTGGCCCAACCAAAAATTCTAGAAATAAATCCACTGATGGATATATGAGTCTAATTTCAGGGAAAATTTACAGAATCAATTTTCGAGTTTTGGAACTCGAGATATGATTTTTAAGACGACAGTGACGCAGTTAGCCAGCCTGTCTGAAATTTTTTTTTTTTAATGGACTGTGAAAACAAAGTAATTAAGTCTGTTAGCACCTCGCGTTCGACTCCAGCAACGTTATCGGGTACGGGGTGTTACATAAGGACCTCTCAATTATAAAGATACATCAATTCGGCCATTATTCAAATAGAAGGACAATTTTGCATTTTTTGTAATTTAATCCTTTTTATCAAATTAGCATACAAACAATAAAATTTTCACACAAAACTTTCACAGATATCAATTCACATATTATAAGCACGAAAAATAATATTAAAATATTTTTCTAACTTGGATTTGTGGTCCCGAAACCACTTTTCCAACTAGAGTCTAAACTAGGCTGTTACATCCTCCACATTTATTTCCAACCTCAAGAGATGATTTGCAACTTGGTTTTTCGTCCCTTTCCTGTCTAAGATCCAAAGGTCTAACTCTTGAAACTAGAGTGCCCACCTCATTAGCCTAGCATTTGTTTCATTTTTCTTCATGACTTACTCTAAAGTCGAATGATCAGTATAGATATATACTCGATTCACCATTAGATAAGGCCCAAATTTTCGCATACAAAGACAACTGCTAGCATTTCTTTCCCAGTAGTCATGCAATTGCTCTGGGTTGGATTTAATGTTTTACTAGCATAGTGGATGGCATGAAATATTCTATCCCTTTTCTACCCTAGTACTGCCCCAATAGCATAGTCACTAGCATCATACATGATTAAAAAAGGTTTTGTCCAGCTCGTGCTTATTATAGTTGGATTTAAGACTAGTTTTTGCTTCAATACCTCTAATGCTTGAGCACACTTCTTGTCAAATACAAATGGTGTGTCTTTCTATAACAGTTAAGTTAAAAGTTTTGCAATATGGGAGTAGTTTTTGATGAATCATCTATAAAATTTGGCGTGGCTTAGAAAGTTCTGAATTTCAAGGACTGACGTTGGATGTGGAAATTTCTCAATGAATTCAATCTTGGTTTTGTCACTAGCATCATACATGATTGCAAAAGGTTCTGTCCAGCTCGTTCTTATTATAGTTGGATTTAAGACTAGTTTTTTCTTCAATACCTCGAATGCTTGAGCACCCTTGTTGTCAAATACAAATGGTGTGTCCTTGTATAAGAGTTAAGTTAAAGGTTTTGCAATATAGGAGAAGTCTTTGATGACTCGTCTATAAAATTTAGTGTGGCTTAGAAAGTTCTGAATTTCACGGACTGACGTTGGATGTGGCAATTTCTCAATGAATTCAATCTTGGTTTTTTCCACTTTCAACCCTTTTTCGGAGATTTAATACCCCAGGACAATTCTCCCATTTACCATAAAGTGACACATCTCCAATTAAGGACCAGATTCGTGTTTTCATACCTTTCCAAAACTCTTTTTAGGTTGAAAATAAATCCCTATATATTGAGAAATCAACCATGAAAATTTCCAACCCATTTTCTATCATATCAGCAAAGATTGATGTCATCAATCACATAAAAGTAGCTACGGCATTACACAACCCGAATGGCATTTTTTGAGAAGCATATGTCTCAAATGGGCATGTGAATGTTGTTCTCCTGGTCATCTGGATGTATTGGAAGTTGATGATATCTTGAGTACCCATCAAGGAAGCAATAATAATACTTTCTAACCAATTTACCTAGCATCTGATCAATGAAGGGAAGTGTAAAATGGTCTTTTCTGGTAGCATCCTTAAGTTTCCTGTAATTAATACGTACCTGCCTTCTTCTCACTGCATGAGTGGGAATTAACTTTTTTTTTTCTTATTTTCCACTATAGTTAACTCATCTTTCTTTGGAGCACATTGCATCGGACTGACCTATTCACTATCAGAGATGGCATAAATGATGCCAACATCCAACCATATCTATTTCTTTTTTTTCACAACTTCATTGTTAGATTAAGATGCCTTTGTGCATCGACCACTGGTTTTTTTCCTTCGTCTAGTTATTTTTATGTTGGCTTAAGGTTGGACTTATCCTTTTAATGTCAGTGATCTTCCATATAATTCTTGTATTTTTTTTAAGATGTCGAACAAAGCACTTTCTCAATCTTGCAGACAAATGAGCTACAATAATCATTGGTAATGTGTTATTCTTACCCAAATGCCTGTATTTCAAGTTTGTTAGAAGTGGTTTCAGCTCTAGAGTGAGAGGTTTGACTATTGATGGAACCATCTTTTTAGATGAATCATCTAATGGACCCAATGGTCCTTTACAATGTTTTTGCTAGTCTAATCAGTAAACTTGTGCTGTACCATTTCCCACTAGGTCTTCAACAAGCTCGCTTTCGATCGCATATTCCTTATCTGATGCAATACTCTTAATTTCATCAAACTGCTCTCTCTGTCCTTCTAAACAACCTTCACTCGGGTTCTCCTTATCCCATGCTTGCCCCAAAGTCTCTATTAGATCTTGCTTGAAATCAAACAATTCATAGGCATGGACGACTGTCGTCATTGGTATGTTTCGGCTCAGGAATAGTTACACAAATTCATCCCAGGTAGTGAAGGCTTCCAACCAAACCTTGGCTTCACCTCCAAGAACAAAAGGGATTAATAATAATTCAATCACTTCATTTGACACCTTTGAATAAGCAACTGTGTTGCATAAATGTTTGAATTAGCGAAGGAACGTTATTGGATCCAATACTTTGCTGTTACAAAATTAAAGTGGAATACCTCTAAATTCGATATATTATAAAAGTAGTAATAAATTGGAATAGTGTATAAAAATAGTAATAAAATTGACTATCACTTCGGGCTCCTTGTCAATCAACTAGTCGATACCCTAGCAGGATCTTTTGATATGTCCACTATAATAACGAGTCAGCAAAGACTACTTATCTTTTGACCTCACAGTCCAAACCGGCTTGGGGTTAAGGTGTTCACAGATAAGCCATACCAATTTTGGGTTAATTCCCACCATGATAACTTTTTAAGGTCATCAAGCCTAGGGTATTAAGTTATCCCTTTCTCGAATAGCTGATCCGTTGAGTAACCCTACAAAATAGTCAATCCATCATACCTCCACTTGCTAAATCCCTCTAAGGGATTATTTTCTCATGGTTTTCATAAACAATATAAAACATAAACATAATAAATTAATCGAAAATATAAAGTTTAGGAAAAACATGATTTTTATTAAAAACAAGAGTGAATCCACAAAGTCTGATCGTATTCACAACCTAGATTTCCCGAGATAAAACAAAGAACAAATTGAAATAAATCTAAAACCTATGAAAATAGAAAAGCTAAACTAGAACTAAAAAAAGATTCTAAGCTAAGTAATTGGTGTCCCTAACATGTTCCAAATGAGCCTATTTATAGATTTGAGGTAGTTGTTGTCCTTAATCCTAGTTTAGCTAACATTCCTGAGCTTAAGGTTGGATTGTGTAGACCAAAACGCCCTTGGCTCACATTAATTCTAGTCCAAAGTCAATGTCACGACACATCAAGACTTGCGTCGCGACATGGAAGTCAGTATGCTCCTCTTCAGGGTGCCTTTAAAGGTATGTCGCAACACCCTCAGGCTGTGTCGGGACATCAAAGGTAGTCTCGAAATTTCTCTATTTTGTTGCATATGTTGCAACATCAAATCCTCCATGTGGCGACATAGTGACCAGTACCAGTTTAGCATGCCTTCTAATGATCTTCTGCATACTGACAAAGTACATTAGCTCTCCCTTAGGCCTCATTCGGCCTATAAGGTTAATAAAAGACTCAAATTGCATATTTTATTGAATTCAACTAAACTTACTAAAACATAATTAAAACCTAGTGATAATGCTTATTTTCAAGCTCCTAAAGTGTGAGAATTAGTTTAATCTCTACACCAAATTATGACAGATCAAACTCCCCCACACTTAAGTTATTACTTGTCCTTAAGCAATACCAACAAAAACAATAAATGGGAAAGATGACCCTTGAGAAAAAGTGATATAAATATTGACTTTGGAGCTCATGACTAGGCATTTTATTTTACGAATAATTTTGGCATGATGAATAATTGACTTACCACTTTTAACCTTAGATATCTAAGTTCAGTACATCACAAAGTATTCAAACATTAAGGGTTTTAAATGTAGGAATCCATCAATAAATTATACAAATAATTTGATTATCCTAGAAAAATATTAACATTCATAAATGCAATTGTTCAATATGATTTCAAATTGTGAATAAGTCTACCTAGATCACATAAGGCTTTTCGGCTTGTAACGTTTTGAGGCTTAGGATAGATATGGATTTCAAGAATAGTAAGCATCAAATAGTTTCAAGTACGAAAATAGTTTAGCACATCATATTGTCCCCTATTCTTCCCGTTAGGAACCCTTTTCCACTCACTGCCTTATGTCTTATTCTCTCACCTTCCTTATTTCTACACATGGGAAGTCATAGCATAATATAACAATCATGGTTAGCTCATGAGTTTTTGTGCACTTAATGAACAAGCTTTTCTACTTTTGTGACTTTGTCACATTTTTTTCCTTTTTCAACACATCTTACTCACAAATGCTTTTACTTGTCAATGAATTTTTCCACTCACTTTGATTTTCTTTTTGAAAATTTATTTTGTTGCATAATTTGGCTAACTTATAATAACTATATCACATGATCCCTCCTATTTCATGATATTTTTGGCTCGAGTTTCGTATTAAAGGTTCATCAAGAAGTGTTTTCCAGCTCGAAAATTGGTACTAAAGATGAATAACAGGTTTAGCTTTTTGGCTCTAGGTGTATTTGAAATAATGCCTTAGGTCATCCCTAAATATCTCAATATTCACAACTCTAATAAACCAAAAAACCATAAATTCAACAATTTATCATTCATACTAGCATGCTCGTTTCCTTATATTCTCTATATCATTTGGTACATTAAATTACTTTAATGCTTATTTACAGTATAATATATAGAACTTGTAGTCTAATAATAAGAAATCTAAAATCACCTATCCTCATGCAAAATTTATTGTAAATACAAGCAACCTATATACATGCTCCTAACCAATCACTTGTATTTCTACAAGCTCAAGCACAGAAATGACAGGAAAAATCAAAGAAAAGTATAAAACAAAAATTTTCTATGTTACCCTTTGCACACTGTAGAAAACACATTGTTTTCAATGTGTAGCCCTAAAAGCAAAATAAGGAAAGTAGATACCCGATTGATCATGATCGTTCCATAGGTTATTGGTGGGTGCTTCATCCTTATTTATTCTTGGGATGTTTTTTTTTTTATATGAAAAGGTATATATAAAAATAAATATAGTCTTTTAATTTAGCAATTTAAAAAAAAAACACAATACCCTAATAATAGAAACTACTTTAATTTTTCTAAATCTATTTATTCCTAAAAAAAAATTAAATCCTGCTAAATTAACTCGAAATAATATTCATCATCTTCCTGGAATCCTCTTTTCTTCATTTCCTCATTTTGTTTTTGTCCTCAGAAGAATAAACTGCTTAAATATGTCATCTTCTAGTAGTTTCATTGCAGGATTCATGGTCCTATCTAACCGTTTGATAGGTACTCCTACTCTTTTACACAATTCTGTTATTAAATGAGGGAAAAAATCCCCTTTCCCAAATTTCTCGTGCATTCAACTATATTCTTGTATATCCATGGACCAATACATATTTGCTTCTTTTAGAGTATCCCGTACATTATGATAGCACGGGTTGGACTGATCTTGGACATATCTATTGTAGGTCAAATTCCTAAACAGACAAATTTCATCCACATTTTGGCTTTTGGTGTAACAGCCCATTTTTCAGTGAAATTGGAACAGCAGTTTCAGGACCACAAATTCGATCTGAAAATAAATTTTTATTTTATTTTATTACATTGTCCGTATTATATTAGAAATTTCATGTGAAAATCTTGATAAGAAAATTTTATTGATTATGTGCTTAATTACGAGAAGGAAAAATCACATAAAATGCAAAAGTGGAATTCTAGTAGCTACAAGGATTAAATAGCTATGTAATTCAAAACTAGAGGTCTTTATATGGTAATTAGACCATTGAAGAAAAGTGTGTAGATATTTTAGTGACTCATCCATGGAAATTTAAAAAAAGGGCAAGGACTAAATTAGAAATTAAAATAATTTAATTAATTAAAAGATGATAAAATAATTATCATTTTCTTTTCTCATCTTCTTCCCCAAAAATACATGGAAACCCTAGGAGAGAGAGAAGAAATTTTCATGGCTTAATTGGGTAAGTTTCGTTGTTCCGTTTTTAGTAATTTTGATATTTTTGAAACTGGGATAGCTTAATCTATCTATTTGGGGGATCAATTTGAAGAGTTATCAAAGTATAGAAATTAGGTCATGGATGTATATGCTGAAAGTTAGAAATTTATGGTAGAAAATGAAAGGTTGTTGATAGATAAATAACTTTTACAAAGTGATTTTTGATGAAAACATGATTTAGGGACTAAAATGTAAAGCTGCGAAATTGATGAAAAATTCTGAAATTTATCAAAAATATGTGCTGCAAATTCTATATTGAAATTTCGGTTTGGCTTGGATTAGGGAGTAAATTGTATAAATTTCATTTTCCGAGCCTAGGGACAAAATTGAAATTTATGGAAAAGTTAGGGGCAAAATGGTAATTTTTCCTAGGATGTAAATTGAGTCCAAATGAATATGAAATGTTTGAAATTGATGACTAAAGTTATTTATATAGATCCGGGCAACACAAATTCGAGGTTAGATCGAGGAAAAGAAAAGGTTTCGGATTAGTAGCTTTTATACGCGAACCAGTTCTGAGGTAAGTTCGTGTAACTTAATTGAACATGTGAATATGTTTAATTGAATAATGTGTTGTATGAAATGTGAATTATATTTGTGTGAATTGCTTGGATCTTACAATATAAGAAATGAATACATGCTTGAAATTATTGAAAAATGGTTAAGTTTCATTTGAATATTGAATTCCGATGAATAAATATGTTTTCCCGAAATGAATGAGGTCCTGCATTTATTGCTGATAGATTTCGCTCGGACGAGTAATCCCATTAACCTTATTATAGAAATGATTTAGCCCAGACGGGTAATCCTGCTATAATCCCTTTCAAGCATATGTTACAATTACGATTTAGCCTGGACTACTAATCCTAATTGAGCTCTTCTGAGCATACGTTGCATAAAGGATTTAGCTTGGACTGGTAATCCTGTAATACGATATGTGGCTCGAGAGTATGTTCTTTGATTAAGTGCCTTAATGGGTACTCTTGAATAAGAATTAACGGGTTATTGAATTGTACACCTCAAGTGTACTACTCGAGTATCCATCAAAATTTCAATGATTCAACGGACAAAACTCTTGGCATGATGAGAGAATTTTGAGATGAAACGTAACAACACGATTTTGGGTCCAGTCAGAACAGTGGTTTCGAGACAAAAAATCTGACGTAAGAAAATTTATTTTTATTATATTTTTATGGTCTACAATTTTATGGAATGATTTCGTGAAAATTTCGTTCGAAAATTTTAACGTTTGGGCACTCAATTTAGTCAAAAGGACTAAATTATAAAAAGTGAAAAAGTTGAGTTCTACATGCTAGAGGTGTCTAATTGCTATGAAATTTTAAATTGGAGGTCTTTAAATGGTAATTAGACCATTGGTTAAGGTGTTGGACAAAAATGGACATGGTTAGGTATGTTTCTAAAGGTTTTCATTAAGTGCATTTTAGTAATTTTGTAATTAAATGAATTAAAAAGCCAAATTAAAAGCAATTTTTGCTCATCTACTACCCATGGTCGAATGTACCGAGAAGAAACCATGGCTAGGGTTTTTCAAGCTTTCAAGCTCGATTGTAAGTCCGTTCTAGCCCCGTTGTTAATGATTTTTATGTTTTTAAAATCCTCGTAACATGATCTATCTATTTCTAGCACTAATTTAAGAAATAATCAAGGTATAAAATTTTTCCCATGATGGGTATTTGTGTATTTTGATGTCTAATGGTAGGAAATGTATGTTTGGTGTATGATAAACGACTTTTGCTAAGTGATTTTCGATGAAAATGCCTAAAAATGACCTATTGTAAAAAGTTGTGAAATGAGTGTTAAAATGCGAATAAAAAAAATGTGGGCTGCTATAAGCATGTATAAGGTTTGGTTAGGCATGGGTGTTGAAGAAATTGAGTACATTTCATTTTACGAGCCTAGGGACTAAATTGTAAAAATCTCAAACTTTAGAGGCAAAAATGTAATTTTCTCCATAATGTGATTTTGGGCTGATTTGAATAGTATAATGATTAAATAAGTTAAATGTGGTATTATAGTTCAAGAAAATGAGATTCAGAATTAGAATGGGAGAAAAATGAGTTTTTGACAGTTAGGTCTTTTTCGCCATTTTTATGTTGAGGTAAGTTCGCATGTTCAATAAGCATTAAATTATATATGTATAAATGCTTAATTGGTATAATTGTGGTAAATGCTATATTATTGAAATAAAATGTGAATGCTATTGAGTACGATACTACGGAAATGACCGACAGAGATTTGATATAGCGAAAGTTCCAGTTGAACCTTAGGAATAGATAGGATACAAATGTCATGACATTAGGGTTACTGGGATTACGTGTAAGACCATATTTGGGATATGGCGTCGATATGAGACTTTGTGTGAGACCATAGTTGGGCTATTGGCATTGATACCAGATTACATGTAAGACCATGTCTAGAATATGGCATTGGTACGATACTGTGTGTACGAGATTCCCGAGTATCCTTTAGTATTCCAAGTGGTTCAATAGGAAATTCAATGGGTATATCAAAGAAGAGGAAGAGCATGTAAGTATTACGAATTAGCACAGGTTTGTACATAAGTTTATAAGCATTAACTTCATGACATTGTGAGTTCATGGTTTCCGCGAGAATGTTTTTGTGAAAGCCTTGTGATTATTGGTCCATGCTTATGATGTATGAAATACATGGTAAATTCAGTTGGCGATCGTGTAATTGGCTTTTGGGCCAAATTGAGTTATGATATAGCATGTTTCATTTACATAAATTGTGATTTATCAGATATGAGCATTAAATAATTGAAAGATGTTAAAATATATGCTTGAAAAGTGAATACTCATAATTAATGTGTATGTTTATTATGAGGTTTGAAATGATTGGTTGTTTATGGTAATCGATTATAATGGATACGTTTGTTAGGCTAAAGTCAAGAAATGTTAAATTATGCTTGCAAATTGATATAGAAAACAATGTGACTGAATAATTTATAACTACGAGGTTTGTAGAAATTTATACTATTTTGTTTTGTGTTTATATTGTAGACCTGGTAAATGATTGGTAATAATTGCTTATTATGTTCATATAGAGTTACTAAGCTATATAGCTTACCCCTTTCATTTCCCATGTTTTATAGTGCTGTCAAGCTAGCTCGGGTTAGAGATCATCGGAGATCCTATCACACTATCAAGCTATTATTTTGGGTATTGATGAATTCAAGTATTTTGAGTTTATGGCATGTATAGGGACTTAGTCTTTTGGCCATATGTGTTGACTTATAATGGTTCATGGTTCATTTTGTATATAGCCTTAGAAGTTGGTTAATGTTGGTTATGAGTATATATATATTAATGTCATTTATGAATGTGGAAACTTGTATAATTTGATGTGGAAAGGTTGATGTTTTAAGCATGATTAATAATGGTATGAGAATGACATGTTATTGTCTTGGTTGTGGTTGTTTGGTTCCTCTTACATGCTTGGGTTTGCGCCATGTGATGTTGTGTAGATGTGTGCAAGTTAGGGTGGCAAAATGGCTTGGTAAATAGCTTTGTTTTTGTCCACATAGATAAACACACGGGAGTGTGTTTAGGCTGTGTGTGACACACGGTCAGCCCTATGGGCGTGGGATCTGGTCGTGTATCCCTTGCACCTAAATTGTTGCAAAACAGAATGCTCAGCATCGAGCACATGGGTATGAGACACGGTCGTGTGTCTCAGTCGTGTGCTCCGATTTAGCCAAAATCGGGTTGTTACAACTCTCCCCCTTAGAGATTTTTCTCCCCGAAAATCTTACCAGTGAATAGGTTAATGTATTGTTTTCTCATAGCATCATCGGGTTCCCATGTAGCTTCTTCAACCCCGTGTTGATACCATAATACTTTCACTAATGAGATTCTCTTATTTCTTAGCTCTTTGATCTCACGAGCTAAAATTCAAATCGATTCTTCAGTATATGACATATCAGATTGAGTTTCAATATCGGTCGGGGAAATGACATGTGAAGGGTCAGACTGATATCCTCGAAGCATCGACATATGCAACACATTATGTATCTTTTCTAACTCAGACGGTAAGGACAGCCGATATGCCACTGGCCCAATTCGCTTAGTAATCTCATACGGTCCGATGAATCGCGGATGGAATAGCTCGGTTTAGACCCTAGTCAGAATAGTGGTTTTGGGACCACGAATCCAAGACAGTAAAATATTTTAATATTATATTCCATGCTTAAAGCATGCGAATTGATATGTGTGAAATTTTTGTATGAAAATTTTATTATTTGAGTGCTGATTTGTGAAAAAAGACTTAATCGCGTAAAATGCAAAAGTGACTTGCTAATTGTTAAAGTGTTATATTGCTATGGCTTTTATTATGTGGGGCCTTATGTTGTAATTTAGTCATTGAACATAAGCATGGACGGTTATGGACATTGATTATAAGGTTTTCATATTAATTTATAAAGGTTAAAAAGGTAAATTATGAATAATATGTATTATAATAAAACATAAATTAAAGTGGCCATGCATTTGTTCATTATTTTGACCGAAATTAGAAAAGATAAGAAAGAAAAGAAGCAAGTTAGGTTTGGCCATTGCTATCTTTGATTAAGGTATGTTAGTTGATCAGTTTTTGATAACATTTACGTTTTAGAGATTGTAGCTTCATGTTTTATCAAGCCCATGCATCAATTTCAGAATTTGTTGATGATTTTGAGTTATTCCATTATTGATTTTATGAGTTTTGAATTGTTAATTGATGAAATATGGAGGCTTGATGATAGATAAATATGTTTTGTATTTGAATTTTTGATGAATTTGAGTAATTTGGGCTAAATTATGAATTTTGTTAATTGAGGGGTAAAAATGTAAAATAAACGAAAAAATGGGCTGCTAGGGACCTTAGTGAAATTCGGCGAAGCATGGGTGTGGTCAAAATTTGAATATTTTTGTGTTTTGTGAAATGGGGACTAAATTGTGAAAAATCTGAAATGTCAGCGGTAAAACTGTAATTAGCCCATTTATTTGTTTTTAGATTAATTTAATTGAATATATGATTGAAAAATTTGAATTTGTATTGAATTAGATCAAGAAATGAGGATATCAGACTTGGATCGAGGAAAGTCGAATATTATCGAATTGTCGTTCCGATCCGTTCGTGTTAGTACGAGGTAAGTTCATAAGTAAATAAATGTTGTTAAATTGAAATGTATGTGCATTATGTGTGCTGAATTGAGTTGTAAAGAAATATATATATATATATATATATATATATATATATATATATAGGTAATGCCGAATTAAATCGAGCTTTGGAGAATTTATTCCGATCATGGATTGTTCGAATAGGTGAAATTGAGAAAGTTTCGATAATGTGACAACATCTGAAAAGCCTCGTACAAACCATAGGAATAGTCAGGATAAATATATCATGACATAGGATTCCGATATGTGTTATCGTGTAAGACCATGTTTGGGACGTTGGCATCGATTTATGATTTACGTGTAAGACCTTGTCTGGGACATTGGCATCATATATGATTTCGTGTAAGAACTTGTCTGGGACAGTGGCATCGATATTTGATTACATGTAAGACCACGCCTGGGAAGTTGGAATTGTACGAGCTTATGTGCTATCTGAGTATACTTATTGATTCTGAACGATTCAACGGGCATTCCTAGAAATGAATAACCATGTGAAATTGTATCTGATTCAGGTATGTGTGATTTGTTATGAAATTCAGAAACGAAAGGTGAGTATTTATCATATGACTATATGTGAAATATATGACAACGAATGATATGAATGTATATAAATGAATGATGTGTTATATATACTCGTTATATGAAATTGTGGTTCTATGTTTCAGACATGAGATTTATGAACTATGAAACATGGCTTTGGTGTATGATTTCTTGGTTCAAAAACTTGAATAGACAATGAAATTAAAATGGTTGAGTTGGCTAAATGGTTCATATATGTAAATTTGGTTTATATGAATGAGGGAATTATGGATGTTCGAGTTTGGAAGTGTTTATAAAGAAGTTGATATTATTTTATGTATGATTTGTAATAAATGACTATGATTTGCTTGGCGATGTAATGAATATGTGCAAACTTGATTTATATGATTGAGATTTATTAAATTCAGATTAATGATATTGGTTTATAAATATCATTGAAATGATTTATTTGCTTATGGCTTACTAAGCTTTCAAAGCTTACTCTGTGTGTTTTTCCTATGTCTATAAAGTTTTAGAGACTTGTTCGGGTTGGAAGTTGTAGGAGATGTCATCACACTATCCGGTTATTACTTCAGTAAACAAAAGCTTTGAGTTTTGGTAATGTGGCATGTATAGGCTAGTTTTGAGATGGTTCATTTTGATTTGTGTATTTATATAGCCATGCGAAAATGGCTAAATCATGATGCTAATATTGTGTATATTTGGTTATGTATTGAGCTCATTTTGGGAAGTATGATTCATGGGTCATATGTATGGTGTAATTGGTTATATGATTTAGCTTGAGCATTAAGGTGAAATATTGGTTGTATTTTCGACTTATGGTTCATGTTCCTATAGGTAATTTTATGAGTATGCATTAGTTATTTGAATATGGTTTGAAAAGGCAAATAATGTGATATGTTTAGATATATATATATATATATATATATATATATATATATATATATATATATGACCAAGTGAAATGGTCATTTTGGTATGTTCATGGTTGGGAATTTAGAAATGTTTAGCATGTGATTTTAATATGCTTTGATATAGAGAATGAGCATGAAATTATTTGATGATATTATGGATTGATTGATACATGTTTGGAGTTGAATTTGGCTAAAAATGTTGCATATATGATGCTTGATTTTGGAATTGTAGGGAGGACCCAAATGAGTGGCTTATTGGCCTTGTAAATGGCCTATTTTTGCCTACACGGGCAGTGACATAGGCGTGTGTCTCTGCCGTGTTGCTCGAGGGCCATTTCAAAATGATTCTGGGCATACCACACGGTTGCACACATATGGCCGTGTGCTAGACCATGTGGCTAAGTCATTTTCGAACACGTGCTAGACACACGGATGTGTCTTGTGGCCGTGTGGATAAGTCAGTATGTATACCCTATTTTGTCATGGCCTAGACACACGGGCGTGTCTAATATTGTGCAAGGCACACGGCCAGTTTACACGGGCGTGTGACCTTTGTAACATAGAAAAATTGTTAAGTTTCAAATTTTTTTTTTGTATGTGTTTAGTTTAGTCCCGACCTCTTCCTAATGCATGTTTGTGGTCTCACTGACCTAAGAAAGGAACTTAATGTTGATGTTTGACTATGATATGACGATGCATGACTTTTGATTGTGAAATAATTGCGAAATGTTCCGATATGTTCGGTAATGCCTCTTAACCCTAGTCTGGCGATAGATACGGGTTAGGGTGTTACATTTGGTTGGTTTCAGAGTTATGGTTTAGTTGGCTTTAGGACTAACATAGCTAATGTGGTTTTAGCTACACATGGCACATTTAACCTGCGATAGTGTGATATCTCCTGACTCTGCTAAAAATTGTTTTGATGAGACAGATAAGTTTTCCAACCGAGCTAATTCTGATAGTACAAAATGTGTACTCAAATGTTTGAATGGAAATGTGTTGATAATGGATTAAAACTCATAAAGGTAAGGATCAAATTGTATGACATGTTGTTATTGATAAATGATGTAATTATATGAGCATATGAAATATGATATTTGAGTTTTGATTGCTAACTGAAATGCTTTGATTGTGAATTAGTGATTTGAGTTGATATATGAATTATGTGTTAAGAACAAAAGTGATTAAAAGCAAATGTTCATTAAATAATCTGAGAATGTGAAATGAGAAATGAATTGACTAGTTGTGATAGTATGTATTCAGTATATGTATGAGAGAGTTAAATTTGAAGCTTTATTACCCACACCCCCTTATCAGTAAAATGTTACTAGAAATCTGTAAGATTTTGGGTTGAATAAGCTTATGAGTGTGGAGTTACATAGATTTGTGTATGAAAGATTACTAATGTATTCAGAAAAGAGAATGAATCAGCAAATGAAGATTTTACGAAAGGAGATATTGAAAAGTCTTGAAGACTATTCAAATTATGCAAAGTCACAGTTACAGAAGAAATTAACTCCGATTAAATTATCTATTCAAGTATGTTATCTAAAGAAAATATTAGATAGAAGCTTTTCTGAATTAACTTCTGTTAGTGAAGGGATAACGTAAAAATTTCTGATGATAGAATTAGACAGTTGAATAATGTTTGAATTATACTGATGGCTGAGTGCAGTGGTTATAGTCGGGAAGTTACTATGACTTCTTCTGGACATTCTATGTAACAGCCCTAACTCGTATCCATCGCCGGACTAGGGTTAAGAGGCATTACCGAACAAATCAGAACATTTCGCAATCATTTCACAATGAAGAGAAAAATCATGCATCGTCATATCATAGTCAAACATCAACATTAGTCCCTTTCCTAGGTCAATGAGACCATAAACATGCATTAGGAATAGGTTGGGACTAAACAAAACACATAAAAAAATTTTCCGACACTTAACAATTTTTCTAAGTTTCAAAGGTCACACACCTGTGTGAGTAGACCGTGTGCCTCACGTGGCATTAGACATGCTCGTGTGTCTAGGCCGTAGTGAAACAGAGCTTACATACTAACTTATCCACACGGCCATAAGACACACTCGTGTGTCTAGCTTGCGGTCGAAGCTGAGTTAGCCACACGGCCTGGCTCACGTCCATGTGTGTACGACCGTGTGGTCTACCCAGGCTAATTTCGAAATGGCCCTCGAGCAACACGGCAGAGACATGGGCGTGTGTCTCTGCCCGTGTGGGGAAAAATAGACCATTTACAAGGCCAATATGTAATAGCCCGATTTAGACCCTAATCGAAACAGTGGTTTCGGGACCATGAATCCGAGTAAAAAAAATTTAAAAATTATTTTTTGTGTTTATTTCGTGTGAATTTATATCTGTGAAATTTTCGTGCTTTAATTTTATCGTTTGAGTGCCCGTTTGAATAAATGACTTAATCGCATAAAATGAAAATTAGGTGGTTATTTCTAAAAGGGGCCAAATTGCATTTGGCTTTATATATGGAAGCCTTTATGTTGCAATTAGCCCAATGAATGAATAAGTGGACAGTAATGATGAAGGAAATACTGATTTTATATTATATTATAAAGGTTAAAAAGGTAATTTGGTTTGTAAACATATAATAACTAAAATTAAGTTAACATATTCATGTTATTTCCTTTTTTCTTGCACCGAAACTAAATAAAAAGAAAAAGAAATATTAGAAGCTAGGGTTCGACCATCTTTAAAGCTCAATCAAGGTATGTGTTTAGCTTGGTTTTTGATAATTTTTACGTTTTTGAGATCGTTGCTAAGTTATCTTCAAGACCAATGCTTGAATTTTTGATCTTGATGAATATTTTGAGTTATGCCATTGATGAGAGCTTGTGATTTTTGTTGCTTGATGATGAAATATGAAAGATATGTTTTATATTAACATGTTTTGTATTGGAGTTTTTGATGAATTTGAGTAATTAGGACTAAATTACAAAAATAATAATTTGAGGGACTAAAATGTGAAATAAATGAAATATATGGACTTGTATGAATATGGGTAAGAATCGGCTTAACATGGGTATAGGGAAATTTTGCATATGCAATAGGAACTAAATTATAAAAGGTATAAATGTCAGGGGTAAAATGGTAATTTGCCCATTTATGTGTTTTTGGACTAAATTGAATGAAAATATGTTTGAATGAGCTTAATTTGAATATGTTTAGATCAAGAACCAACGAAATCAGATTTGGATCAGAAGAAAATGAAAGTTGTCGACTAGCTGTCCTGTTTCGTTTTACATCGTCCGAGCTAAGTTTATAAGCAAATAAACGTACTTAATTTTAATTAAATGTTAAATATATATGCTGAAATGATATATATGAATTTATAAATGCTTTGGCCGAATATGAATAAACTTGACTACTATGTTTCCGAATTCGTTTCGACTGAGTTACAACAACTGAAAGCCTCGTATGAACCTTAGGAATAGTTAGGATACATATGTCATGACATAGGATTCCGATATATGTGTGCGAGTAAGACCATGGCATCAATATGTGATTCTAATATATGTGTACGAGTAAGACCCTGTCTGGGATAGTGGTATCGATATGTGATTACATGTAAGACCACGTCTGGGACGTTGGCATTGTACAATATGTGTGATTATCTGAGTGTCCTATCCAATTCTAAATGGTTTATTAGGCAAAGATAAGTTGTGTTCGAGTGTGTAAAAGGAGCTAAATGGCCAGGTATGAATCAGCTTGTTGTTTACTTAAAATAAGGTAAGTGAATAACTTGATACTTATTACAAGTCATGTGTAATGCAAATTAGGATTATATGTGAACTAGGTAAGTGTATTCGACCTTGTGAATATTATTGAATGAGTCTTAATTATATGCATGTGTGATTATGAGTATTTAGCCACATAACTAATATGTGTACATGAAATTATATTGTGACACACGAGTTTATGCATTTGTGTGTATGTGAACTAGGTTTATAATGACTATTTGGCTTTGGAAGTTAAATGATAATATGTTAATTTGGCTATATGAACATTCGGTCAAGGTGAAATTTATGAATGAATATATATATAATATGAACTTATTGTGTTTCGATCTAAATGTGTTTTGATAATATAATTTGGTTTAGTTTAATTAAGTTAATAATATCATTGGGTTATTCATTTGCTTATGACTTACTAAGCTATGATAGCTTACTCTGTGTGTTCATGTTTACTTTGTTTTATAAATTTTTGGATCAAGTTACAAGCTCGGGGATCGTCAGAAAAGTTCATCACATTAACTACTGCTTCGGTATTTAAATAGTTGAACTCGAATTATGACATGTATAGGATGGAATGTGTTTTGAAATTTTGAAATTTGGTTATGTATAACTAAAGCCATGCGAAAATGGCTTTACCTCTAAGTTTGGTTTTGATTATGTTTGGTTATGGTTTTAACTGTTTTGGTGATGATGCTATATGTTGTGAATGAATGGCATGAGTAATAGATGATATATGTTTTGGAAATGGTTGGGTAGTGACATTAGTTTGGGCATTAAAGTTGGTTAATGACTTTGGAAGTGGCATGAATGAATCAACTATAAACGTGTTTGTTTGGTTTGGATGTGTTTTATACTAAGATATGGTATATATGTGAACTTGCTTATTATGCTCAGTTTTGATTTAATATGTTCTTAGTATTAATGCTTAATGAGTTTACTTTTGATAATTCAGTGATGGGAATTTTGGTTGTGTATGTGGTTTAAAGTAATATGTTTCAGCTAAGCAAGTTAATAAATGAAAAATGTTCCATGTTTCTTTTGGTCAATCGTTTTAGAATGTATTCAAATGTTAAGTATGGCATTGATTTTAGGGTAAATGCGCACCATGCATACATGCATTAATAGCATTATCGTCCATATTAAATTGTACTAAAGCTGTATATGTGTTTGCTTATTAGAAATGGTAATATGTGTTTAAGCTTGGTGGAACCTGATGCATCTTTTATACGTTGGTTGTTTTATTCAAACCATAAATATGACTTACTATTAAGCTTATTTCAAATATATATAATTAGTTGCCTTTATTTATCTATTTATTTTATATATATACATATATTTGAATGGGTGTATTAAATTTATATTTAATTTATGAGATATAAAATTTACATTAATTAACATAGTAATGTTGTATAATTGAATTGACAAGTTGGTATTGAATTTATTCCATTAGTAGTAAAACATGTATGTGAGCAAGACTTTTAAAAATTAGGTTGATATTCCATTTATGAAATTATTGATGTGTTACATGTTCTGTATATGTACAAATTGTTTTAATATATTTTAGATTATGTTTAATATATATGATGCTGTGAATGACATATTTTCTTAAGTTTCGATAATCGATTTAATTATAATCATTGATGTGATTAAAGTTTTGAGCTGTAATATGTGATGCATATCTATATGAATTGTATTAGGTTTGGTAATGCCTCATAACCCTAATCCGGAGACGGATACGGGCTAGGGGTGTTAAATTTTATTGGTATCAGAGTCACGGTTTAGTTGATTCTAGGACTAACGTAGCGCGTGTGAGTCTAGCTATACATGCCATATTATATACTACGATAGTGTGATGACTTCTGACAATTGAAAATGTGTTTTCATATAGTAAATGGATCCCGACAGAGCTGTAGCTGATGATGTTGAGAGTGTAGCGCCTGCTCCTGTAACACCCCGAACCCGAGACCATCGCCGGTGTCGGACACGAGGGGTTAGCAAGCCAAGTTCACTTGTTTTGCCCATCCATTGGACATTTCCAGTCAGGCTGGAAAAACTGCGTCACTGTCGCCTTAAAAATCATATCTCGAGTTTCAAAACTCGGAAACTGGTTTCGTAAATTTTCCCTGAATTTAGACTCATATATCCATCCATGGATTTATTTCTAGAATTTTTGGTCGGGCCAATTAGTACAGTTTATTAGTTAAATTCACCCATGTTACAGGGATCGACTGCTATGACCTTCGCGCCGTATAACTTGAATATCTCTCTGTACAGGGCTTTAATGCTGGTGCCGTTTGTTTCTAATGAAACTAGACTCAAAATAGAATCTGTAAATATAAGGTATGTCTCCTAATTATTTCTGGATAATTTATAGTAAATTTTTGAAGTTGCGACAGGGAACCCAGAAACCGTTCTGGCCCTGTCTCACAATAGCTTTAATATCTCTTAACATGTAACTCCTATGACCATTTCGTTTCTTCCATATGAAAATAGACTCATCAATGTTCATTTACATAGCTGATTCACTATTTAATACCATTCCTACAAATTTTGGTGATTTTTCACATTCACGTTACTGCAGCTGGCAGCATCTGTTTTAAGGTAGGTCTTACCTATTTTGTAGTCTCCATGAACCAACTAGTCTTGCCTTACATAGGTCCACATATGATCATTTTAACCATGCCAATGGCTGATCATGTGACCAACATTCCCATTTCCAATTCATAGTCACATCATGACACCATATATATATATACAAACCGCAAATAGTTTAAGTTGATACTTCACTATTACGAGCCATTTTCGCATGGCCGTACACATATACATCATAACATATTTAAACCAACAAGGGGTAGTCCTATACATGCCATTTCAAGTTCAACCAAGAATTTATACCAAAATGGGGGCTTGATAGTGTGGATGACTTGACTTCAACGATCCCGAATCCGATTGCTATCGAGCGAAATCTAGAAAACCGAGAGCCAAAGCAATGAGTAAGCATTTTTATGCTTAGTAAGTCTCAAGGAATATAATCAACTCTAATTACAGCAACACATTCACATAGTTAAATGCATCATTTCATTAATGCACATTCACATAATCATACTTACTTCACCATCCCAACTCTTATGTTCATACACAAATAACGGCTTCATTAAGGCCGATAACTCGTTCCATCATAGGAGCGGATATTCACACGCTCTTACTCCTAGCGCGCAAAGCACACACCGCACTTACCTTGTCATTGGGAAATTTCACAAGTGCATTAGCTGAAATTTTCCAGCAAGCTTATAATTTTCAAATCACATACCTTCGAGTTTAACCGGATGTCGCTACTAGATCAATCGCCTTGGACATAGCCCGGTTATGGTAACCCGCACCAAGGCCTCACGGGACTTAACCCGGATATCACGATTTGCACAAATGCCTTCGGTCTTAGCCCGGATAGAATGACTCGCACGAATGCCTTGGTCTTAGCCGGATGTAGCCACTAGCACAATTGCCTTCGGTCTTAACCCGGTTATAATTTCCAGCATAATTGTCTTGGGCTTAGCCCGGATATCAATCAATTTCTCATGCACACATACATCAATAATCATTGGACATACATATTTATTTTCGTTACTAAGGCTCAAACACAATTATAATCACTAACATAATCGCCGGGACTTAGCCCGGTATCATTCAATACTCATACACGCATAAATCAATAATCAATACATCCATATTTCATTCCACATAATTCAAGTAAGGTCACTTCTTGAGGACTTACCTCGGATGTTGTCGAACGGCTTTTACGGCAATTCGATCACTTTTTCCTTCCCCTTGTCCAATTGTGGCCCTCTTAGCTCTTGAGCTAATTCAAACAAATTCAATTTATCAAAACCTCATTGTGCTAGCTTATGGCCGAATATGACAAGGAATTTAAATGGTCATATGGCCACCCTTTAGCTTGAATACACAATGGTCATGCACATTTTATACTACATCAAGCAATTCAATACAATTTATTCGAGCATCAAGGAAAAGCTAAGGCCTTCAATAGGCTACCCAAGGCCGAATATACTTGTCCATGTTGAGGCCAATTATGCACTTAATACCACACAAAAACAGCATGCATTTTACTAGTTAATGCTTTGCATATTGTAGCTCAAAACTTACAATATAGCATCAAGCACTCATATGTGTGCTAGGCCAATGTGCTTACAATTTCACAATTATTCTTCAACATCTTCTTCTTTAAACAAACTTATTCATCACTTCCTTCATAACCAAAACATCATGTGCAAACATATATATACATATATGAGCATGGCCAAATTTCAAGGTGTCCATAGCCATCCAAAACACAAATTTTAACTAACATGCAAGAAGCATGAACCATGCTCATGAATGCATCATGGCCGAATATGACAATCATGCTCCTTTTCAACTTCAATCATGATAAAACAAAAAAGAAAGCTCAAAATCTTACTCATGAGTAGACAATCCATCATTGCATGCATCATCATCAAGCTTCACACTTAGCATGCAATGGCTTTATCACCATAACAACTTTGGCCAAATGCCATTTCCATGGCATAACAAAGATTTGAGCCATGGCTAACATGCACATCAAATTAGCAACCAAAACATGCATGAAACTCCCAACACAACCTCATACATACCTTACTCTTGTTGCAAGTTTAGCCAAATTTCCTTCTAGATCTCTTCTAAACAAAGAAAATGAAGCAAAAATCCTTCCTTCTTCCTTAGTATTTTCGCCAAAGAAGAGAAAAATAGGTGAACAAAATTTTTTCTTTGCTTCTCTTTCACTCACGGCAAAAGGGGGAAGGATGAGCAAATTTTGATTTTTGTTTCTCTTCCTACATGCTTAATTTTTTATCATTTATCACATCATGCATTAACAAAACATGTCATAACATGTCTTCCTTGCCCATATTCCCTTGTCATGGCCGGCCACTATACCATCCTTGGGGAAATTTGACATGCAAATCCTTATTTTTGCATGCATGTTCAACTAGTCATCACACATTTCCCCATCATACTTTCAAAGTTTACTACTAGGTCCTTTCTAGTGAAATTCACATTTATAATTTCTAAATTGAAACATCAAAATGTCATACACAATTTAACACATATCATAGGCATCAAATTAAATTTTTAATTATTTTTATGCCTCGGTTTTGTGGTCCCGAAACCACATTCCGACTAGGGTCAATTTTGGGCTGTCACAACTCTCCCCCACTTAAGAAATTTTCGTCCCGAAAATCTTACCGTAAATAGGTTTGGATATCGTTCTTTCATAGAGTTCTCGGTCTCCCAAGTAGCTTCTTCTATCCCGTGCTTGAGCCATAACACTTTCACTAGCGGAACCCGCTTGTTTCGCAACTCTTTCACTTCTCGTGATAGGATACGAATCGGTTCTTCCTCATAACTCATATTAGCTTGAATTTCAATTTCGATGGACTAATCACGTGCGATGGATCGGATCTATAGCGTCAAGCATCGAAACGTGAAAGACATCGTGAACCTTTTGAGTTCGGGGCAAAATCAAGCGATATGCCACCGACCGACTCGCTCGATATCTCATATGGTCCAATGAACCTCGGCTCAACTTGCCCTTACGGCCAACTCGAGTATCTTTTTCCAAGGCGATACCTTGAGAAACACTTTATCACCCACCGATACTCGATATCCTTACGCTTCAGTCCGCGTCGACTTCGACGATCGGAGGCTATCTTCGACTTTCACGGATTACTTTCACTTTCATTCAAAGATCCCTAATCAAATCCACCCGAAAATCTTGCTTTCACCGAGCTCACCCAAAACAATGGTGTACGACATTTACGACCGCACAAGGCCTCGTAGGGTGCCATCTTAATACTTGATTGAAAGTCGTTGTTGTAAGCGAATTCAATCAACGGCAAATACCGCTCCCATGAACCACTAAACTCGAGGACGCAACATCTTAACATATCCTCAAGTATCCGAATTATCCGCCGGATTGACCATCGGTTTGGGGGTGAAAGGCGGTCTTGAAATGCAACTTGGTACCCAAAGCTTCTTGCAACTTTTTCCAAAATCGCGAGGTAAATCTCGGATCTCTATCCGACACGATGGAAATAGGCACCCGTGTAATCTCACAACTCGAGAAACGTACAATTCAGCTAATTTGTCCATTGAAAAATCCGTACGTATGGGGACAAAGTGGGTTGACTTAGTCAATCGATCTACCACGACCCAAACCGCATCCTTCTTTTTCACGAACAACACTGGCGCACCCCAAGGCGAAAAACTCGGCGAGCAAAACCTCTATCCACCAATTCTTGCAATCGAAGCTTCAACTCCTTTAATTCCGTTGGTGCCATACGATACGGAGCTATCAAAATTGGAGTGGTACCGGTACCAATTCGATGCCAAATTCTATTTCCGAACAGTGGTAAACCCGCAATTCTTCGTGGAAAACATCCGGTATTCACAAACCACGCACAGATTCGGGTTTCTTTTCGATTCCTTGTCATCGAGCACGTACTCAAGGTACGCCGCACTCTTTTCTTACATATTTTCGGGCCAACATTGCCGATATTACAATGGCAACCCTTTAAGTCCGTAGACTTAACCCGAATTATCTCGTTATTCACGCACCTCAAATCGATAGTCTTGCTTTTGCAATTTACGACCGCATCGTGCATGGTCAACCCATCCAAACCAAGAATAACGTCGAATTCATCGAACGGCAAAAGCATCAAGTCCGCCGGGAAACAAGAACCTCGGAACACTAGGGGACTTTTCTTGCACACTTTGTTGACAAGCACGTAATGACCCAAGGGTTTGACACCAATTACAAACTCAATAGACTCAATAGGCAAAGTCTTCTTTGGATGCTAAGGTTTCACATATATAAGATTGAGTAGAACCAGGGTCAATCAAAGCAATCACATTAGTATTGAAAAGAGTGAAAGCACCGGTAATGACATCTGGAGAGGCAGCATCCTCGCGTGCGCGTATGGCATAAGTCCTAGCAGAGCACGAGCCTCGATCTGATGGTAGCATCTCTAGATCCTCTCGACCGCCAATCGACATTGCCCATATTTCTAGGTGGCCTACCTCGGCGATGGTAGCACCGGGTTTGCACTCGACTTACATTCTGCTCATGCATCCTCGGGCAATCCTTCATAAAGTGGTCGGCCGATCCACACTTATAGCAGGAGCGATCACGAAACCAACAGCTCCCGAATGCCATTTTCCACAATGTGGACACTCCGCCTCTCTCGGCGATCATTTCCACCACCGCGATCGAGGTGACTCGTGTGGTCACAGGGTCGATCGCGTCCTCGTCTAGAAAAGCCCGAACGCCTCTAGACCGGCTCGCATCATCTCGAAATCTCTTTGATGCTTGTTGAAGAGACTTTCCCGAGGACCTCTTCGAATTCTCCAGTTCCCACATCGCTTTTGTTTCTCCTTTCTAAGCTCTTCGACTTTACAAGCTCGCTCAACAAGTACTACGAACTCTAGTATCTCGAGAATGCCAACAAACATCCTTATATCATCATTCAGCCCATCCTCGAAGCGTTTACACATAATAGCTTGGACGAAATGCATTCTCGCAGTCGGCTAAGCCTCACAAACTTTTGTTCGTAGTCGATAACGGACATAGAACCTTGCTTAAGATTAAGAAATTCCCTCCGCTTTTGGTCGATGAATCTCGATCGATATACTTTTTCTAACTCGGTTTGAAAGAATTCCCAAGTCACTTGCTCTCTAGGCACCACAAGTCGAGTACTCCACCAATAGTAGGCGGACTCGCGTAGCAAGGAGATGGTACACTTTAAGCACTCATCGGGTGTACAAGATAGCTCATCGAGCACCCGGATAGTGTTGTCCAACCAAAATTCAGCTCGTTCGGCATCATCATCATCCGTAGCTTTAAATTCAAGTGGCCCCATGTTTTCGAATCCTATCGATTGGGGCTTACTTGACCTTATTTGGTCGATTCTCGGAGGTATTGTAGGTGCGGGGTTGCATTTGTCGGAATGGAGGTTGTGGGACAGCCGTGTTAGTTTGAATGTATTGATTAAACCATTCGTTCATCACACTATAAAAGGCTTGCCTAGCCTCATCATTCGGATTGTGGCCATAGGTTGAGAGTCCGCCGGCCGTGTCCCTTGTCGGAGCAGCGCCACACTCTCCACATCATCAGCTATTGCTCGGTTGGGATCGGGATCCATTGCTATAACAAACTCAAAGTCAAATTGTCAGAAATCACCACACTATCGATTCATCATTAGATGGCATGTATAGCTAGACCCCAACACATCACGGTAGTCCTAGAATCGACTAAACCGTGGCTCTGATACCAATAAAATTGTAACACCCGAACCCGAGACCATCGCCGTGTCGACACGAGGGTTAGCAAGCCAAGTTCACTTGTTTTGCCCATCCATTGGACATTTCCAGTCAGGCTGGAAAAACTGTGTCACTATCGCCTTAAAAATCATATCTCGAGTTTCAAAACTCGGAAACTGGTTTCGTAAATTTTCCCTGAATTTAGACTCATATATACATCCATGGATTTATTTCTAGAATTTTTGGTCAGGCCAATTGGTACATTTTATTAGTTAAATTCACCCATGTTACAGGGATCGACTGCTCTGACCTTCGCGCCGTATAACTTGAATATCTCTCTGTACAGGGCTTTAATGCTGGTTCCGTTTGTTTCTAATGAAACTAGACTCAAAATTGAATCTGTAAATATAAGGTATGTCTCCTAATTATTTCTGGATAATTTATAGTAAATTTTTGAAGTTGCGACAGGGAACCCAGAAACCGTTCTGGCCCTGTCTCACAATAGCTTTAATATCTCTTAACATGTAACTCCTATGACCATTTCGTTTCTTCCATATGAAAATAGACTCATCAATGTTCATTTACATAGCTGATTCACTATTTAATACCATTCCTACAAATTTTGGTGATTTTTCACATTCACGTTACTGCAGCTGGCAGCATCTGTTTTAAGGTAGGTCTTACCTATTTTGTAGTCTCCATGAACCAACTAGTCTTGCCTTACATAGGTCCACATATGATCATTTTAACCATGCCAATGGCTGATCATGTGACCAACATTCCCATTTCCAATTCATAGTCACATCATGACACCATATATATATATACAAACCGCAAATAGTTTAAGTTGATACTTCACTATTACGAGCCATTTTCGCATGGCCGCATACATATACATCATAACATATTTAAACCAACAAGGGTAGTCCTATACATGCCATTTCAAGTTCAACCAAGAATTTATACCAAAATGGGGGCTTGATAGTGTGGATGACTTCGACTTCAACGATCCCGAATCCGATTGCTATCGAGCGAAATCTAGAAAACGAGAGCCAAAGCGGTAGAGTAAGCATTTTTATGCTTAGTAAGTCTCAAGGAATATAATCAACTCTAATTACAGCAACACATTCACATAGTTAAATGCATCATTTCATTAATGCACATTCACATAATCATACTTACTTCACCATCCCAACTCTTATGTTCATACACAAATAACGGCTTCATTAAGGCCGATAACTCGTTCCATCATAGGAGCGGATATTCACACGCTCTTACTCCTAGCGCCAAAGCACACACCGCACTTACCTTGTCATTGGGAAATTTCACAAGTGCATTAGCTGAAATTTTCCAGCAAGCTTATAATTTTCAAATCACATACCTTCGAGTTTAACCGGATGTCGCTACTAGATCAATCGCCTTGGGACATAGCCCGGTTATGGTAACCCGCACCAAGGCCTCGGGACTTAACCCGGATATCACGATTTGCACAAATGCCTTGGTCTTAGCCCGGATAGAATGACTCGCATACGAATGCCTTGGTCTTAGCCCGGATGTAGCCACTAGCACAATTGCCTTGGTCTTAACCCGGTTATAATTTCCAGATAATTGTCTTGAGGCTTAGCCCGGATATCAATCAATTTCTCATGCACACATACATCAATAATCATTGGACATACATATTTATTTTCGTTACTAAGGCTCAAACACAATTATAATCACTAACATAATCGCCTTCGGGACTTAGCCCGGGTATCATTCGAATACTCATACACACATAAATCAATAATCAATACATCCATATTTCATTCCACATAATTCAAGTAAGGTCACTTCTTGAGGACTTACCTCGGATGTTGTCGAACGGCTTTTACGGCAATTCGATCACTTTTTCCTTCCCCTTGTCCAATTGTGGCCCTCTTAGCTCTTGAGCTAATTCAAACAAATTCAATTTATCAAAACCTCATTGTGCTAGCTTATGGCCGAATATGACAAGGAATTTAAATGGTCATATGGCCACCCTTTAGCTTGAATACACAATGGTCATGCACATTTTATACTACATCAAGCAATTCAATACAATTTATTCGAGCATCAAGGAAAAGCTAAGGCCTTCAATAGGCTACCCAAGGCCGAATATACTTGTCCATGTTGAGGCCAATTATGCACTTAATACCACACAAAAACAGCATGCATTTTACTAGTTAATGCTTTGCATATTGTAGCTCAAAACTTACAATATAGCATCAAGCACTCATATGTGTGCTAGGCCGAATGTGCTTACAATTTCACAATTATTCTTCAACATCTTCTTCTTTAAACAAACTTATTCATCACTTCCTTCATAACCAAAACATCATGTGCAAACATATATATACATATATGAGCATGGCGAATTTCAAGGTGTCCATAGCCATCCAAAACACAAATTTTAACTAACATGCAAGAAGCATGAACCATGCTCATGAATGCATCATGGCGAATATGACAATCATGCTCCTTTTCAACTTCAATCATGATAAAACAAAAAGAAAGCTCAAAATCTTACTCATGAGTAGACAATCCATCATTGCATGCATCATCATCAAGCTTCACACTTAGCATGCAATGGCTTTATCACCATAACAACTTTGGCCAAATGCCATTTCCATGGCATAACAAAGATTTGAGCCATGGCTAACATGCACATCAAATTAGCAACCAAAACATGCATGAAACTCCCAACACAACCTCATACATACCTTACTCTTGTTGCAAGTTTAGCCAAATTTCCTTCTAGATCTCTTCTAAACAAAGAAAATGAAGCAAAAATCCTTCCTTCTTCCTTAGTATTTTCGGCCAAAGAAGAGAAAATAGGTGAACAAAATTTTTTCTTTGCTTCTCTTTCACTCACGGCAAAAGGGGGGAAGGATGAGCAAATTTTGATTTTTTGTTTCTCTTCCTACATGCTTAATTTTTTATCATTTATCACATCATGCATTAACAAAACATGTCATAACATGTCTTCCTTGCCCATATTCCCTTGTCATGGCCGCCACTATACCATCCTTGGGGAAATTTGACATGCAAATCCCTTATTTTTGCATGCATGCTCAACTAGTCATCACACATTTCCCCATCATACTTTCAAAGTTTACTACTAGGTCCTTTCTAGTGAAATTCACATTTATAATTTCTAAATTGAAACATCAAAATGTCATACACAATTTAACACATATCATAGGCATCAAATTAAATTTTTAATTATTTTTATGCCTCGGTTTTGTGGTCCCGAAACCACATTCCGACTAGGGTCAATTTTGGGCTGTCACAGCTCCCGCACAAGGGACAGCATCGGTTGATTCTCAATTGATTTTGAGTAATCAGGAAGGATAGGCTAGACAAGCCTTTTACCAAATGATGAATGACTGGTTTACTCAGTATATCCTGACTAACCCGGCTACAAAACAACCTCCACCCCCAACTAATCCATCTTCGATGCTTGCTGTACCTCAAGTAAATGATCCGCTGAGATTATATAAGCCACCTGTCGATAAAATTAGAAAACACGGGGTTGAAGAGTTTAAAGCTACTGATGATGATGATGCTGAGTGGGCTGAGTTCTGGCTTGATAATACTCTCCATGTGATTGATGAGCTATCCTGTACCCCGGATGAGTGTTTGAAATGTGCTATATCTTTACTTCGAGACACCGCATATCACTGGTGGAATACCCTAGTATCAGTGGTTCCGAAATGGCGGGTGACCTCGAAATTCTTTTTGACTGAGTTTCGTAAGAAATATATCAGTAAGAAATTTATTGACCAGAAGCGCAAAGAATTTTTGGAGCTGAAACAGTGTCTTATGACCGTGACAGAGTATGAGCAGAAATTTGTGAGACTTAGTTGGTATGCCCGAGAGTGTGTTTCTACTGAAACCATAATGTGTAAAAGATTTGAAGATGGGCTGAACGAAGACATTAAACTGTTAGTTGGCATGCTAGAGATAAAAGAGTTCGTAGTATTGGTTGAGCGAGCCTGCAAAGCTGAAGAGCTCAGAAAAGAGAAAAGAAAAGTTGACTTTGAAGCTAGAGATGCACATAAAAAATTATTCGGTAAGTCATTCCAGTTGGCACCAAAGAAGTTTCGAGATGATTTCAGCCGTTCTGAAGCGACTTTGGGTTATTCTAGACAGGATCAGAGTAGACCACCTATGAGCTCGAAAGCTACCTCAGTAGCTAGTGTGGGTAATGTCAGATCAAATCAACCCGAGTGTAAACATTGCAGCAAACGACATCCCGAAAGTTGCAGATTGCATGATCGGGCTTGTTTTAAATGTGGATCGATGGATCATTATATTCGTGATTGCTCAGTGTTAGCTGAAAAAAATCTAGTGCAGAATACGAGATCGGGTAATACTGCAGCTCGGGGTAGACCCAGCAATGTGGGTAATGCGAGTGGTAGTTAGAGAGGGACTAAAGATATAGCAGTCAAATCTGAGGCATGTGCACCTGCCAGAGCCTAAGTTATTCGCGCACGAGAGGAGGCTTCATCCCCAGATGTCATTACTGGTACATTCACTCTCTATGATACTAATGTAGTTGCATTGATTGATCCTGGTTTGACTCATTCTTATGTGTGTGAGACTTTAGTATTCAATAAGACTTTGCCTGTTGAGTCTATTGAGTTTGTGATTAGAGTGTCAAACCCCTTGGGCCGGTGGTTTATAGTTGACAAAGTGTGTAAGAACTGTCCCTTGATGGTTCGAGATTCGTGCTTTCTGGCTGACTTGATGTTGTTGCCATTTGATGAGTTCGACATAATTTTGGGTATGGACTGGTTGACTTTGCATGATGTTGTTGTAAACTGCAAGAGAAAGACTATTGATTTAGTCAGTTTTCTGGGCCATGTTGTATCAGCATCGGGTATTCTGGTTGATCAGAGTAAAATTTTAGCTATACTTGATTGGAAACCTCTAAAGAATGTTTCTAAAATCTGAAGCTTTCTGAGAGTTGCTAGTTATTATAAACGATTCGTGAAAGGTTTCTCTATGATTGCAGCTCCGATGACAAAGCTATTGTAGAAAGATGTTAAGTTCGAGTGGTCAGAAAAGTGCTAGAAAAGCTTTGATCAGTTGAAAGCCCTTTTGACCGAAGCTCTAGTGCTAGTTCAGCCAGAATCGGGTAAAGAATTTGTTATCTAAAGTGATGCATGTTTAAATGGTTTGGGCTGTGTTTTGATGCATGAAGGCAAAGTTATAGCTTATGCCTTGAGATAGTTAAAACCACATGAAAAGAACTATTTGACACACGACCAAGAATTGGCAACTATCGTGTTTGCATTGAAAATTTGGCGACACTATCTGTTTGGTGAGAAATGTCATGTTTATTTTGATAACAAAAGTTTGAAATACTTGATGACTCAGAAATATCTGAATTTGAGACAACGCCGATGGTTAGAATTGCCAAAAGACTACGAGCTTGTGATTGGCTATCACCCGAGAAAGGCTAATGTTGTTGCTAATGCTTTAAGCCAGAAATCACTGTTTGCTTTGCATGCAATGAATGCACATATGCCTATGTCTGATGATGGTTCAATAACAACTGAATTGAAACCAAGACCGTTATTTGTTCAGCAGATTTATGACGCCCAGAAGGTTGATAATGATTTGTTAGTAAAATGAGCTCAATGTGATTCAAATACAGATTTAGAGTTTCGAGTTGATACTGATGGTTGTTTGAGATTCAGAAACTAAATATGTGTCCTGAGAAATTCAGAATTGATTCAGATGATTTTGAATGAAGCTCACAACAGTCGATTATCTATTCACCTAGGTAGTACAAAGATGTACAATGATCTAAAACAACTTTAGTAGTGGCATGGTATGAAACGAGACATTTCTAACTTTGTTTCGAAATGTTTAGTCTGCCAGCAAGTGAAAGTCGAGCATTAGGTACCTTCTGGATTGCTTCAGCCGATTATGATACCTGAGTGGAAATGGGATAGAGTCACTATAGATTTTGTATCTGGTTTACCATTGACATCGAGCAAGAAAGATGCAATCTGGGTTATTGTGGATAGATTGACTAAATCAGCTTATTTTGTTTCGATTCATACAGATTACTCACTTGATAAGGTTGCTGAGTTATATGTTTCTCAGATTATGAGATTACACGGTGTGCCTATTTCTATTGTTTCGGATAGAGATTTGAGGTTTACATTGCGGTTTTGGAAGAAACTGCAATATGCACTAGGTACGAAATTACATTTCAGCACAACTTTTCATCCACAAATAGATGGTTAGATCAAACGAATCATTCAGATATTTGAGGATATGTTGATATATTGTATTCTCGAGTTCGAAGGTACTTGGGAACGATACCTATCTTTGATTGAATTTGCATACAATAATAGCTTTCAATCGAGTATTAAAATGGCACCTTATGAGGCTCTGTACGGTCGTAAATGTTGTACACCATTGTATTGGACTGAGCTCAGTGAAAACAAGATACATGGGGTCGATTTAATCAGAGAGACTGAGTAGAAAGTAAAGGTGATCCGTGAAAGTCTGAAAGCAGCATCAGATCGTTAGCAATCATACGCGGACTTGAAATGAAAAGAAATAGAATTTTAGATCGGAGATAAAGTCTTCTTGAAAGTGTCACAGTGGAAGAAAATATTCAGATTTGGTTGTAAAGGCAAATTGAGTCCGAGATTTATTAGGCTGTATGAGATTATAGAGCGTATCGGGCTGGTTGGTTATAGACTGTTGTTGCTGTAACAACCTAAACCAGACCTAGATGTTATGGCCGAATCTGGCGTGTCACATTGAAGTGCTTTTCGAAAATTGATCTTTTCGATAAAAATCCGTTACTGAATCTAAATCCTTTTATTATTATTTAAAAAAAGTTCTTGTCAAAACGTTTACCAATTTTTTTGCCTTTTGTATATTACTTTAATTTAAACCACAGAAGCATTTTGAAAACTTTGTTGTTGAAAGCTCGTGTTCTTTTAAAAAATCGTGACTATTTTGAAAACTCGTGTTTTCCTAGACTGGCAGTTTAATATAAGAAAGCAAGATCCCAATTAAAACTTAAAACCCACAACCGGCCTTATTACATAAATTAAAACCCAAAATGAAATCTAATAGCAAATAAAAGAAACAGAAGCAGTAGTGTGGCCATCTCCGAGTTCCTCATAGCACTGATCTGCCTAAGGATTACCTGAACAGTTAAAACAAATGGGTGAGTTTACGAAAAACTCAGTGTGTAATCCCAATAACAAACAAATAGTGAATAACACGATCGGGCCTAAGCCCTATTCAAGATCAAGACATGCGGGCTTAAGCCCTATTCGATATCGATCAAGATCCGGGCCCTAGCCCTATACTGATGCAATGTGGGCCTAAGCCCAATGCAAGAATAATATGCTGATGTAATGCAATTATGCATCCCACCCAAATCCAACCAGCACACCACCCGTACCAACCAACACACCATGTGGGGATATAAATCGACCCACCCAGCCAGCACACCAATATCGCAGCAAAGTCTCCATTAATAATAATGCAGCATAGCTGCCAGAAATAGTAAATGTGGCAAAGCCACCAGTATCTGTAATTTTGGCATAGCCACCAGTAACAGTTATTGTGACATAGTCACCAATATAGTACTTCCTCCATATCAAGATCCCAACCCCATGCAGTATGTCATGTCATAAATATTACATGTATATAAAGTCATACTCATTACAATCATATATGTAAAACATAAGTACATCATCATACGAAACATAAGGGCATAATCGTCATTTTACTATACATGGATATTACGGTCATTGTACCCTACAGGGGCATTACGGTCATTTTACCCTACAGAGGTATTACGGTCATTTTACCCTACAGGAGTGTTATGGTCATTTTATGAATCGGGGTCTTGACGACCCAATAGAAGGTCCACCGTCACCTCAAGCGACTTAAGTAACCTAAACAGAGCTAACAGTGTAAATGGGCCTAAGGCCCTTACTCGGCTCAAGTGGGCCCACACACTCGTATGACCCATTTAGCCCAAATTTAGATACGGCTATGTGCACACCATAGCTCGGTTCATTAATAGTCACTTACTGCAGATTTTATCCATGTGGGTCCATAAGCCAATTGGGCCCACGCGGTCCATTTCGGCCCATCGAGGCCCAAAACAACCTAAGTCATGTGCGTGACATGAGAAGTCCAACTACTTCTCGCTTAACAGTGAAATTTACCCATGCAGGCCCATATGACCCATTTAATCCAGAACTATTTACGGCGATACGAACAACGTAGCCCAGTTCAAAACTTACCACATAACAAACATTTTATTCCCGTGGGCCCAATGGGCCTAACGTGACCCAGAACGGCCTATGTCATGTATGTGACATGACAAGCCCAACCATATTCCACCTAGCAGTTAATTTGACACAAGCGGGCCCACGGGCCTATTGGGCTGATTCAGCCCATTTTATGGCCCAAGTGGCCTATTACGGCCTAAGCCCACGAATTCACTCATGGTAGCCTTTCTCGTCGTACGCCCACGTTCCGAGAGCTCGGTTCACCACACGTGCGATCGTACGCTTGTGTGGCATCATATGCCATATTTCTGGCTTTTCGACATTTTGTCGATCTACAGTCATAGTAGAGTAAACAACACACACATTTTTGGCTTTTCAGTCCATTATCAAAACAAGGCATACGGTTACACACCTGCTTACAAAAATGTGCGAAGGATCCGCGAGTACTCCAACCTGCTTTCATCCCAAACATTCAATCAATCATTCACTTATTATAGTTCATAGGCTCTTAATCCCCAAATCAATAATACTATCTACCTCAATTGAACAAACTACGGCCTGTTCTACTAAATCGTAGGAGACTAAAACCGATCCGACTTTACTTGCCTATAATCAGCGATATCAAAAGATCTTACGAGGTGAGATTGCCTAGGATCACGAAATAATCTCACAGAGATATAGGGCATTCGGCCTGTGCTCAAATAATAAGAAATGTAATGCTCTTACCTTAATAGAATAATGGAAGAAAGTGGTTTGACGACTTGAGCACTTTTGCACTTCACCACTCCTCAGGAATACCTAAAACCCCACGATTGTGACAACCCTATTCTGACCCTAGTCGGGAAGTGGTTTCGGGACCGCTAAACCGAGTCGCAGAAAAAAAAATTCGAATATAATATTTTATGTCTAAAATATGTGATCATGCATGTGTGAAATTTGAATGCTTTGATTTTTGTTAATTTGAATGTGTTTCTAAATAAAAAGGACTTATGTGAGAAGCTTTGAATATATGTGTGGCTTATTTTAAGTGATTAATTATTGAATGATGCAAATAAGTGGGTTTGCATGTCAAATTGCCACTTTTAATGTTAGTGGCCGACCATGATGGTTTTGGTGAGCAAAATAAGCATATTTTATATGTATAATAATGAATTTATATTTTTTTAAGTAGTTTATTGATATATTTATTATTATATAGTTATTGATAAAAATAAAATAAGAATGGGGGAAGAAAACAAGAACTCATCTTTGTTTCTTCACCTAGCCGAATTTCATAAAAAGAAGAAGAGTGAAGGATGGTTTTGGGGACCATTCGGTCAATTGGAGGCAAATTTGAAGGTAATTTGATGTGGTTTTGTAAATTGTTGATGAATTTGTGTTTCTCTTTTTTTCCCTAGCGAAACCCACTTGATAAATTTAATTTTTATGAGGCATTTTAGATTCGGCCTTAGTGAAAATGAGTGAGGAAATTTGAGTTGAGGATAGAAGATAGTAAACGAATGTTCAATTGACAATTTGATACCAAAATTCATATGTTTATGAGCTTGTTTTTGAAAAGTATGTTACATGTTAGTGATTAGTTCATGAAGGGATTTTCGGTTATGTTGTTTTGTATGAGTAATGGATTGTTGAGTTCATGCTATTATGAATAAAATTCATTAAGAGAGGCTTGAGATAATTAAATATGCATGTTGGTGGTAAGATGAGCATTCGGTTTTTATCATGGAAGCATAGGGAGCTTGTTAAAAGTTGAATTTTAGAAAATTTAAATGTGTGTGTGCTTGTGCTAGTGCCGAATGTGCCTAGGGTGATTTAGCATTGAGTTTGGTGTTATATGAATTGATTTTTATGGTTTTGGATTTTTAAGTGTTGTTAAATACTTTGAATAATATATATAAGTGGCTTTGATATGTGAAATTCGGCCAAGTGGTTATAAGCATGATTTTAGAAATTCAATGATATTCGGCCAATTTGAATAATTCATGGCACCCCAAGCAAATTAGTTTTAGATGTTAATAAATATTGAAATTATTTAAGCATATTACCGAATGTGATTTTAGTTAATGATTTGGTTATGAGTGCTGATTTGTTTTATAATTAGCCGAATGTGTATATGTATACTATGAGGTGGTTTAGCTTAAAGAAAATTAAGGTGCTCGGAAGGTGATTGTCGTGGATAGTTTAAGTAATGAAATTTAATTTCTATTATGTAAAGTGATGACATTGCTGTTTGCAAATTTGAAGTTAAAAATTGTTGATTGAGCGTCAAGAGCTTATGGGGACAAACTCGGATCGAGGAAAAAAAACCGAAGGTAGTCGTGTAGTCGATATAGTCGTACGATAACTTTTGAGGTAAGCTCTTAAACGATTAAGTTGAATTTATGTGTGTAAAGATTAAATGAATATAGAATAAAGTTTTAGTACATGTGATATATAAATATATATACTTTCGAATGATTAGTAATGTTCATAAATATGAGCCGAAAATGGCTAACTTACTTGATTGAATTGTGCATGGAAATGAGGTATATGCTAAAAGAGTTTTAGAGAATGATATATGATCTCTGTGTTTTAGTTAAGTAATGGTAAATAGAATGAATATGAATTTAGTGAGGACTTTGTGTGATAGCCAAATGTCTTATGAACTAATATGTGTGAATGGTATTTTGAATACATAAGATAAGATGGAATAACTGAAAGTATCATGAGTTAAGACTCGAATAAATTACTATGAATTTCTTGTAAATGCCGAATAGTGATTACATTTGGCTATGAAATTATGCTTCAAATTCTTGAATGTATTTGAAATCAATATAAGGAAATGGTATTTTAATAAATTATGTGATGAAATTACCGAATGAATTCTGAGATGAATTGTGGATTAATGTTAACAAGTAAGTGAAACTACTAATGTGATTAGGAAATTGAAGAAGGGAAATTGAGATCTTAGTAAGTTCTTAAGTGTTTGAACTTTTGGAAATTTAAGAGTAAATTGTAATAGATCTGCTTGGGACAGCAGCAATAGCATGATTTTAGAAAATCACCATAAATTGTTGGAGTTGAGTTATAGGCTAAACAAATTATGTAATTAAAGCTTAATGACTCTAGTTTCAAATGAAATCAACGAGAACATATTTTGAATTCTTTACAATGAGAAATTTGATTCGAAGTGAAGAGTGGTCAGATTAGTCAAATAGTGAAATAGGGGAAACTTTAAGAAAAATCTGGTATTGATTGGCCAAACCAAAAATTCTGAAAATTTTATGGATGAAATATATATGAGTCTATTTTCAGGGAAAATTTACGGAACTTGATTTGGAGTTTTGTAGCTCCAGTTACAAATAATTTAATGACTGTTGGTCAGGAAGACAGCTTGTAGTGAATTTGTGATTATGTTGTAAACATTGATAAAACTGTTTGAGTTGCTTATAAGATATTGATTAAAACCATATGTGAATTTTGAATTGTGACGTTAGGAAATGATATATAAGTGATTTTGATATGATGAAATTGATGTACAAGATATGTATATGTGGTGAGGCCGAAATGGCTAATATTAAATGTGTGCAAGTTATCTGAAGGGCCTTTATGAAAATGTTTGCTATCTTATTTGTATAGTGAGGCTGAATGGTTACTTAGAAATGTAATATGGCTGAGTGGTTATTTAAATGAAAGCAAAGTATATGATGTATTAGCAAGTAATGATAAAAGCATTATCTTATATATGTGCTTGTGTATGTGGTGCAACCGAATGGGCAAGTGTGAAATGTACATATGTTTATGTGTATATAATGGGGCCGAATGACCAATTGTGAAAAGTGGGTATTATTAGATATTTGATGAGGCCAAAGATAGTAAAAAGTATATAAAATAAATTGTGCTGAGATTGTATCCGGGCTTAAAGGCTGCAGCTATATCTTTGGAATTATATCCGGTTAAATCCATGAGCTTTGTCTTTGGTAATATATCCGGTTAAATCCGAGCTTCATGCTGGTATTATATCCGGTTAAATCCATGAGCCTAGTGTGTGACACCCTAATGTGACCCTAGTCGGAAAGTGGTTTCGGGACCACAAAACCGAGTCACAAAAATAATTAGATGTTATATTCTGCTTATTATATGTGGGATTTGTATGTGTGAATATTTCGTGCCTTGATTTTATCAATTAGGTGCTAATTTATAAGAAAGGACCCATGTGATAGGACTTGAAAATGTGATAGGTGAAATTTAAAGTGGCCAAATAATGCATGAATTATTGACATGAGGGACTTGCATGTCAAATTAGCCAAAAATCTAAATGGTGGCGGCCATGCTATGGGGTAAGGCATATTATAGACATATTATGTTAAAATGTGTGGAAGAATAATAAATAAAGAAGGGAGTGGGAGGAGAAACCAAAGTTGTCTCCCCCATTGCCGTGAATGGAAGAAAGAAAGACTTCAACTTTCATTTTCTATCTTGCTTCCTTGTCTCTTGCAAAGGAAGCTAGAGAAGATAGGTCGGTGCATGTAGTGGAAAACCATGGAATTTGTTTGCTTCTAAGTTGAAATTTTCAAGTAGAAGGCTAAAAGGGGATTAAGGTATGTTAATGCTCTTTCATTGAAAATCTTTGTATATTTGGAGTGGTCATCAAGTATAGAAGCTAGCTCATGGCAAATGTTTTTTTTAAATGTGTGAAGATGACAATCGGCTATGTTGAAGTGCTAAATGAGTGCTAAATTGAGCTTAAGATAGTAATTAGAATTTGGGAAATTCATGCATTTTGTGGTCCAAGGGTGATAAGAACCATACGGTTATGGCATGTAAGCATGAAGATTGTGGAAGTCTTAGAATTGACTCAAGTGTTTTCGTCATTAACATATATATATATATTGCCGAATGTATGCTTGAAGGGTTGGTTAAGTACATTGTTGTTAAATGCTTGTTGATTTGTATAATTGTTGCTTAGCTACTAAATGAACTTAGGATATTATGGATAAGTTCAAGAATGGAAAAATTGAAATGAAGTTGCTTGTGCCGAATGTACATATAAGTAAGGGGAGTTATGTTATAATAGAACTAAGTGTGGCTAGTAAAGCCTATTTAATTTTCTTGCTATGTTGGACCATAAATATGATACATATTTAAATCTATTGTTCTAGATATAGATTAAATGATATGTGATTGCCAAATGTGATTGTTAAGTGAATAATATTAGTTAAGTACCTAAGCAAATCTATTGTTGTACTTAAGCTTAAACACAAAGAGGACCAAAGTTGGATAAGGAAAGGGAAAAAGTGATCAAATAGCCGCCGAGATCGTTCGACCACATCCGAGGTAAGTTTTAAGTGATCAAACGTTGAGTAAATTCAATCAAAATAGGACATAATGAGTTGATTTAATAAGATATGATGTGGTCATGATATGTTTAAAGCTCAAATGGTAAGTTCATAAGTGTTTGGACTTGGAAATTTAAGAGCAAATTGTAATAGTTTGCTTAGGACAGCAGCAGTAACGTGATTTTAGAAAATCACCATAAATTGTTGGTGTGGAATTATAGGCTGAATAAAATATGTAATCAAAGCTTAATTAGTCTAGTTCCTTATAAAAGAGGCCGTGTGAGCAAAGAAATTTCCTATAAAGAGATATTTAAAGTTGTATGCGGGACAGTGTCGGAATGACTCGAAATCCCTATTCTGTTTTTGGAAAATCACTATAATTTGTACAAAAATGGTTATGAGATAAGATTTATATGCTTAGACTCCTTAATGAGTCTAGTTTCAAATGGAATCAAATAGAACACATTATGAATTCTGTACAATGAAAAATTTGATTCGTGGTGAAGAGTGGTCAGATTAGTCAAACAGTGCAATAGGGGAAACTTTAAGAAAAATCTGGAATTGATTGGCCACACCTAAAATTCTGAAAATTTTATGGATGAAAGATACATGAGTCTACATTCGGGGAAATTTAACGGTAATTGATTTTGAATTTCGTAGCTCCAGTTATAAACAATTTAGTGACTGTTGCTCAGGAAAACTGCTTGTAGTGAATATGTGATGTTGTTGTAAACTTTGATGAAACTATTTGAGTTGCTTATAAGCTATTGCTGAAATTGATGTACAAGAAAAAAATATGAAATTTGTATGAGGTATATATATGTGATAAGGCCTAATGGCCGATGTGATGAATGTGAAAGTGTATATATATGTGATAAGGCCTAATGGCCGAGGTGATGAATGTGAAAGTGTGTATATATGTGATAAGGCCTAATGGCCGATGTGATGAATGTGAAAGTGTGTATATATGTGAAAGTGTGTATATATGTGATAAGGCCTAATGGCCGACGTGATGAATGTGAAAGTGTATATATATGTGATAAGGCCTAATGGCCGATGTGATGAATTTGAAAGTGTGTATATATGTGATAAGGCCTAATGGCCGATGTGAAGAATGTAAAAGTGTCTATAAATGTGATAAGGCCTAATGGCCGATGTGATGAATGTGAAGGTGTATATATGTGATAGGGCCGAATGGCCAATGTGATGAATGTGAAAGTGTATAAATGTGATAAGTCCCGAAGGGCATTTGTGTCGATATTATATCCGGGTTAAAACCCATGAGCTTTATCGAGAATATTATCTGATTAATGTCCGTAGGCTTCGTGCTCGTACTATATCCGAGCTTTAAAGACCCGACGGCTAAATGCTAGGATTCAAGTAAGACTTTGATATTGAGTATCTGCATTAAGTTACCATCAAATAAGTATTATGTACTTAAGATGTTCAGGTACGTATCACTTACTCATCGGTGGAGTGATTTCGAGGTGAATTATCAGTATCAAAGAGGAAAGGATTATTGAAAGCTGATAATCGATGAAGCATGTGCTTTGGAAATATTTTGTGACAGCCCAAAATTGACCCTAGTCGGGAGGTGGTTTCGGGACCACAAAACCGAGGCATAAAAATAATTTATAATTTATTTTGATGCCTATAATATGTGTTAATTCATGTGTGATATTTTGATGTTTCGATTTAGAGTTATAAATGTGAATTTCATTAGAAAGGACCTAGTAGTAAACTTTGAAAGTATGATGGGGAAAGGTGTGATGACTAGTTGAACATGCATGAAAAAATAAGGGATTTGCATGTCAATTCCCCCCCCCCCCCAACATGAAGTGGCCGGCCATGGCAAGAGTGGATGGGCAAAACATGTCATGAAACATGTTTTGTTGGTGCATTAGGGTGAAATAATAAAATAAAGAGCATGGGCAAAGAAAGAAAAAAAATGGTCTCATCCATGCTTCCCCCCCCCCTTGGCCGTGAGTTGAGAGAAAGGAAAAGAAAAAATTTGGTTCATCCATTCTCATTTTCTTTGGGCTGAAAATTCTAAGAAGGAAGGAAATTTTGCTCCATTTTTAGTTTAGAAGAGATCTAGAAGGAGATTTGGCTATACTTGCATCAAGATTAAGGTATGTTGAGGTTGTGTCATGAGATTCATGCTTGTTTTGGTTGCTAACTTGATGTGCATGTTAGCCATGGTTCAAATCCTTGCTATGCCATGAAAAATGGTATTTGGCCAAGGTTGATATTGTGTTAAAGCCATTGCATGCTAAATGTGAAGCTTGTTGATGATGCATGTAATGATGGATTGACTACTCTTGAAATTTCTTTTAGTATTCTTGAGTAGGACATTGAATTCTTTGTTTAACCATGACCAAAGTTGAAAGAGTATGGTTGTGATGTATTCGCCATGGTGCATTCATGAGCATGATTTATGCTTGTTACTTGATTGGTAAAATTTGTGTTTGGATGGGTATGAACCCCTTGAGATTGACCTTGGACCTATATGTGTATACATGTTTGCACATGATGTAATGGCATGACATATATACTATTTCAAGGTATATATTTGCTTGTGATGATGTTTAGGTTATGAAGTACATGAGAGATGTGTATTGAGCTACAATATGTAATGCGTTAGTTAGTAAAATGCATGCTGTTTTTGTGTGGTATTAAGTGCATAATTGGCCTCAACATGGACATGCATATTCGGCCACATGAGGGGAAATTGGTGTGCATGCATTCGGTTAGAGGCAAGCATATTGATGCCTATTCTTGGCTTAGAAAATTCGCTAAGAGGAATATTAACTAATGTGTTGAGTTCGATTAGTGATTTCGTACATATGCGACTTTGATGCCTAATGAGCATATATATTGGCTAGGTATCTTGAATTCCTCTTCGATGCTCAAATGATAAAACCAATTTATTTGTTAAATTAAGCTCAAGAGCAAAGGGGAGCTAAATCCGATAAGGGGAAGGAAAAAGTCGTCGAATAGCCGTCGAAATCGTTCGACCACGTCCGAGGTAAGTTTTCGAGTATCGAAACTTAGATTTTGATTCGATTGAATGAAGTAATAAGCAATCGAAATTGTGCCTTTGTATGTGGCCATTGAGCCGAAATGATATTTTGCTAAGTGAATTGTGCATAAAAGTTGTGTTATGAAATTGAAACAAAGATGTGTATGAATGTTCGAGTGATATCCGGGCTAAGCCCGAAGGCAATTGTGCGAGTTATGATATCCGGGCTAAGCCCGAAGGCAATTGGGCGAGTTATGATATCCGGGCTAAGCCCGAAGGCAATTGTGCAAATTGTGATATCCGGTTAAGTCCCAAGGCCTTTGTGCGGGTTACCATAACGGGCTATGTCCCGAAGGCGTTTGAACGAGTAGCTATATCCGGATAAACTCCGAAGGTATGTGATTCGAGAACTTTGAACTTGCTGGAAAATTTTCAGTTAATGCACTTGTGAAATTCCCAACAACAAGGTATGTTTTGTGTGTGCTTCGCACACTATGAGTAAGTGCGTATGAATATTCGCTCTAATGATAAATGAGCTATCGGCATTAACTAGGCCGTTATTTGTGTATGAATATAAGAGTTGGGATTGTGAAGTAAGCATGTCTTTGAGAAATTGTGCATATGAATTATTGTTTAGCTACTTGAATGCTATGCTTTGGTTGTGTGTATATTATGGCTCGAAACTTACTAAGCATAAATTGCTTACTCCGTTTCTTTGTTTCTCTGTTTATAGATTTTGCTCGTTAGCGATCGGATTCGGGATCATAGAAGTTGAAGTCAACCACACTATAAAAGCCCTTTTTGGTACTCCTTTAGTTGAGTTTTGGATATGGCATGTATAGGACCACCCTCGGTTGTTTTAAGTACTTTGTGATGTATATGTGTGCGGCCATGCGAAAATGGTTCGTAAAAGTGGAGTATGGAATTTGACCATATGTGGTTTGTAATTATATTTGGTTTCATGATGTGATTATGGTTTGGAATGAGAGTGTTGGTCACATGATCAGCCATTGGAATGGCTAAATATGATCATTTGTGGACCTAAGTATGACTAGACTATAGTTGGTCCATGGGAACTACAATATAGGTAAAGCCTACCTTAAAAACAGAGGCTGCCAGCTGCAGTGATGTGGATGTGAAAAATCACCAAAATTTGTAGGAATGGTGTTAAATAGTGAATAAAATATGTGATCGAACCTTGACGAGTCTATTTTCATATGAAAGTAACGAAACGATCATATGAACAGTATACTGAGAGATATTAAAGTTCTCGTGAGACAGGGCCAGAACGGTTTCTGGGTACCCTGTCGCGACTTTGAAAATTTACCATAAATTATCCAGAATGAATTAGAAGTCATGCCTTATATGTCCAGATTCCTTTTTCAGTCTAGTTTCATTAGAAACAAATGGAATCAGTATTGAAACCCTGTACAGAGAGATATTCAAGTTGTAACGCACAAAGGTCAGCATAGTCGACCCCTGTAACATGGGTGACTTTTACTAATAAACTGTACCAATTGGCCCGACCAAAAATTCTAGAAAAAAATCCAGGGATGGATATATGAGTCTAAATTTAGGGAAAATTTACGGAATCAGTTTCCGAGTTCTGTAACTCGAGATATGCTTTTTAAGGCAACAGTGATGCAGTTTTCCAGCTTGCCTGGGAATGTCAAGTTGGTCGGTGCTATAAGTGGTTTTGGCTTGTTAATCCCTCGTGTCCGACACCGGCAACGGTCTCGGGTTCGGGGTGTTACATATTTGACCATCTAGGTCATTATTATTCGAAAGTATATATGTGGCAGCCAAGTGTTGCGTTTAATGACATTATAGATCGAGATGAAGCTCTAGATTAACTTCATCGAACAGTTGAAATGAATGACCAATGATAGTGATTGAGAACACTTTGTTTTGCTTAAAACTTACTAAGAATAAATTGCTTACTCCGTTTCTTTGTTCTTTGTTTTATAGATTTTGCTCGTTAGCTATCGGATTCGGGATCATTGAAGTCGAAGTCATCCACACTATCAAAGCCCCCTATTTTGGTACAATTTTGGTTGAACTTTGAAATGGCATGTATAGGAGTACCCTTTTGTTGTAGGTCATGTACCTTTTGGTTTGTGTAAACTTGGATAGCCATGCGAAAATGGCTCATATACATTTTTAGCATAGTACTATAATCGTTTGTATGTTGATCATTATGAGGTATGATATTGTTTTGAAACGGTTAGCCATTGGAATGGTTAATCATGATCACTCTTTGTGCTATGTATGCAAAAAGGGCCAATTGAATCATGAAATCATGAAATAGGTAAAGCCTACCTTAAAGGCAGATGCTGACAGCAGCAGTGATGTGGATGTGAAAAATCACTAAAAATAGTAGGAATGGTATTAAATAGTGAATAAATTATGTAAATGAACTTGGATGAATCTACTTTCATATGGAAGAAACGAAACGGTCATATGAGTTATATGTTAAGAGATATTAAAGTTCTCGTGAAACAGGGCCAGAACGGTTTCTGGATCCCCTATTCCGACTTTGGAAATTCATTGTAAATTAACCAGAGATAATTAGGAGTCATGCCATATATGTATAGATTCCTATCTGAGTCTAGTTTCTATAGAAACAAACGACATCAGTATTGAAGCCTTGTACAGGGAGATATCCAATTCGTAACGCACGAAGGTCAGTGTAGTCGATCCCTGCAACAGGGGAGAATTTAACTAATAAACTGTACTAATTGGATTGACCAAAAATTCTAGAAAAAAATATGTAGATGGACATATGAGTCTAGTTTCAGGGAAAAATTACGAAACTAATTTTAGAGCTTTGAAACTCAAGATATGATTTTTAAGGCGACAGTGACGCAGTAACCAGCTTGTCTGGAAATTTCTAAATGGACTGTGAAAATAGTTAAGTCTGTGTGCACCTTGTGTTCGATTCCGATAACGGACTCGGGTACGGGGTGCTACATAGTGCTGGTACTATATCTGAGTTTAAAGTCCCGTAGGCTTCGTGCTGGTGTTATGTTTGGGTTTTATACCTCGCAGGCCAAGTGTTAGTGAAATTGATAAAGTATATGACTGCGAGATCCTACGCTAAGATGATAAATTGAACTCGTATTACACATTAAGTGATTCAAGTATGTGATATATATATTATATGTGAGATTGATCTGACGGGAATTAAGAATGTGTAATGAGAAACATATGAAAAGATGTTGTAAATTCATATGTATATTTGTATATGTGTGCATTCAGTTATTATGCAAAGTTACAAGATAGTTTTCGATGTGCTATTTAACTATGAATGTTGAAAGTAAGTGTGGGTAAGAAACGATACACTAGTGAAATTTGAAAGAATTAAAGTTAATCCGGAAGCTTGTAAATACTATGTTTATATGAGTTTGAGTATAAACGGAGTAAAATGATATGTGTTTGTGCATAATCAGCCAAATAGTATTGTACTCAGAAAGTGTTATGTGATTTCGAACATTTGGTTTGTTTTTAAGTTCAACTGTTTAAATTGCTTAAGACTTACTAAGCTTATGAAAGCTTACTTTGAATGTTATGTTTCTCTGTTTATTTTTGTAGATCGTTCACTCTTACTATTAGCTCAGGGATCGTCAGCACTTCGTCACACTATCTACTATTGTAGTAATCATGTGATTTGGACTTAGCTTATGGCATGTATAGGATAGACTATAAATAGAATGATATTTTGACTATTGTATATAAGCCATGCGAATATGGCATCTTATGGAAGTTTACTTTTATAAGTTTTAACTTCGATCTTTGTTTGTGTCTATTAGTTATATAAATAAATGATCTTTTATTTAAGAAAAGGTTCAAAATTTTACTGTTCTGATCTGATTCCTAATTTCTGGTAACGTCTAGTCCTATTCCGGCGACGGTTACGGGATAGGGGTGTTACAACGATCATGTCTTGTCGAGAACTCTTGTAGAACTAGAATAGAGAGGGAAAAATGGGACAAGGAATGTTCAGCCAACTCAGAACAAGAAGAAATCGAAATATTGAGAGGAAAGGAGAACAAAAAATGGAGAAAAAGATGGGGAGAAAATAGACGAATATCGGTCAAGAAAATGAAAGGTAAGAAAGGTGAAAGAAGGAGAGCAGTCGATAGAGGTTAAGAGTGGTATTTGGCAATACACATGACTTTACCCAAATGGTCAACTTGACAATGCCAGCAACCAAAGTTGAAACCAAAATAAGAGACTACTTCCGGCACTTCAGTTCATAACAAAATCGAAAGAAAAGTATGGATTCCCCCAAAATAAAGGGACCAAAACTGAAAAAAAGAGAGTGGAAAAACTAGCTTAGCCGAATTTCCACACACCTAATGCCCATTTCGGCACATTTCCCTCAACTCATCGAACTCCTAACTTTTCCCCACAAAACCCTCCCCAATCTTCTCATTGGATCTCTCCCCTTATCACTTTACAAATCACTCCAACCACTCCTCCATGACCATTTCCACTTAGAGTCCCAAACCAACTCCAATACTAGCCGTCCATGTAGCAAAATAAATATCCATCATAATACTATGGCGACACTTGAAACCCCTGACCACATGTACACTCCTAGCGCCTCCTTGCCACTTGACCACATGGTTCTTTGTGTCTCCTTTTAACCTTAATTAATTAAAAGGCTTACTACCTAGCATTCAGGGTTTTATTCACTTAAAACCAAAAATTTTGCTAAAGCCCAGGTTTGAACCTAGGACTTCTCCAACACTTCTCAAGACCCTTAACCCCTGAGGCAAGCCTTTATTTATGTCACTTCTTGCACTACAATTATTCACATGCCGACTTCCAAACGCTCCCCAAGCCTAAGGCCCATTTCTTCTAGGCCCAAAACTTGGGCGTTACAGTTGCCACCTGAGCTAGAAAAGATCCACAATGTATTCCATGTTTGATGCTTCGTAGATACCGATCGGATCCCTTACATGTGATTAGTCTGTCTGAGATTGAGATTAGGTCCGATATGACATATGAGGAGAACCGATTCGCATTCTGGTTCGTGAGATTAAAGAGTTGTGAAATAAGAAAATTTCGTTGGTTAAAGTAGTGTGGCATAAACACGGCGTTGAAGAAGCAACGTGGGAGTCAGAGGATGCAATGAAAGAGCATTATCCAAACCTATTCACCAGTAAGATTTTTGGGGACGAAAATCCCTAAGGGGGAGTGTTGTAACAGCCCGATTTAGACCCTAATTGGAACGATGATTTTGGGACCACTAATCTGAGTCAGAAAATATTTAAAAATTATTTTCTGTGTTTATTTTGTGTGAATTTGTATTTGTGAAATTTTCGTGCTTTAATTTTATCGTTTGATTGTCCGATTGAATAAAGGACTTAATCGCGTAAAATGAAAATTAGGTGGTTATTTCTAAAAGGGATTGGATTGCATTTGGCTTTATGAATGGAAGCCTTTATGTTGCAATTAGCCTATTTAATGAATAAGTGGACGGTAATGGCCAAGGAAATAATGGTTTTATATTATATTATATAGGTTAAAAAGGTAATTTGGTTGATAAACATATAATAACTAAAATTAAGTTAACATCTTCATGTTATTTCCTTTGTTCTTGCATTGAAACTAAACAAAAAGAAAATAAATATTAGAAGCTAGGGTTTGGCCATCTTTAAAGCTCAATCAAGGTATGTGTTTAGCTCGGTTTTTGATAATTTTTACATTTTTTAGATCGTTGCTAAGTTACCTTCAAGACCCATGCTTGAATTTTTGATTTTGATGAATATTTTGAGTTATGCCATTGATGAGAGCTTGTGATTTTTGTTTTTTGATGCTGAAATATGAAAGATATGTTTTATATTAACATGTTTTTTATTGGAGTTTTGATGAATTTGAGTAATTAGGACTAAATTGCAAAAATAATAATTTGACGGTCTAAAATGTGAAATAAATGAAATAAATGAAATATATGGATTTGTATGACTATGGGTAAGATTCGGCCTACGATAGCCATAGGGAAATTTTGCATATTTTGTGTTTTGTGCAATAGGGACTAAATTGTAAAAAGTGTAAATGTCAGGGTAAAATGGTAATTTGACCATTTATGTGTTTTTGGACTAAATTGAATGAAAATATGTTTGAATGAGCTTAATTTGAATATGTTTTGATCAAGAACCAAAGAAATCGAACTTAGATCGGGGGAAAACGAAAGTTGTCGACTAGCTGTCCCGTTCCGTTTTACATCGTCTGAGGTAAGTTTATAAGCAAATAAATGTACTTGATTTTAATTAAATGCTAAATATATATGTTGAAATGAAATATATGAATTTATATATGCTTTGGCCGAATATGAATAAACTTGACTGCTATGTTTCCGAATTTGTTTCGACTGAGTTACAACGTCCAAAAGCCCCGTATGAACCTTAGGAATAGTTAGGATACATATGTCATGACATAGGATTCCGATATATGTGTGCGAGTAAGACCATGGCATCAATATGTGATTTTGATATATGTGTACGAGTAAGACCCTATCTGGGACAGTGGCATCGATATATGATTACATGTAAGACTACGTATGGGATGTTGGCATTGTACGATATGTGTGATTATCTGAGTGTCCTATCCAATTCTGAATGGTTCATCAGGCAAAGATAAGTTGTGTTCAAGTGTGTAGAACGAGCTAAATGGCCAGGTATGAATCAACTTGTTGTTTACTTAAAATAAGGTAAGTGAGTAATTTGATACTTATTACAAGTCATGTGTAATGCAAATAAGGATTATATGTGAACTAGGTAAGTGTATTCGGCCTTGGGAATATTATTGAATGAGGATTAATTATATGCATGTGTGATTATGAGTATTCGGCCACATAACTAATATATGTACATGAAATTATATTGTGACACACAAGCTTATGTATTTGTGTGTATGTGAACTAGGTTTATAATGACTATTTGGCTTTGGAAGTTAAATGATAATATGTTAATTTGGCTATATGAACATTCAGTCAAGGTGACATTTATGAATGAATATATATATAATATGAACTTATTATGTTTGGATCTAAATGTGTTTCGATATAATATAATTTGGTTTAGTTTAATTAAGTTGATAATATCATTGGGTTCTTCATTTGCTTATGATTTACTAAGCTATGATACCTTACTCTGTGTTTTCATGTTTTTACTTTATTTTATTGAATTTTGGATCAACTTACGAGCACGGGGATAGTCATCAAAGTTCATCACACTATCTACTGCTTCGATAATTAAATAGTTGAACTCAAATAATGGCATGTATAGGCTGGAATGTGTTTTGAAATTTTGAATTTTGGTTATGTATAACTAAATCCATGCGAAAATGGTTTTACCTCTAAGTTTGGTTTTGATTATGTTTGGTTCTGGTTTTAACTGTTTTGGTGATGATGCTTTATGTGGTGAATGAATGGCATGAGTAATAGATGTAATATGTTTTGGAAATGGTTGGGTAGTGACATGAGTTTGGGCATAGAAGTTGGTTAATGACTTTGGAAGTGGCATAAATGAATCAGCTGTAAACATGTTTGTTTGGTTTGGATGTGTTTTATACTAAGATATGGTATATATGTGAACTTGCTTATTATGCTCAGTTTTGATTTAATATGTTCTTAGTATTAATGTTTAATGAGTTTAGTTTTGATAATTCAGTGATGGGAATTTTGGTTGTGTATATGGTTTAAAGTAATATGTTTCAGTTAAGCAAGTTAATAAGTAATGAAAAATGTTCCATGTTTGTATTGGTCAATCGTTTTAGAATGTATTCAAATGTTAAGTGTGGCCTTGGTTTTAGGGTAAATGCGCACCATGCATACATGCATTAATAGCATGATCGGCCATATTAAATTGTACTAAAGCTGCATATGTGTTTGCTTATTAAAAATGGTAATATGTGTTTAAGCTTGGTGGAACCTGATGCATCTTTTATACGTTGGTTTTTTTATTCAAACCATAAATATGACTTACTATTAAGCTTACTTCAAATATATATAATTAGTTGCCTTTATTTATTTATATATATATACGTATATTTGAATGGGTGTATTAAATTTATATTTAATTTGTGAGATATAAAATTTACATTGATTAACATAATAATGTTGTATAATTGAATTGACAAGTTGGCATTGAATTTATTCCATTCGTAGTACAACATATATGTGAGCAAGACTTTTACAAAATTAAGTTGATATTCCATTTATGAAATTATTGATGTGTTACATGTTCTGTGTAACAGCCCAATTTAGGGCCAAAACGGAATAGTGATTTTGAAACCACAAATTCGAGATAGCAATAATAGTTTTATTATCATTTTAAGGTCTATGGCATGATTCCATGACTGTGTGAAAATTTTGTTTAGAAATTTTATCGATAGAGGGTCCAATTTGATATTTAAGACTAACTTGCAAAAGTTGTAAAATGTGTGTTCTAGTTCAAAAAGGTACTAAGTACTTGTGAGTAATGGGTTTTTAAAGTGGAGGTCCTTGTATAGTAATTAGACCATTATACTAGTTTGGACAAAAATACCTAAAGGAAGATAAAACATCATAGTTTTTAATGAAGGGTAATTTAGTCATTTGGTAAATAAAATAATAAAATGGGAAAACAAAGTCAAAATTGGTATAACCTTCATCAAGTTGGCCGAAACTCTCATAGAAACCATAGCTAGGTTTTTTTTCCAAGCTTTCAAGCTCAATAGTAAGTGCATTCAAGCCCCGTTTTTAATGTTCTTTACATTTTTGAAATCCTCGTAGCTCGGTTTACTTATTTCTACCATTATTTCGAGTTAGGGTTTATGTTTAAAAATTTACCAACGAATGATATGCATGTATTTTGATGTTTGATGGTAGAATATGAATGTTTGAGGTTAGGAGAACGATCTTTTCTAAGCGATCTTTAGCGAAAATGAGCAAAATGGTATAATCGGTAAAAATACCTAATGCTCATAAGTACATGTTAGAGTGAGAATTTGATGTTGTTGTAGAAGAGAAAAATGTTCAACACATCATAAAACATAAGAATAAGGGCTAAAATTAAATTTCCGAGCCTAAGGGAAAAATCGTAATTTTGTAAAAGTTAGGGGGCAAAAATGTAATTCTTGCATAATGTGATTTTTGGATTGAAATAAATAGTATGAGTGTTAAATGAACTAAATGTGTTGTTATAGATCAAGAAAGGCGTGGAATCGACCTCGAACTGGGGAAGGAAAAGGTTTTGGACTAAATTGCAAAATTTCCATATTTTGCACCGAGGTAAGTTTGTATGTAAATATTACATTATTACATTTTTTTTATTTCAGCCTATTTTAAATATTTTAGTTGCTTTTGAATCATAAATTGACTATTGGAAGAATGGAAATAAGTAATAGTGAGAGAAATCCCGGTTGAACTTTCGGAAAGATTGAATAATATAGATGAAATGTAGCTAGGTCACATGTATGGTCCTGAGTGTACATCATGTGTACAAGAGAGCTACGAGATACTATGTAGTAGCTAGGTCACATGTGTGATACGGGATGTATCCCATGTAGACAAGAGAGCTACGGAAGAGGATAAATGTATCTAGGTCGCATGTGTGATTTCAAGTGAAGGACACCGTGTAGACAAGAGAGCTACGAGATATATTGGCTAGGTCACATGGGTGGTACTAAGTGTTCACCATGTGTACAAGAGAGTCGAATTATATGAAATATGACGGTGGAGCTGTGTGCTGAAACCACCAAGTATCGAGGATTGATCCGAATTGTTCAACGGGATGATTTTATAGTGACATTGTACTCATGAACATACACTTGTGATGTATGAAATGTGATAAAAGTGAATTGTGATATGTAGGCTAAATGAGGTTAATACAAAGAAAGTGTGAAAGAGTGAATTAGCAATAATACTGTTTTGGACAGTTGCAGTGATAGGAATTTGAAAAATCACCAAAAATAGTAGGAATTTAATTAGAGGCTGAATGAGATATGAATTTAAATCTTAATGAGTCTACTTTCATGTAAAAGAAATAGAGCAAGTAAAGGAACTCTATATTTTGAGATATTTATATTTGTGTGTGACTTGCTCAGAATGACGATGTGATCCCCTATTCTAATTTTGAAAAATCATTAAAAATTGTACAAAACTAATTAAGAAATATAGTTTATATTTTTAGATTTCTTATTGAGTCTAGTTTTAAATGAAACAAATTTTATGGCTATTTGAATTGTGTACTGGGAGAAATTCAATTTGTAATGAACAGAGGGCAGATCAGTCAAGCTGTATAACAGGGGAAATTTTATCTAATAAACTGTACTAATTGGCTGGACCAAAAATTTTAGAAAAAAATTAGTAAGAATTAATATGAGTCTAGTTTCAGGAAAATTTTACAGGTTTTAATTTTGAGTTTTGTAACTCGAGTTATGATTTATTTAGTGAGTATGGCGCAGCAGAGACAGCTTGACCAAAGTGGAGTAAATGGTGAAATTAAAAGTAGATACACTTGAGTTATTGTGTAAACATATTATATTCTTTTTTCATTATTTACATACTTGCTTACTAAGCTATAAGCTTACCTTCTTTTCTTTCTTTTTTCTTATAGTGTCGTCCAGCTTGCACAGGAGTCAAGGATCGTTGAAGATTTGCCTGCACTATCAATATTTTTGGGTATTTGAACTAAAAATTTTGAATTATGGCATGTATAGTAGAATTAGTTATTTTGTTACGTGTCATAACTGTCTAGGTTTTAAAATATTAAGTATAGTAATTGACCGATTATTTTGTACGAAGCCTTTGAAATTGGCTAATATTATTCGACATATGTTATAATGATTCATGATCTAATTTGTATGCCATATTTTTGTCTTGGTTTTATTTAATGGTATGTACTATGATTTGGTAATACCTCATACCTGTTCTGGTGATGGATACGAGTAAGGGGTGTTACATTTAGTGGTATCAAAGCTATGGTTTAGTCGGTTCTCAGACAATAAAGTGTGTGTAAAAGTCTAGCTATACATGCCATAAATATACTGTGATAGTGTCGTGACTCCTGATTATTCTAAACTGTGTTTTGTTTTAATATAGTAATGGATCCCTGACGGGCTGTGGTGATGATCTTTGCTAGTAATCGCGGCTCTCGCACAAGGGACCGCGCTTGTAGAAAGTAGACCTGAGACGTTGAGACAGGGAGATGAGGCTTGGGATGCCTTTCTCTAAATGATGAACAATTGGTATACTGAGTTTATTCGAGCAAACCCAAATGCTCAACCTCCTCCACCCCCTCCCATACCTCAAACGATTCCTGTAGCTGCTCAAGGCATAGATTTGGTAAGAATGAACAAGCCTCCAGTTGACAAGATTCGAAAACAAGGGGCCGAAGAGTTTAGAGCAAAGATCGATGATGATCCCGAGAAGGCAGAGTTCTGGCTTGAAAATTCTATCCGTGTATTTGATGAGCTTTCATGTACACCCGAGGAGTGCTTAAAGTGTGTTGTATCACTTTTGAGAGATTCGGCCTACCATTGGTGGAAGACTTTGGTAGCAGTGGTGCCAAAAGAAAAGGTTACTTGGGATTTCTTCCAGGAAGAATTCAGAAAGAAATACATAAGTCAACAATTTATTGATCAAAAATGGAAGGAGTTCCTTAAATTAAAGCAGGGCAAGATGTCTGTGGTAGAGTATGAACGCGAATTTGTAAGACTCAGCAAATATGCCCAGGAATATGTGTCCACCGAAGCTATTATGTGCAAGAGATTTGAGGATGGGCTAAATGAGGACATTAAAGTACTTGTGGGAATCTTGGAGCTGAAAGAAATTGTAGTATTGGTTGATCGAGCTCTTAAAGCCGAAGAATTGAACAAAGAAAGAAGAAAAGCTGCTATTGAGGCTCGAGATGCTAGAAAGAGGCCGATAAGCAAGTCATTTCAATCTCAATCAAAGAGGGCCAAAGAGATAACCTTCGAATGATAGTCTCAGCTGGGGACTCACACAGAGATCGTGGTAAGGCATATTCAGGGTCTAAAGCTCAAGCTACTTCAGTGGCAAGTGTGGGTAATGTGCGGCCTAGAAAGCCCGAATGTTAGCAATGTGGCAGGCAACATTTTGGTGAGTGTTGGGGAAATGAGTGAGCTTGTTTCTGGTGTGGTTCTCGCGAGCATTTTATCAGAGACTGTCTGGAGAAAGTTAAAGAAGAAAAATTTCAGAGTGCTAGACAAAGTACTATCGCTAGCAGAGGTAGACCACCGAGAAATACTGGAGGTGGGGCTAGCGATAAAAGCTGTGATGAAAGATTCATGGCGAGATCGGGCTAGGCGCTGCTAGAGCTTATGCCATACGTGCCCGAGAGGATGCATCATCTCCCGATGTCATTACTGGTACATTTTCTCTCTATAATACTATTGTTATTGCATTGAGTGATCCCGGGTCTACTCATTCCTATATTTGTGTGAATTTAATATCTAATAAGAAGTTGCCTGTTGAGTATACTGAGTTTACGATTAAAGTGTCGAACCGCTTAGGCCAATATGTGCTAGTTGATAAGGTTTGCAAGAATTTCCCATTAATGATTCAAGGTCACTGTTTTCCGGCTAATCTAATGTTGTTACCATTTGATGAGTTTGACGTTATCTTGGGAATGGACTGGTTGACATTGTATGATGCCAAGGTAAATTGTAAACAGAAAACACTAGAGTTGAAATGTGAAAATGGTGAAATTCTATGGTTGAAACAAATGAATCAAATAAATTGCCTATGGTGATTTTGAGCTTGTCTGCTCAGAAATACATGAGGAAAGGGTGTGAAGCTTATCTTGCCTACGTAATGAATACTGAGATGTCTGAATTGAATCTTGAATCAGTGTCGATAGTCTGTAAATTTCCAGATGTATTCCCAGAGGAATTGCCAAGGTTGCCTCCAGACAGAGAGATAGAGTTTGCCATTGATTTGTTGCCGGGGACTGTACTGATCTCGATTACTCCATATAGAATAGCTTCGACTGAATTAAAAGAATTGAAGGCTCAGTTGCAAGAGTTAATAGACAAAGGATTCGTGAGACCAAGTTTCTCTCCCTGGGTGCTCCTGTATTGTTTGTAAAGAAGAAGGATGGCTCAATGAGACTTTGCATTGATTACCGTCAGCTCAATAAGGTGACTATAAAGAACAAGTACCCATTACCGAGGATTGATGATTTATTCGATTAGTTAAAGGGGGCAACAGTGTTTTCAAAGATCGATTTGAGGTCCGGTTACTACCAGTTGAGAGTTAAGGAGTCGGATGTGCCGAAAACCGCCTTTAGGACAAGGTATGGACATTATGAGTTTCTTGTGATGCTTTTTGGCTTAACAAATGCTCCAGCTATATTTATGGACTTGATGAATCGAATCTTTCGGCCATATTTGGATAAGTTTGTAGTAGTGTTCATAGATGACATTCTAATTTATTCTCGGGACGAGTCTGAGCATACCGAGCACTTGAGAACCATATTGCAGATCTTGAGAGAAAAGAAATTATTTGCTAAGTTTAGTAAAAGTGAGTTTTGGCTTCGTGAAGTCGGATTCTTGGGGTATATAGTCTCAGGTGATGGTATTCGGGCGGATCCAAGCAAAATTTTCGCGATCGTTGATTGGAAACCGCCAAAGAATGTATCTGAGGTTAGAAGTTTTTTAGGCTTAGTTGGGTATTATAGACGTTTTGTCGAGGGATTTTCGATGATTGCCTCTCCTATGACTAAGTTACTGCAAAAGAATGTTAAGTTTGAATGGACCGATAAATGTCGTGAGTTTTGAAAAGTGAAAGCATGATTGATGAAGCACCAATTTTAGTACAGCCCGAACCAGGGAAGGAGTTCGTAATTTATAGTGATGCATCATTGACAGGCCTTGGATGTGTACTGATGCAAGAGGGTAAAGTGGTAGCTTATGCCTCGAGACAGTTAAAGCTGCATGAGAAGAACTATCCTACACATGATTTGGAATTAGCCGCTTTTGTCTTTGCCTTGAAGATCTGGCGACATTACTTGTATGGTGAAAAATGCTGAATTTTTACTGATCACAAAAGTTTGAAGTATTTGATGAATCAAAAGGATTTGAATCTGCGACAGCGGAGATGGCTTGAATTATTGAAGGATTATGAGCTAGTGATTGATTATCATTCGGGAAAAGCAAATGTAGTTGCTAACGCCTTGAGCAGGAAATCTCTTTTTACTTTGAGAGCCATGAATACAGGGTTAGCATTGTCTAATGATGGGTCAATCTTAGCAGAGATGAGGGCTAAACCGTTATTTCTCCAACTGATTTGTGATGCTCAAAAGAATGATAGTGAGTTGCAAACCAAGAGAACTCAGTGCGAATCAGGTTACGACTCAGATTTTCAAGTTGGACCAGATGACTGTTTGATGTTTTGAGACAGGATATGTGTCGAAAAATGATGAATTGATTCGAAAATATTACATGAGGCGATAGTGGTCATTTGTCGATTCACCTGGTAGCACAAAAATGTATAATGATTTAAAAATTATATTGGTGGCGGACATGAAAAGGACATTTCAATTTGTAACCAAGTGTTTGATCATCAATAAGTAAAAGTGAGCATCAAGTGCCTTCGAGATTAGTCCAACCGTAATGGTGCACGAGTGGAAATGGGATAGGATTAGCATGGATTTTGTAACTGGTTTGCCTCTGACTCCCAGAAAGAAGGATGCAGTCTGGGTAGTGGTTGATAGGTTAACAAAGTCGGCTCACTTTATACCGGTACGTACCGATTACTCGCTTGATAAATTAGCTGAATTATATATTGCTGAAATTGTGGGGTTGCACGGGGTACCTATGTCTATAATATCAGATAGAGATCTGAGGTTTAGTACCGCGTTTCATCCACAAACAGATGGTCAGTCAGAAAGAGTAATCCAAGTACTCGAAGATATGCTTAGATGCTGTGTTTTGGAATTTGAAGGCAGTTGGGAGAAATATCTACCTTTGGTTGAATTTGCCTACAATAACAGTTTTCAGTCGAGTATACAGATGGCACCATACGAAGCCTTGTATGGTCGCAAGTTTTGGACTCCTTTATATTGGACCGAGCTTAGTGAGAAACAGATTCATGGAGTTGATCTAGTTAAAGAAACCGAAGAGGAAGTAAAAGTAATTCGTGATTGCTTGAAAGCTGCTTCAGATCGAAAAAAGTCATATGCAGATTTAAAAAGAAAAGAGATTGAATTTCAGGTGGGTGATAAAGTGTTCTTCAAGGTGTCACCATGGAAAAAGATTCTGAGATTTGGCTGAAAAGGCAAGTTGAGTCCGCGTTTTATTGAGCCGTACGAGATTATTAAAAGATTTGGACCAGTGGCATATCGGTTGGCTTTACCGGCAGAGTTAGAAAGAATTCAGAATGTGTTTCATGTATCAATGTTGTGATGTTATCGTTCTGATCCTTCACATATAATTTCTCCAACAGAAATTGAGATTCGATCTGACTTAACCTATGATAAAGAACCGACTAAGATTTTGGCTCGAGAAGTGAAACAGTTGAGAAAGAAAAGCATAGCTTTAGTGAAAGTGTTATGGCAAAGACATGGAGTAGAAGAAGCTACGTGGGAACCAGAGGAAGCCATGAGAAAACAGTACCCAAACCTCTTTACCGGTAAGATTTTCAGGGACGAAAATCCCTAAAGGGGGGAGAGTTGTAACAGCCCGATTTAGGGCCAAAACAGAATAGTGGTTTTGAAACCACAAATATGAGATAGCAATAATAGTTTTATTATCATTTTAAGGTCTATGGCATGATTCCATGACTGTGTGAAAATTTTGTTTAGAAATTTCATCGATAGAGGGTCCAATTTGATATTTAGGACTAAATTGCAAAAGTTGTAAAATGTGTGTTCTAGTTCACAAAGGTACTAAGTACTTGTGAGTAATGGGTTTTTAAAGTGGAGGTCCTTGTATAGTAATTAGACCATTATACTAGTTTGGACAAAAATACCTGAAGGAAGATAAAACATCATAGTTTTTAATGAAAGGTAATTTAGTCATTTGGTAAATAAAATAATAAAATGGGAAAACAAAGCCAAAATTTGGTACCATCTTCATCAAGTTGGCCAAAACTCTCATAGACACCATAGCTAGGTTTTTTTTCCAAGCTTTCAAGCTTAATAGTAAGTGCATTCAAGCCCCGTTTTTAATGTTCTTTACATTTTTGAAATCCTCGTAGCTCGGTTTACCTATTTCTACCATTATTTTGAGTTAGGGTTTATGTTTAAAAATTTACCCACGAATGATATGCATGTATTTTGATGTTTGATGGTAGAATATGAATGTTTGAGGTTAGGATAACGATCTTTTCTAAGCGATCTTTAGCGAAAATGAGCAAAATGGTATAATCGGTAAAAATACCTAATGCTCATAAGTACATGTTAGAGTGAGAATTTGATGTTTTTGTAGAAGAGAAAAATGTTCAGCACCTCATAGAACATAAGAATAAGGGCTAAAATTAAATTTCCGAGCCTAGGGGAAAAATCGTAATTTTGTAAAAGTTAGGGGGCAAAAATGTAATTCTTGCATAATGTGATTTTTAGATTGAAATAAATAGTATGAGTGTTAAATGAGCTAAATGTGTTGTTATAGATCAAGAAAGGCGTGGAATCGACCTCGAACGGGGGAAGGAAAAGGTTTTGGACTAGATTGCAAAATTTCCATATTTTGCACCGAGGTATGTTTGTATGTAAATATTACATTATTACATTTTTGTATTTCATCCTATTTTAAATATTTTAGTTGATTTTGAATCATAAATCGACTATTGGAAGAACGGAAATAAGTAATAGTGAGAGAAATCCCGGTTGAACTTTCGGAAAGATTGAATAATATAGATGAAATGTAGCTAGGTCACATGTATGGTGCTGAGTGCACATCACGTGTACAAGAGAGCTACGAGATATTATGTAGTAGCTAGGTCACATGTGTGATACGAGATGTATCCCATGTAGACAAGAGAGCTACGGAAGAGGATAAATGTAGCTAGGTCGCATGTGTGATTCCAACTGAAGGACACCATGTAGACAAGAGAGCTATTAGATAAACTGGCTAGGTCACATGGGTGGTACTAAGTGTTCACCATGTGTACAAGAGAGCCGAATTATATGAAATATGATGGTAGAGCTGTGTGCTGAAACCACCAAGTATCGAGGATTGATCCGAATTATTCAACGGGATGATTTTATAGTGACATTGTAATCATGAACCTACACTTGTGATGTATGAAATGTGGTGAAAGTGAATTGTGATATGTAGGCTAAATGAGGTTAATACAAAGAAAGTGTGAAAGAGTGAATTAGCAATAATACTGTTTTGGACAGTTGCAGTGATGGGAATTTGAAAAATCACCAAAAATAGTAGGAATTTAATTAGAGGCTGAATGAGATATGAGTTTAAATATTAATGAGTCTACTTTCATGTAAAAGAAACAGAGCAAGTAAAGGAACTCTATATTTTGAGATATTTATATTTGTATGTGTCTTGCTCAGAATGACGATGTGATCCCCTGTTCTAACTTTGAAAAATCATTAAAAATTGTACAAAACTAATTAAGAAATATAGTTTATATTTCTAGATTCCTTATTGAGTCTAGTTTTAAATGAAACAAATTTCATGGCTATTTGAATTGTGTATTGGGAGAAATTGAATTTGTAGTGAACAGAGGGCAAATCAGTTGAGCTGTATAATAGGTGAAATTTTAACTAATAAACTGTACTAATTGGCTAGACCAAAAATTCTAAAAAATATTTAGTAAGAATTAATATGAGTCAAACATTACCAAAATAAGCTTAATACATAACCGAATATACACAATATTAGCATCATGACTAAGCCATTTTCGTATGGCTATATTTATATACACAAATCATAATGAACCATCTCAACACTAGCCTATACATGCCACATTACCAAAACTCAAAACTTTTATTTACCGAAGCGATAACCGGATAGTGTGATGACGTCTCCTACAACTTCCAACCCGAGCAAGTCTTTGAAACTCTATAGACATAGAAAAACACAGAGAGTAAGCTTTGAAAGCTTAGTAAGCCATAAACAAATCAATTGTTTCAATGATATTTATAAACCAATATCACTAAACCGAAATTAACAAATCTCAATCACTTATACCTTTATTATACTCGTAAATTCATGTAGCCACATTAAATAATTCACTTAACTTATTTATCAATGGACGTATAACCATGCTTTCAAATTCGATTAACAACCGTAAACTCATTCATATAAATCAAGCTCACGCATATTCATTTCATCGCCAACCAAACCATGGTCATTTATTACAAATCATACATAAAGTTATATCAACTTCTTTATAAACACTTCCAAACTCAAACATCTATAATTTCCTTATTCACATAAACCAAATTCGCATACATGAATCATATAGCCAGCTCAACCATTTTAATTTCATTATCTGTTCAAATTTTTGAACCAAGCAATCATACATCAAAGCCATGTTTCATGTTTCATAAATCTCATATCCAAAACATAAGACCACAATTTCATATAACGAGTATATATAACACATCATATTACTCATCCTTATTCAAAGCCATATCTTACTTTCATTTCACATCTTTAATCTTATAAATAGCATTAATAATGCTTTTCAATCCAACTAATTTCATCATTCATTTACATAATTTTTCATCTACTTCATACTTTACATCATCAACCACATAGGTTCCGTACATACCTGTACCATTACGTTCTTATCTATCACATTTATCACTTCAATACTTGAATCAGTAATTCATTCGATCATCCTTGAACATTCAACGAACTCGCACACTTAGTGCCAATTAATTAGCCCAAGCTATAATTATATCGCACACTTAGTGCCATTACATTAAACCAAACTTATATCGGTATCGCACATATAGTGCCATTTACTCGGCCAATGCTGTTATAATTTCGCACACTCTGTGCCATTTTAATAGTCGTAGCTATTTCATGTATTGCACACTTAGTGCCTCGAATTCAATTCCAGATTTTATATACTTCAACTTCACAATCTTATTCCTTTAAAACTTAATTCAGCACATATAATGCACATAAATTTCAATTTAATAACATTTATTTACTTATGAACTTACCTCATACTAACATGAACAGACAGGAACGACTATTCGACAATTTTTGACTTTCCTTGATCCAAATCCGATTTCCTAATTTCTTGATCTAATTCAATACAAATTTAACTTATTTAATAACAGATTTATTCAAATTCATCCAAAATCACATAAATGGGCAATTTGCACTTTAGCCCCTAACGTTTTACATTTTTTTACAATTTAGTCCCTATTTCATAAAACACAAAATATTCAAAATTTGACCACACCCATGCTTAGCCAAATTTTGTTAGGTCCCTAGCAGCCCATTTCTTTCATTTATTTCACATTTTAGTCCCTCAATTTACAAATCTCACAATTTAGCCCATTTTACTCAAATTCATCAAAAATTCAAAGACAAAATATCTCAACCCAACACATATCTTTTATTTTCCAACAACTAACATCACAAAGCTCACAATTTCATCAATGGAATATTTTAAAATCATCATCAAAATTAGAAGTTTAGGCATGGGCTTGATAGAACACTAAGCAACGATCACAAAAACGTAGAAATTATCAAGAACGGAACAAAAATCATACCTTAATCAAGCAAAACCATAGCTGAAACCCTAAGCTTAATTTTCTTTCTTTTTCTTTGATGAAATCGGCAAAGATGATGAATATATCATCAAATTCATGTTTTTGGTTTTATTTAATTATCATAATATACTAAACACCAATTTTTCCCTTTTATTAAACCATTTAATAAACCATTATATTAAGGCCATAATTGTCCATTCATGCTTTCAATGGTCTAATTGCTTCATAAGGACCTCTCCTTTAATAAGACAAATCAATTAAGCACTTTAACAAACAGAAAGCAACTTTTACATTTTATGGGATTAGGTGCTTTTCACAAATTAAACACTTAAATGATAAAATTTTCATTTAAAAATTTCACACATATCAATTCACATACTTTAAGCATGAATATAATATTAAAATATTTTTTTACTCAAATTTGTGGTCCCGAAACCACTGTTCTGACTAGGGTCTAAACTGGACTGTTACATTCTATGTGTATATTTATCCTCAAAAGTATATGTGACTGTTTAATTTCAGAAGGAATTCTTATTGTATAAGAACATTAGCTAAACGTACTAATAGACGAAAGTATCGTTGGTCTATTTAAGTTATGTTCGGCATTGCTATGTCTTTCTCTAGTATTTATTCCATTGTGTGGATATGAAAATTGACGGCAAAATCTGTATTATGTTAATACTCTATTTCTACTGGCTATTGTTCTGTTGAAATCTGTTAATGTGGATTCTAGTATTTATGAGTGATATTATTCTTTCTGGATATTTTCTGGGATATCATCGGGGTTGATATCATTTTATATAGGTTGTAATTTTCTGATATTCTGTATAGTTTCAGATGTTGAAAATTTCGCTATTCTGGTTTTGTTAAGATTTTATGTGATTATCTATAAGAGATATCTATATGATGGGAATGGCTATATCTGTTATAATCCTAATTTCTGTTCTGAAATTTGGGAAGTACTGTAGTACCATTATCAGAGTTATAAAAGTTGTGCTTCTCCATTGGGTGTTGTTCAAATCATATTTGATTTTATTATGGGTTCAAATGCTTTATTCACAGCTGGGATATTATCTATTATTACGGGTAAGACTTCAGTCTTATTATGACATTATGATTTCTATTTGATGATTGTGGCATCTGTATAATGATATGTCTAAGGTATCCTTTTTAACGAGAGGAAAAGATTTCTTCGAAAAGATCGATTCGGTAGTTTAATCTGATCTAAAATTATTTAACTAAAAAGTTAATTGGGTTATATGTGTTTGAATCTATCCACTAGATTGGAAATAAACTTTGAATGCATATGTTATAAATTGAAGGATAGTCTGGAGGAAGAATTCGTATTCTTGAAGACTTGATATAGAATTATATCTATCGGAACAATTCTATCTGAGAAATGTTGTGGTAAATTGAAGTTAGTTCAATTGTTGAAGTTTTTCTTTTTGCACGAAGATATTGTCAACTGAAACATCAGTACTGGTTCAGTCTAATTTGAAAAAAAAAAGTTTATGGTCTTCAGTCATGCGTCAATGAACGGTTTGAAATGTGTTTTGATAATAGAGTGTACAGAGATATCATGTAGTTCCATACGGTTAAAGCTGCATGAAAAGAGTTATGTGACATATTTGATGATTACAAGAGTTTAAAATGTTTGACGTTGCAGAGAGAGATCCGAACTTGCCATAGCAAAGCTAGCTTGAATTGTCGAACAACTTTTGATTCTATTAGTAAATATTATTATCCGAGGGAAATGATTATAGTTTCGAATAATCTGAATAAGAAACTTTTGTGTGTTTTACAAGTGATGAATACGTGATTGACCTTATTAGAGAATGATTATATGTTAGCTGGATTAGAAGTTAAATTGATGCTTACAAAGTGAATTCGTGAAACTTATAAATGTGTTATCAAATTATAAGTTAAAAGGGGTTCAGCATAAATTGATTTCTGATTCAGAACTTCAGATGTGGAATTGATGATTGCTTGTTGCTTTGAAATAGAGTGTGTATACCAAGAAGCTTTAAGATTGTATAACCATTGTTGTAAGAGGCTCACAGTTTCAGTTAGAATGTTCATAAAGGAGTAACAAGATGCATGATAATCTGAGAAAGTGGTATGGAAAAATTAGTATAAAACATAATATTTCTGACCTCGCGTTAAATGTCTGAGCTATCAACAAGTTAAAGTTAATTATTAAGTGTCTTCAGGATTATTTCAGCATGTTTTGATATCTGAATAATGGTGAAATAGAATTTTGATAAAATTTGTATCGAGATTATCTCTTATCATTGGAAAAGATAAATGCTACCTGAATTATTGTTAACTATCTGAGTAAGTCTTTCTGTATGCATAGATTTATCTTTTATAAATCAGCTGATTTATTCATTTTAGATACTTCCAGTTTGCACATGGTGCCAGTCATTATTGTTTCAAATTAAAATCTAAAATTTATCTAGTAACTCTAGGAGAAGCTACAGTAAGCTGTGAGTACGAGGTTGTTTTGAAAATTCTCGAAATATTTATTTGTCACCATGTTTTAGAGTTTGAAAACAACTAAGAAAGACTATTGTTTCTTGATAAGCTATCATGTGATTATAAAAATGACATTGTTTGAGGTATCGTATGGTTGCAATTACCAAACTCCATTGTTTCAGGACAGAGCTTTGTGAGAAAAAGGATTCACGGGTTTTAATTCATCAATGAAAATTGAGCAGAAAATGAAAGTAAATCAGTATAGTTATAAACAGTTTCAACTTGATATGATGTATAGCGGAAGACAGATCAGAATCTTAGTTGTGAGATTAAATATATATGAAATTTGAAGCCATTTTTGAATTTGAAATGTACTATCTGGAAAATATTTCTTAATCTACTTTATGGTAAGATTTTCGGGGCCGAAAATTCCTAATGGGGGAGAGTTGTAATAGCTTGGTTTAGACCCTAATAGGAATAGTGGTTTTGGGACCACGAATCTGAGTCAGAAAAATATTTTAATATTATATTCCATGCTTAAAGTATGTGAATTGATATGTGTTAAATTTTCGTATGAAAATTTTATCGTTTGAATGCCGATTTGTGAAAAAGGACTTAATCACGTAAAATGCAAAAGTGACTTGCTAATTGTTAAAGTGCTATATTGCGATGGCTTTTATTTTGTGGGGCCTTATGTTGTAATTTAGCCATTGAACATAAGCATGGACGATTATGGACATTGATTATAAAGCTTTCATATTAATTTATAAAGGTTAAAAGGGTAAATTATGAATAGTATGTATTATGTAAAACATAAATTAAAGTAGCCATGCATTTGTTCATTATTTTGACTAAAATTAGCAAAGAATAAGAAAGAAAAGAAGCAAGCTAGGTTCAGCCATTGCTATCTTTGACTAAGGTATGTTAGTTGATTGATTTTTGATAATTTTACGTTTTTGAGATCGTTGCTTTGTGTTTTATCAAGCCTATGCCTCAATTTTAGAATTTGATGATGATTTTGAGTTATGCCATTGTTGATTTTGTGAGTTTTGAATTGTTAATTGATGAAATATGGAAACTTGATGATTGATAAATATGTTTTGTGTTTGAATTTTAGATGAATTTGAGTAATTTGGGCTAAATTGTGAATTTTGTTAATTGAGGGGTCAAAATGTGAAATAAATGAAAGAAATCGGTTGCTAGGGACCTTAGTGAAATTTGACAAGCATGGGTGTGGTCAAATTTTGAATATTTTTGTGTTTTGTGAAATGGGGACTAAATTGCAAAAAATGTGAAATGTCAGGGGAAAAAGTGTAATTGGCCCATTTATGTGTTTTTAGATGAATTTGATTGAATATATGATTAAATAAGTTGAGTTTGTATTGAATTAGATAAAGAAATGAGGAAATCGAATTTGGATCGTTGAAAGTCAAAAATTATTGAATAGTCGTTCCGGTCCGTTCGTGTTAGTACAAGGTAAGTCTATAAGTAAATAAATGTTTTTAAATTGAAATGTATGTGCATTATATGTGCTGAATTGAGTTGTAAAGAAATATATATATATTTATATGTGATGCCTAATTGAATCGAGCTTTGGAGAATATGTTCCGATCATGGATTGTTCGAATAGGTGAAATTGAGAAAGTTCCAATAATGTGACAACATCTGAAAAGCCCCGTACGAACCACAGGAATAGTTAGGATACATATGTCATGACATAGGATTCTGATATGTGTTATCGTGTAAGACCCCATCTGGGACGTTGGCATCGATTTGTGATTTACATTTAAGACCGTGTCTGGGACATTGGCATCATATATGATTTCGTGTAAGACCTTGTCTGGGATAGTGGCATCGATATTTGATTACATGTAAGACCATGTCTGGGACGTTGGCATTGTACGAGCTTATGTGCTATCTTAGTATCCTTATTAATTTCGAACAGTTCAACGGGCATTCCTAGAAATGAATAACCATGTGAAATTGTATCTGATTCAGGTACGTGTGATTTGTTATGAAATTCAGAAGCGAAAGGTGAGTATGTATCATATGAATATATGTGAAATATATGACAACGAATAATATGAATGTATATAAATGAATGATGTGTTATATATGCTCGTTATATGAAGTTGTGGTTCTATGTTTTGGACATGAGATTTATGAAATATGAAACATGGCTTTGATGTATGATTTCTTGGTTTGAAAAATTGAATAGATAATGAAATTAAAATGGTTGAGTTGGCTATATGGTTCATATATGTAAATTTGGTTTATGTGAATGAGGGAATTATGCATGTTCGAGTTTGGAAGTGTTTATAAAGAAGTTGATATAATTTTATGTATGATTTGTAATAAACGACTATGATTTGGTTGGCGATGTAATGAATATATGCAAACTTGATTTATATGATTGAGATTTGTTAAATTCAGATTAATGATATTGGTTTATAAATATCATTGAAATGATTTATTTGCTTATGGCTTACTAAGCTTTCAAAGCTTACTCTGTGTGTTTTACCTATGTCTATAAAGTTTTAGAGACTTGCTCAGGTTGGAAGTTGTAGGAGACGTCATCACAGTATCCGGTTATTGCTTTGGTAAATAAAAGCTTTGAGTTTTGGTAATGTGGCATGTATAGGCTAGTTTTGAGATGGTTCATTTTGATTTGTGTATTTATATAGCCATGCGAAAATGGCTTAATCATAATGCTAATATTGTGTATATTTGGTTATGTATTGAGCTCATTTTGGGAAGTATGATTCATGGGTCGTATGTATGGTGTAATTGGTTATATGATTTAGCTTGAGCATTGAGGTGAAATATTGGATGTATTTTTGTCTTATGGTTCATATTTTTATAAATGATGAGCATAACATTGATGATGCATTAGTTATTTGAATATGGTTTGAAAAGGCAAATAATATGATATGTTATATATATATATATGTATATGACCAAGTGAAATGGTCATTTTGGTATGTTCATGGCTGGGAATTTGGTAATGTTTAGTATGTTTCAGTTTTGACCACAGGCTATGTGTCTTGTGGCCATGTGGATAAGTCAGTATGTATGCCCGGTTTTGTGATTGCCTAGACACATGAGCGTGTCTAATGCCGTGCAAGGCACACAACCTATTTACACGGCCGTGTGACCTTTATAGCTTAGAAAAATTGTTAAGTTTTGAAAAACTTTTTGTATGTGTTTGGTTTAGTCCTGACCTCTTCCTAATGCATGTGTATGGCCTCATTGACCTAAGAAAGGGACTTAAAATGTTGATGTTTGACTATGATATGACGATGCATGACTTTTGATTGTGAAATGATTGCGAAATGTTCCGATATGTCCGGTAATGCCTCTTAACCCTAATCTGGCGATGGATATAGGTTAGGGGTGTTACATTTGTGTAACACCCCTAACCCGTATCCATCGTCGGAATTGGGTTACGAGGCATTGCTAAACGAAAGCACAGTTCCGAATATTTTCATATTAATTCAAGTCATAATCATCTATATTTAACAACCATATTACAAATGCGAATCATACGTTCAATGCAATTCAAGATTTACATCACATCATGGCTTATGTCTTAATCCGGTATATAATCATAAATTTACTATCATTCACCTCAAAGCTTAAATAAAACATAATCCAAAATATATATACTTAAAATCATTTAATCATATACAAAATATATATAACATATCAATAAATTTATTATTGAATATTAAAACTATATTTTATTCTTAATTAAATCATGCATGTACTCAAAGTTATTTATCAATCGAACTAAATTTTATTACTAACCCTTTCATTCATATATGCGGCATTAATGTGTAATATATATGTTTATATATTAACACAATTTAATAATAAACATTTGGTTATAAATAACCCATTTCAATTCTATGTCTACTTGGCTAACTCAATTTATTTTTACATATTTAATAATTTATAAATACCTAACTAATTTATATTGCCATGCACATATACATATCAACCATATTACAAGTACACATATATTTATTCATGAAAAACATTTAAAACTCAACTAACATAGCCCGACCAATTACCATGTACATATATATATATATCCTTATATAAATCTAAATACCAATATGTTTTACTTATCAAACAACAATTTGAATCTCATCCATATCATTAATATGGTCCATAAATGGACACTCAATTTAAACCATGCATAAGTCTTGATTTTTACCTAACAGCTCATAACCTACCTTAGCTTAATTAACATCCAATGGAAACATATAGCCGAATACAAAGTACCTTCACAAGCTTTGTATACTTCGATTCATTTCCAAAATAACACAAAAATGATCAACCATGACATATGACATAATAATCAAATAGACTTAGACCATGACTCAACCAAAACCGAATTCGAACCTAAGATTAAAGCCATTTTCAATGCATGAAATTCTTACCACAAGCATCATCCATTCATAGTACTACTCACTTTAACTAAACGAATTTAAACCACTATCAAGCATGACCATATTACCAAAAACAAACTTACTAAACCTTATAAGTAAGCACCCATAAAACTAAATCCAAACATAAATAGCAAGCCATATTCGCATGGCTTTAATTGCATAACTAAATCCAACATTTCCAAAAAAAATATGTTCCAGCTTATACATGCCATAGTTCTAAAATGCAACTTAATAAATACCAAAAGCGATCGATAGTGTGATAGACTTTGTTGACGATCCTTGAGCTTGTAACTTGAATCCAAAATCTATAAAATAGAAAAAAAAGATACACACACAGTAATCCAAAATAGCTTAGTAAGCCATAAGAAAATAAACAATCTAGTAATATAACCAACTCATTTTAAACTAAATTGAATTATACTAGCATAATTATGCTTAGTCTCAACCTGCCAATTTCATAAATGATATTTTTGTTTTTATACAAAAAATTCCTACCTTGGCCGAATGCTCATATAACCAAATATAAGTAATTCACATTTCACTTACAAGGCCAATATATCATTAGATAATCAAATATACTTATACCCATAAACACAACTCAAGCATCATCATATATCATCATGTACACAATACCTAAATGGTCGAATACACATGGTTACATCTATAAACATATCACATATCATTTCGAATACAATCACAATAGATCTATCAAGATCGAACACACTTTATATTTATACACATTCTACATTTATCTCATAAATCATTTGTATCAAACATTAAGTACATACTTAACTTATCACAAGTGATAATAACCTATTCCATACCTGATCATTTAGCTTATTCAACATGTACGTTCACACCATATCGTAGCCCGATGAACCATTCGGAATTGGGTAGGACACTCAGATAAACACACAAGTCGTACAATGCCAACGTCCCAGACCTAGTCTTACATGTAGTCACATATCGATGCCACTGTCCCAGATAGGGTCTTACTCGTAAACACATATGGGAATCACATATCGATGCCATGGTCTTACTCGTACACATATATCGGAATCCTATGTCATGACATATGTATCTTAACTATTCCTAAGGTTCATACGGGACTTTCGGACGTCGTAACTCGGTCGAAACCCATCCGGAGGTATAATAGCCAAGCTTAATCATATTCAGCCATAGCTTATATATATTCACACATTTCATACCAGCATATAATATTATCATTTAACTACAATTAAACACATCTATTTGCTTATAAACTTACCTCGGACGATGTAAAATGGAGCAGGGCAGCTAGTCAACAACTTTCATTTTTCCCCGATCCAAATCTGATTTCTTTAGTTCTTGATCTAAACATATTAAAATTAAGCTCATTCCAACATATTTTCATTCAATTTAATCAAAAAACACATAAATGGGTAAATTACCATTTTACCCCTGACATTTACAATTTTTACAATGTAGTCCTTATTACACAAAACACAAAATATGCAAAATTTCCCTATACCCATGTTGGGCTGAATTTTACTCATGCTTATAAAGGTCCATATATTTCATTTATTTCACATTTTAGTCCCTCAAATTATTATTTATGCAATTTAGTCCTAAATACTCAAAATCATCAAAAACTCCAATACAAAACATGTTAATCTAAAACATATATTCCATATTTCATCGCCAAACAAAATAAATCACAAGCTCTAAAAAATGGCACAACTCAAAATATTCACCAAATTAAAAAAAATTCAAGCATGGGTTTTGTAGTACTCGAAGCAACGATATCAAAAACGTAAAAATTATCAAAAACCGAGCTGAACCCTTAACTTGATTGAGCTTAGAATCAACCAAAACCTAGCTTTGTTTTCTTTTTCTTTCTTCTTTAAGTTTCAGCCAAGAGAAAGATAATATGAAAGCTTATTATAACTTAATATATTATAACATATAATGACATTTTATTTAATTACTTATTTAACCTTATTTATTAAATTATAAAACCATTACACTATGGCCATTACCGTCCACTTTACTTAATAATGGGCTAATTGCAACATAAAGGCTTCCACTTAAAAAGCCAAGTGCAATTCAGCCCCTTTTAGAAATAACAACCTAATTTTCATTTTATGCGGTTAAGTCCTTTTATTTAATCGAACACTCAAACAACAAAATTAAATCACAAAAATTTCACAGATATAAATTCACAGAAAATAAACATAGAAAATAAACATAGAAAAATAAACATAGAAAATAAACATAGAAATTAAAATATTTTTCTGACTCAGATTTGTGATCCCGGAGCCATCATTCCGATTAAGGTCTAAATCGGGCTGTTACAGCTCTCCCTCTTAGGGATTTTGTCCTCGAAAATCTTACCGGTGAATAGGTTCGGATAGCATTCTCTCATGCATCTTCTGGCTCCCACGTTGCTTCCTCAACCCCGTGTTTATGCCACAGTAGTTTAACTAACAGAATTTTCTTATTTCGCAACTCTTTAATCTCACGAGCCAGAATTTTAATCGGTTTTTCCTCGTACGTCATATCGGGTTTAATCTCAATCTCGGATGGACTAATCACATGTGAAGGGTTAGATCGATATCTATGAAGCATCGAAACATGGAATACATTGTGGATCTTTTCTAACTCAGGTGGCAACGATAACTTGTAAGCAACTGGCCCAATACACTCTATAATCTCATACGGCCCGTTAAATCTCGGATTTAATGTGCCTTTACGACCAAATCTGAGTATTTTCTTCCACAGTGAGACTTTCAAAAAGGCTTTATCTCTGATCTGAAGCTCTATATCTTTACATTTCAAGTCCGCAGACGATTTTTGGCGATCTGAAGCTGCTTTCAGACTTTCACAGATCACTTTCACTTTCTATTCAGTTTCTTTGATCAAATTGATCTCGTGTATCTTATTTTCACTGAGCTCCATCCAATACAATGGTGTAGGACATTTAAGACCGTACAAAGCCTTACAAGGTGCTATTTTGATGCTCGATTGAAAACTTTTATTATACGCAAATTCAATTAGGATAGGTATTGTTCCCACGTACCTTCGAGCTCGAGAATGCAACATCTTAACATATCCTTAAGTATCTGAATGATTCATTCAAACTGGCCACCTGTTTGTGGATGGAAAGCAATACTGAAATGTAATTTCGTTCCTAGTGCATCTTGCAGTTTCTTCCAAAACCGCGATGTAAACCTCGGATCTCTATCCGAAACAATAGATAGAGGCGCACCATGTAATCTCACAATCTAAGAAACATACAACTCAACCAACTTATCCAACGAGTAGTCTGTACATATAGGAACAAAATGAGTTGATTTAGTCAATCTGTCTACAACAACCCAGATTGCATCTTTCTTGCTCGGTGTCAACGGTAAACCAGATACAAAATCCATTGTGACTCTGTCCCACTTCTACTCAGGTATCATAATTGGCTGAAGTAATCCTGAAGCTACCTGATGTTCTACTTTTACTTGTTGACACACTAAACATCTTGCAACAAAGTCAGAAATATCTTGTTTCATACCATGCCACCAGTAAAGTTGTTTCAGATCATTATACATCTTTGTACTACCTGGGTGAATAGACAACAAATTATTGTGAGCTTCATTCAAAATCATTTGAACCAATTCTGGATTCCTTGGAACGCATATTCAGTTTCTGAATCTCAAACAGTCATCAGCACCAAGCTTGAATTCTAAATCAGTATTTGTCTCACATTGAGCTCATTTTTCCAATAACACATTATCAACCTTTTGGGCATCACATATTTGTTGAACAAATAACGGCCTAGCTTTCAATTCTGCTACTATCGAACCATCGTCAGACATGGCTATATGCGCATTCATTCTCGCAAAGCAAACAGTGATTTTTGGCTTAAAGCATCAACAACAACATTAGCTTTTCCCGGGTGATAGTCAATCACAAGCTCATAATCTTTTAGCAGTTCTAACCATCGACATTGTCTCAAATTCAGATCTTTTTGAGTCATCAAGTATTTCAGGCTTTTGTGATCAGAATAAACATGACATTTCTCACCAAACAAATAGTGGTGCCATATTTTTAATGCAAACACAATAGCTGCCAATTCTAAGTCGTGTGTCAGATAGTTTCTTTCATGTGGCTTCAACTTTCTCGAGGCATAAGCTATAACTTTACCTTCCTGCATCAGAACACATCCCAAACCATTTAAAGATGCATTACTATAAATAACGAATTCTTTACCCGATTCTGGCTAAACTAGTACTAGAGCTTCGATCAAAAGGGTTTTCAACTGATCAAAACTTTTCTGGCACTTCCCTGACCACTCAAACTTAACATCTTTCTGCAATAGCTTCGTCATCGGAGCTACAATCATTATGAAACCTTTTACGAGCAGTTTTTATAGTCCTAGAAAACTTCAGATTTCAGAAACATTCCTCAGGGGTTTCCAATTGAGTATAGCTGAAATGTTGCTCGGATCAACCCGAATACCCAATGCTGATACCACATGACCCACAAAACTGACTTCACTTAATCAGAACTCACATTTACTGAATTTCGCATACAACTGCTTATCTCGTAAAGCCTGTAACACAAGTCTCAAATGTTCAGCATGTTTAGCTTCATCACGAGAGTAGATCAAAATGTCATCTATAAACACAATGTAACACCACAAACCCGGCCTAGACGTTACGGCTGAATCTGGTGTGTCACATTACCTACCACTAACCAAGTTACCTAGTTTACTAAAGTTTGGGTGAGCTTTGCAAAAACCATTAATGAAGTTTTAAGAGAAATGCTCCGATTCACTAGTGTGAGTCCTATCCATTATCGATTGTTAAGGGTTTAGAAAAACGTGACTTTTGTTGTACTTTGAATAGTTTCATTTTGAAGACGTTTGGTTATCGTGTCGGTTTGAAACAAGTAGTTTTTGATAAATCCAGAGTTAACCAATTTCAAGGAATCAATTTAAGTGATGTGAATCTCAAGTCAAAAACGATTTAAGTAATTTTAAAAACCCAAAATAAAAATAATAGAGCGGCCTTATTACAACTTTAACCAAAATAGAAATAATCAAAAATAAATGTGAAAATTAAAAAGGAAGCTACTTGAAACTTACTTAAAACCAGAAATTTAATCTTCGTGGCCACTCTGAATCCCGCCCAGCTCCAAGTCTACCAACTAGGGTTCACCTGCAAGGATGGAAGAGAAAGGGGGTGAGTTTGGAAAACTCAGTGTATATGGAAAACCCATCCAAAGCCCAAGTTAGCTCAAGCCCATTGGGCCTAAGCCCTATTTAGATAATCATGGTATCGGGTCAAGCCCTTTTCGAATCGATAAATTGGGCCTTAGCCCTTTTTAGATAACAAGATGCGCCCGTAGGCCCATTCCAAAATGTAATGCACATATATTCGTATGCAAGCCCAACCCAGCCTATAACCAACCGCTACACTTCACCCGTACCAGCCCTCCACTCCATGTAGGGAATAGCTCAACCCACTCAGCCCTACACTCTATAGTTGCAGCATAGCTGCTCAGATATCAGTAAGTTGAGGTAAAGCCTCCAGTACGTGGTCAAGCCACTTTCAGTACTTCTTCCATCAATAACCAAGTCTCATGCATCAGATAATAATAACAAGGCATGCAGTAAATAGTAACAGTCAAACATGCATTTAGGTCAACCTTAACCCTAGGGGTATATAAGTAATTTTGCTCCTTGGAGTAAAACTGTAAACTTTCCACCTATAAAGGTATTTCAGTAATTTTATCAGTTTTAAGGGTTCTCATGAATGTTACGGTCCTTACTAGCCCATTTGTCATCGCAGTAATTTATTTATCTCAATTTCACAATTTTAGCCATTGGGCCCTAAAACCCCTAATGGGCCCTATAGTGTCCATTAGCAATTTAAGCCCATTTAACTCAAGTTTTATGACCAGTTCACTAGTTTAAGCAGTTTCCATTCTACAGTATAACAGAACATACTTATTGCCTATTTTTTTATATTATAAATATTTTTATTATTTACCCGCATGGGCTCGTAAGCCCATTGGGCCCAATTTTAGCCATCGAGGCCCAATTACCTAAGTGCTCGAAACTTCACACATGACTAACTTACCACTTGCAATTTCAGATCTAATGATTTCTAAACGTCTTGTAATCACTCGCACACTCACAAGCCCACGAAATGCCAGAATTTCAGCATTTCAGCTTTTGCCGAATTGAACTATGAGAAGGTGTTCGATACACACTTGTTTCGCGACGACTTCTACTGAGATCCCTTACGATGTCCTACAATTGATTACCATAATTCTTAGATTGCAACCCACAACAACCAATCCCAATATTCAGCAACCCATATTCGAACCATGCCCCTTAAGCCTTTAGAATCTTACCTTTTTGCCGAAAACTGATGACTAGATCTAAGTCTAGTTGTTCCAAAGATCCAAGCCTCCGATCAAACCTCTAGAAGACACTAATCACCAAAATAAATCATTGGTTAAAGACCCTGAAAGCCCTATGCCCAAATCGACAGCCTCCCTAGATTTTAGGGACTTCGGCTTTTCTAAATTGTAAAATAAGACTAGATTTGAGGTGATGAGCAGTTACCACTTATTCCTCTTAGATTTCTATGTAGATCTGATGCAGATCTATCCTCTAAACGATAGTAGAACTCGAATCCAGGAGATCTGAAGTTTCGGCTATAAGTCCCTAAATCTATGGTATTTCGACTTTTTAAGTGATGAAGAAGATGACGATTTGAGGCTATAACTTTGAAGTAATGTTACCGAAAGATACTAAGGGTTTAGAGAAGATGAAAGTTGATAAAAAAGAACAAAAATAATTGAAGGATTTTGGCTTGGAGAAATCGGCACAAGAAGTGAGTTTTCGGGATTTCGGCTTTTATGGCAATCGACTATGGAGGTTTTGTGGAGGATGGGATTGACAGAGGAGGTGAGTAGGGTGACCAAAAGGTTTCAGCTAGAAGAAAAAACAAAAAGGAAGAAAGAAAATGGAGGAAAAAGAGAGGAAGAAGAAATCGGCACCAAGGAGAAGGAATTTGCATTTTCGGCTTTTGTGAGAACTCAGAAAAGATGAATGACAGTGAAAGCTTTCAGGTGGCTAACCGTAATTCTCCAAGACAGAAAAAGAAAAGAACCTAACCTTAATATCAACTAAAACAATCAGCCCAACCTCCTTAAGGCCCTTGCCGAAATTCACTTAAGTGATCACATGCCTGGCACATGCCTACAATTAAAAAGTAACAATATGCTTACCTTGCAACTTGAACCCTGGACCTTTAATTCCTTCCCAGATGCCATTTTTTAGGAACTTAGTGGCGCCACCTTGCCACTTTACCAAGGCTTTATTTGTGTCCTATTTTACCACCTCAACTTTAAAAGCCCATATCGCCAGAACCCTCTCGCCCAAAATTAAAATTCAGGAATTGCCTCGAATTAAATTTACTCTTGGGCCTTTTTTCCCACACCATAAACCCTTCGTAATTTATTTAATTACTAAACTTAACATATGAAATAATAATAACATCCAAATTATTCGGGCCGTTTTCCACCCGAACCCAGACTCAACGGCCAATACTTCTAGGCCCAAAAATCAGGGCGTTACAACTCTACTCCCCTTAAAGAAATTTCGTCCTCAAAATTTTCAAACAATTACAAACTGGCCCAGATACGGTCTGAAGATCCAATTCATCAAATCCATGAAAACAGCAAGTGCATTAGTGAGTCTAAATGGCATAACTAAAAACTTATAGTGTCCATACCTCGTGCGAAAAGCAGACTTTGGTACGTCTAAATCTTTAACTCGCAACTGATAGTAGCCTGATATCAAATCTATCTTCGAAAATACTGTAGCCCCTTTCAGTTGATAAAACAGACAATCAATTCGTGGCAATGGATATTTATTCTTTATAGTCACCTTATTAAGCTGTCTATAATCGATGCACATTCTCATAGTTTCGTCTTTCTTTTTCACAAACAACACAAGTGCACCCCACAGAGAGAAAATCGATCGTGCGAAACCTCTATTTGTCAATTCTTGCAACTGAGCTTCCAATTCTTTTAATTCGGTAGGTGCCATTTTGTACGGAGCTATCGATATCGGAGTCGTCCCAGGTATTAACTCAATACCAATCTCTACTTCCCGAATAGGTGGAAAACCTGGTAATTCTTTAGGAAATACATCTGGATACTCACATACAATAGGTACTGATTCAATGTTTCTCTCAGCCACTTTACTGTCAAGCACGTAGGCAAAATAAGCTTCACACCATTTTCTCACATATTTCTGAGCTAGCAACGAAGAAATTACTATTGGTAAACCATACAAATCACTAGATTCAATCTAAATAACCTCATCATTCTGACTCCGTAGATCAATGGTCTTTCTCTTGCAATTCACAACAGCATCATGTAATGTCAACAAGTCCATGCTGTAACATTCCGAAATGGGGCTTAGCTGGAATAGTGGTTTTGGGACCACAAATTCGATATCAAAATATTTATTTTATGATTATTATGAGGCCTATAATATGAATATATACATGTGTTAAAGTTTCATGAAGAAATTCTAAGTATAAGATGTCCAATTGGAAATTAGGGACTAAATTGAATAAATTGTAAAACTTGGATTCTAGAATTAATTTGTATGAAATTGCCTTAGATTATGAATTAGAAGATCTTGGAGAGAAATTTTCCCAAATTCTAAATTTTTGGACAAAAATGTGCTTGCATGGATGAAATTTTAAAGAAAGGGCATAAGGGCATTTTGGTCATTTTTTATTTTAATGAATTAAAATGGGAAAAATGAACCAAAAATCAGCCATTTTCTCCTGCAACCAACCGAAAATTTGGGGTTCTCCATAGCTAGGGTTTCAAGCTTTCCAAGCTCAATAGTAAGTGCTCCCAAGCCCCGTTATTCATGCTATTTGTATTTTTGAAATCCCGTTACCTTGCTCTTTCCATTTCTACCCATATTTCATGCTAGGGTTCATGTTTAAAAATTTAACCATGCATGATTTGCTTGCATTTTGAGGGATTATGGAGGAATATGGAAGATGAATGTGTATTATACATATTTTCCTAGTTGATTTTCATGAAAAACCCTTATAGGGACTATTTTGCAAAAGATGTAAATGTGTGGTAGAAATGAGAAAAAAATGGGTAATGTGGGCTATCATAAGAAGGAAAAGTGTTCGGTTAGACTTGGGTAAGAAAGAAAGTGCATGTGTTTCATTATACGAGCCTAGGGACTATATTGTAAAAATGTGAAAGGTTAAGGGAAAAACAGTGATTTGGACCGAGGGTAGATATTAAACTTGAAATGTATAATGTGGGGTATTAATGAGTTAATTTTTCTGTTATAGACCCCGAGGAACAAATTTTTGAGGTCGATCGTGGTAAACGCAAGGTTTCAGAATAACCGAAATACAATTCCGAAAAGAATACCAGGTAAGTTCGGATAACTGAAAGTAAACCCCTAATATGCATAATTGAATGATTTCTGAATGCATGATGATTGCATTTATTATTAGCATGAAATATCATGGAAATGCATATTTGATGGTAACATGTGAAAAATGTCTTGGATGAGGTTGACAAAGGGAATTCGATGGATAAACCCTTATTGATATGTGTAAAGAGATCCTGCATGTGTTGCAGTAAGGATTTAGCCCGGACGGATAATCCGTGATCTCGAGTATGGAAAGGATCTAGCCCGGATGGGTGTTCCTAATGATCAAGCCTCTCGAAGTATATATGTGCTTTAAGGATTTAGCCCGGATGGGTAATCCTATTAGGGTCTGAATTTAGCCTGGACTGGTAATTCAAATCCGAGTTCATTAAGGGTTTTTGTCGCTATAAGGGATTTAGCCTAGACTGGTAATCCCAACATCACCTAATGAGTTTATGATATGGGAGATTTAGCCTGGACTGGTAATCCTACCATGAGATGTGAGGTTCGCGGGAGTGCATATATGTGAAATGATCATTCATAAGAATTGACAGATAATGGGTATTCCATCAAGATTTCCTAGAAACTCAACGGGATTATGATGAATGATGAGCTCATCTAGGTAAATTACATGATGCTTTGTTATGTGACTAACTCATTGATTGAGTGCATGCGATAGGAAATTACTATCCAATTATTCGAGTTTACTAAGCATGAAAATACTTACCCCCTCTCTTTTCTCAGTTTTACAGAGCTCGAGGACTCATAAGGATTGGAAGATGGTTGGAGAGTCAACGCACTACCAACTAAACAAGCTTTGGTATAAAGACTCTGTTTATTTTGTTCAATGGCATGTATAGTATTTTTGAGTATTTTGTTATATGTGTCATTTGATTTTCCAAGTAAAGGCATGTAAAAATATGTTTATCTCTTTGTGTATGGCCATGAAAATTGGCATATTTGAAAGTAGGCTATGACCTGCCTTGATATGCATGTTTATGTTTTTATATGATGGGTTGCTACAATTGGCAATGAGTTCAAAAACGAGCCAAATTTTGAATGTGCTACAATAACATAAGAACCCATTAATACTAGATGGGAAATAACCTTTTTGTATGAAACCAATGATATGATATTTCCATACAACTAACTTTATCAAGATCATTTACAAGTGTATAATCATGTTTTACTTTGAATTTGGTATCTATTAAGAAGAAGTAGAAAGGAGTGACTAAAGGCTTGGAAAATAGCCTATTAAGGTCCACATAGTTAGACACACGGGCGGTGTCTAGGCCGAGTGTGACACATGGTCCACCCCCATGGGTGCGTGGTATGTCCGTGTGTCCCTTGCACCTAAAACTTTAAGTCAAATTAGCACACGGGTAGGAAACATGGGCGTGTGTCTTGGCCGTGTCAATTTAACAAAATGCTCAAGTTTTGGACATGAGGTGAGCCCATGGGCATGTGTCTTGACCGTGCCTAAAAGTCAGTGTTTCTCATAAACCAAATATAAGTAATTCACATTTCACTTACAAGGCCAATATATCATTAGATAATCAAATATACTTATACCCATAAACACAATTCAAGCATAATAATATATCATCATGTACAAATTACCTAAATGGTCGAATACACATGGTTACATCTATAAACATATCACATATCATTTTGAAAACAATCACAATATATCTATCAAGATCGAACACACTTTTATATTTATACACATTCTACATTTATCTCATAAATCATTTGTATCGAACATTAAGTACATACTTACCTTATCACAAGTGATAATAACCTATTCCATACCTGATCATTGAGCTTATTCAACATGTATGTTCACACCTTATCGTAGCCCGATGAACCATTCGGAATTGGGTAGGACACTCAGATAAACACACAAGTCGTACAATGCCAACGTCCTAGACGTGGTCTTACATGTAGTAACATATCGATGCCACTGTCCCAGACAAGGTCTTACTTGTAAACACATATTCGAATCATATATCAATGCCATGGTTTTACTCGTACACATATATCAGAATCCTATTTCATGACATATGTATCCTAACTATTCCTAAGGTTCATACGGGACTTTCGGATGTCGTAACTCGGTCGAAACCCATCCGGAGGTATAATAGCCAAGCTTAATCATATCCGACGATAGCTTATATATATTCACACATTTCATACCAGCATATAATATTATCATTTAACTACTATTAAACACGTCTATTTGCTTATAATTTTACCTCGGACGATGTAAAACGGAACAGGGCAGCTAGTCGACAACTTTTGTTTTTCCCGATCCAAATCCGATTTCTTTAGTTCTTGATCTAAACATATTCAAATTAAGCTCATTGAAACATATTTGCATTCAATTTAATCAAAAAACACATAAATGGGAAAATTACCATTTTACCCTTGACATTTACAATTTTTACAATTTAGTCCCTATTACACAAAACACAAAATATGCAAAATTTCCCTATACCCATGTTGGGCCGAATTTTACCCATGCTTATACAAGTCCATATATTTCATTTATTTCACATTTTAGTCCCTCAAATTTTTATTTATGCAATTTAGTCCTAAATACTCAAAATCATCAAAAACTTCAATACAAAACATGTTAATCTAAAACATATATTCCATATTTCATCATCAAAAAACAAAAATCACAAGCTCTCATCAATGGTACAACTCAAAATATTCATCAAAATAAAAAATTCAAGCATGGGTTTTGCAATACTCGAAGCAACGATCTCAAAAACGTAAAAATTATCAAAAACCGAGCTAAACCCTTACCTTGATTGAGCTTAGAATCAACCGAAACCTAGCTTTGTTTTTCTTTTTCTTTCTTGTTTAAGTTTTATCCAAGAGAAATATAATATGAAAGCTTATTATAATTTAATATATTATAACATAAAATGACATTTTATTTAATTACTTATTTAACCTTATTTATTAAATTATAAAACCATTATACTATGGGCATTACCGTCCACTTTACTTAATAATGGGCTAATTGCAACATAAAGGCTTCCATTTAAAAAGCCAAGTGCAATTCAGCCCATTTTAGAAATAACCACCTAATTTTTATTTTACGCGATTAAGTCCTTTTATTTAATCGGGCACTCAATCGACAAAATTAAATCACAAAAATTTCCCAGATATAAATTCACACAAAATAAACACAGAAAAATAATTTTAAAATATTTTTTTGACTCAGATTCGTGGCCCCGAAACCACCATTCTGACTAGGGTCTAAATCGGGCTGTTACAATTTGACTCAATTTCCTTTTCCGACCAAACCCAATATCTTTTTCCATGGCGACACTTTGAAAAACACTTTATCCCCGATCTGGAACTCAATATCTTTCTGTTACAAATCTACATACGATTTCTGTCGATCCGAAGTTGCTTTCAAACTATCGCGAATTACTTTCACTTTTTCTTTAGTCTCTCTGATCAGATCAACCCCGTGAATCTTATTTTTCGCTAAGCTCACTCCAGTACAACGGTGTTCGACATTTATAACCGTATAGAGCTTCGTACAATGACATCTTTATTCTTGATTGGAAGCTATTATTGTAAGCAAATTCAATCAGCAGTAGATATTTCTCCCAGCTACCTTCAAAATCAAGAATGCAACAACGCAACATATCCTCAAGTATTTGAATAACTTGTTCGAATTGACTATCTGTTTGCGGGTGCAACGCAGTGCTAAAATGTTACTTTGAACCCAAAGCTTCTTGCAATTTCTTCCAAAAGCGCGAAGTAGATCTTGGATCTCTATCCGAAAACAATAGATAGAGGAACACCATGTAATCTCAAAATTTTAGAAATATACAACTCAACTAACTTATCAAACGAGAAATCTATACGTATTGGAATGAATTGAGCTGATTTCGTCAATCTATCAACAACAACCCAGATCGCATCTTTCTTTTTCGGAGATAAGGGCAAACCTGATACAAAATCCATAGTTACTTTATCCTATTTCCACTCGGGAATCATAATAGGCTGTAATAAACCTGACGACACTTGATGATCATCTTTGACTTGCTGACAAATAACATTTTGAAACAAATTCTGAGATATCTTGTTTCATGATGTGCCACCAATAAAGTTGTTTCAAATCGTTATACATTTTCGTGCTTCCAGGATGTACTGGTAAACAAGTACTGTGTGCTTCGTTTAAAATCTTCTGAATGAGCTCATAATTTCTTGGTACACATATTCTATCACGAAACATCAAATAGTTATCAGGCCCTATTTGAAACTCTGAATCAGAAGTCGACCGACACTGAGCTCGTTTTGCTTGCAATTCATTATCAAATTTTTGAGCCTCACAAATCTACTGTAGAAATAATGGTCTCGCTTTCAACTCAGCAACTATCGATCCATCGTCAGACAAAGCTAATTGTGTGTTCAAAGCATGCAAAGTAGATGGTAGTGAATCAAAGCATCAGCAACTACGTTTGCTTTCCCCAGATGGTAGTCAATCACTAATTCATAGTCTTTTAGTAATTCTAACGATCTCCACTGTCACAAATTCAAATCTTTCTATGTATATTTCAGCTTTTATGGTCAAATTTTCAATGTGAACACTATCGCGGCTAACTTTAGATCGTGCTCGGATAATTATTTTCTTGCAGCTTCAATTGTCTTGAGGCATAAGCTATAACTTTGCCCTCCTGCATCAAAACACAACCCAGGCCATTTAACGATGCATCACTGAAAGCTAAAAGTTCTTTACCCGACTCAGGTTGAACTAACACTGGTGCCTCTATCAATAGTGCTTTCAACTGCTCGAAGATCTGCTAACACTTTTCTGACCACTCAAATTTAACATCTTTTTGAAGCAATCTTGTCACCGGAGTCATAATCATCCAGAAGCCTTTCACAAATCATCTATAATAACCGGCTAGTCCCAGAAAACTATGGACTTCGAATATGTAACACCCCTTACTCGTATTCGACGCCAGGACAGGGTTCGAGGCGTTATCAGACTTAAACATAAACATTCATACAATTTGGGCCATAAAATTTGGTCCAAATCAAATTCATCCAATCACATGAATATCATCCCTTATATGGGCCCACAAAGCTCAAAACATAGGTTGGGAGTGGTTTGAGTCTAAATTGAAAACTTTTGGAACTTTTACTACACTTAGAAATTTTTCATACTTTGGAGAGTCACACGCCCGTATGGGTAGGCCGTGTGGTCATACATATGCCCGTGTGGCTTGGGAAACGCTTGTGTTCTCAGGCCGTGTAACTCTCTTTTTATGATGTCATGCACAATTTGGGTTCACATGGCCAAGTCACATGCTTGTGTCCCTGGGGCCGTGTCATTCACATGGCTGAGACACACATCCATGTCTCTGCTCGTGTGACCAAGAAAATGGCTATTTACCAACCCATTTTCCATCCTCATTTGCACACTCACATACACACTTTCAATGGCACTTAGCATGGTACCATTAAGCTACCAACACAACCAGAATCAAGGCTTAAACATATCAAAACGATTATTTACTGTTCATAACAAAATTGTCCACTTGAGTCATAGTCACTAAATTATTTATATCTTGAGCTATAGAACTATAAATTAAGATCCTCTTAATTTTTCCAAAACTAGACTCAAATATCTTCCTACCATAAAATTTTTGGAATTTATGATTTAGCCAATAAGTACAGTTAACTCTTCAGATTTGTCCTTGTTCTACTGTTTAACAGTTTCGACCTTTCTTCACTAAAGATTAATTATATCTTAGTATAGGATTCAGATGATGTTCCCATTTATTTCTCTTGAAAATAGACTCACTAAGAAATTAAACATATAAATTTTAACCCTCAAGTACTTTTATAAAATTTTTAATGATTTTCCAAATTCAGAACAGGGGAACCCAAAATCATTCTGACCTTGTCTCATAAAAATTCAAATATCTCATAAAATAAAATTCTTTTGCTTACACTGTTTCTTCTATGTAAAACTAGACTCAATAGGATTTAATTTCATATTTTATTGAACCTCTAATTCTATTTTCACAATTTTTGGTGATTTTTTAAAGTTAAACTACTGCTGCTATCCAAAACTATTTTAATGCTAATTTTGCTCTTTCAACTAACTTTCATTAACATACCATTATAAACCAAATCACACAATGGCATTGGCATAGGCATATGAGTAATTAATATACTTGCAACCCATTAGCCAGTATAAGCCAATTTATATAGCTACGTACCAAATCAAATCCTTATTCATTATAAGCCAATACATTTGGCCATATCATAATGACACATACACAAAATGACTAAGTCCCTATACATGCCATAGACATAAAATACTTACATTCACTTATACCCCAAATGATAGATTGATAGTGTGATAGAATCTCTGATGATCTCCAATCCAAGCTAGCTGGATAAACATATAAGAGGTGGGAAAGAAAGTGGGGTAAGCTTCATAGCTTAGTAAGTTCATATGCAAATAAGAACAACTATTAGCATTTAATTACTTTATCCATCCATGATGATATTCTTATTACAATTTACATTAAATCCCATGCTTACCACTTACTCATTCATAATGCTTACTCTTTTATCTTACACACACTAATTATATTGTCTTGTCATTAGGCTAGCAACCATAATCTCCCCATTATAGCATATCACATTATTAAAAAGTTATTTCAATTTGCTTAACAACATACACATCATTTACGAGTAATCATAATTTCAAAATATAACTTAACCATTTTTCACATATCTATTGAATCACAACTTAAGTATATACATCATACTATATCCCAACTCAATTAGGTTCATAAGCCTAACACATTATTATTTTCAAATCTTATCATACATCCATTTATCATAATTGTAGATCATTAGTCACATGACTATCAGTATTTCACAAGCATAACTTTCTCGTATGCATTCTTACCACATATTCATATTATACCGAGACCTTTACTCATGGGTTATAAGTACATACCTGTACTAACTCGTAGCATATTCTCATATTTCCTCATCATTGACTTGTCACATAATTCACTAATTTTACCCGTTGAACACTTGGAATACTATCGGATACACGGAAAGCTTGCACATAGTGCCTCATACATAGCCACTTGCTACCTCATATCACATATCACACATTGCTCACTCTCGAGCTAATCACGGGCCTGCTCACACAAGCTGACAGTCTGGACGTAATTACAAGGGCAGCTCACACAAGCTGACAGGTACCCGTAACACATGCCGGGCTACCTAGCCACCGGTAGAACGTATAAGACCAACACCCAAATTTACATAGTCACATATACACATAATCTAATGAGCTCATAATCACATAGTTCCTAGTGACATGTCACATTGTATCCTAAATTATTCCTAAGGTTCAAACGAGATTTTCTCGATGTCACATCTTTGTCGAACTCGTTCACAAAGTAGTTCTCATTGACCATTATGTCATTCATACATTCATCATAACAATTAAACATAGAAATGCATGCATTAATAAAGAATTAAAACATGATACAAAATTGCATTATTTACACATGAACTTACCTCGACATCAAAAATGACAAAGTGAGACCTAATTGTCAATTACTCGTTTTTCCCCTGTTCTGGGTCCGAACCTCATTTTCTTTGATAACATCACATTTAGCTTATTTATTAATCATATTATTCATTGTGACCCAAAAATCATATTATGAAAAATTATGTTTTTGCCCCTAAACTTTGTGATATTTACATTTTTGTCCCTAGGCTCATAAAATGAAATTTATTCAATATCTATATACTTTAAGCCTAGACGAACCATTTTCATAACTATAGCAGCCCATAAATTTCACTAGAACACACTTTTACTACATATTTTATAACTTTTACAATTTAGTCCTTTTAAGCATTTTTACCGAAAATCACTTAGAAAAGTTGTTTCTCCAACCATAAACATGCATAATCTACCATTAAACATCAAAATACACAAATTTCTAACATAGGTCAAACCCTAGACCTTCATCATAACTCAAATAAATGGTAGAAATAGGTAGATCTTGTTACGAGGATTTCAAAAACGTAAAAATCATTAGAAATGGGGCAAGAACAGACTTACAATTGAGCTTGAAAGCTTGGAAAACCCTAGACATGGTTTCTTCATGTAAAATTCGGCCAAGGAAGAGGATGGTCTAATTACCATTTAAGGACCAAAATGTCCCTAACTTAAAAATATTCTATTTCACCTATTTCATGTCCATTTTTTGTCCAACAAATTAACCAATAGTCTAATTACCATTTAAGGACCTCCAATTCAAAATTTCATAGCAATTAGACACCTCTAGCTTCTGCAATGCAAGTTTTACAATTTTTACAATTTAGTCCTTTTGACTAAATTGAGTGCCATTGTAGACCATAAAAATATAATAAAAATAAAATTTTCCTAATCGAATTTGTGGTCCCGAAACCACAGTTTCGACTAGGCCCAAAATCAGACTATTACAAGATACATTTCCGGAGGCTTCCAATCTATAATCGCAGAAATTTTACTCGGGTCAACTCGGATACTCGCGGCAGAAACTATAAGTCCTAGAAAACCATCCTCTCTTAGCCAAAACTCATATTTGCTGAACTGTGCAAACAACTGTTTATCTCTCAAAGTTTATAATACTCAGCATGCGTAGATTCATCACGAGAGTAAATCAAAATGTCATCAATAAATGCAACTACGAATCGGTCTAACTACGGCTTGAAAATCTGATTCATCAAGTCCATAAAGACAGTAGGTGCATTTGTTAGTCCGAAAGGCATAACAAGAAATTTTTAGTATCTGTATCTTGTTCTAAATGTAGTCTTTGGCACATCTGAGTCTTTAACTCTCAACTAGTAATAACCTAATCAAAAATCAATTTTTGAAAACATTGTTGTCCCTTTTAACTGATTAAACATGTCATCTATTCATGGAAAAAGGGTATTTATTCTTGATTGTCACTTTGTTGAGATGTCGATAGTCTATACACATTCTCATTGTGCCATCTTTCTTTTTCACAAATAACACCGGTGCACCCCAGAGAGAGAAACTCGGTCTAGCAAAGCCTCTATCTGTCAACTCTTGCAACTGAGCTTTTAATTCTTTTAACTCTGTTGGAGCCATTTCGTACAGAGCTATCGATATCGGTGTTGTTCCCAGTACTAATTCAATACCAAAGTCAACCTCTTTGATAGGTGGTAAACTGGGTAACTCTTCAGAAAATACATCTAGATACTCGTACACAACTAGTACTAATTCAATCTTTGTTTCTGTCACTTTCATATCAAATACATAAGTAGGATAAGCTTCACACCCCTTTCTCACAAATCTTTGAGCTAACATAGACGAAATCACAACTGGCAAACTATTCAGATTATCATATTCAATTCTAATAGTCTCATTATTCTGACATTTCAGTTCAATTGTCTTTCGTCTACAATTCACTATAGCATCATGCATTGTTAGCCATTCCATACCCAAAATCACATCAAATTCATCCAATGGAAACAACATTAGATTAGCTGAAAAATAGAAATCCCGATTCATTAACGGGTAATGCCTGCAGACTTTGTCAGCCAAAACATATTTGCCTAAGGGGTTCGATACTCTAATCACAAATTCAGTAGACTCTACAGGCAAAGTCTTACTAAATACTAAATTCATAGATATATAAGAATGGGTTGATCCTGGATCTATTAATGCAATCACATTAGTATAATAGAGAGTGAAAGTACCGGTGATAACATCTAGAGATGATGCGTCCTCCCATGCACGAATAGCATAAGCTCGAGCAGGTGCTCGTGCCTCAGACCTCACAGCAGAATCTCTCATCACACCTCTACCTCTGGATATATTTCCCATATTTCTTGGCGGTTTCCCTCTCTTTGTCATATTGCTCGGTCTTGCATGCTGAAATTTATCTTTTCCATTTAGCTTAGGACAATCTCTAATAAAATGGTCTCGTGAACCATAACTGTAACAAGCTTTATTATTATTTTTCATTCAACAATCTCCAAAATGTCATCTTCGACACTGTTGACATTCAGGTTTAACATCGTTCAGGTTACCAACACTCGATACTGATGTAGCTTGAGCTTTAGGACTGGTGTATTGCTTTCCACGATCTCTATTGGAATAGCCCATTGAAGTGATCTTTCAGTTAAAATAATCTCTGGGTTTCTTTGATGAAGATTGATAAAGCTTACTCATCGATCTTTTTCTTGAGTCTCTTGCCTCTGAATTAGCCTTTCTCTTTTCTTTGCTAAGTTCCTCGGCTTTGCAAGCTCTGTCTACTAAAACAACAAATTCCTTCAGTTCTAAAATTTCAACGAGAAGTTTAATGTCTTCATTCAACCTATCAACAAACTGCTTGCACATTATTTCTTCAGTAGGCACATACTCTTGAGTGTACTTGCTCAACCGTACAAATTCTCTTTCATATTTTGTCACAGTCATTCGGTTTTGTTTTAATTGTAGAAACTCTTTGTGCTTTTGATAAAGAAATCTTTGACTGGTGTATTTCTTTCGAAATTCAGATTGAAAGAACTCCCAAGTAACCCGTTCTTTCGGAACATAGATATCAACATGTTTCACCATTGATACACGTTGCCTCTCAACAAAGATACAACACATTTAATTCATTCATTAGGAGTACAAGACAATTCATTGAATACTCGACTTGTATTTTTGAGCCAGAACTCAGGTCTCTCAGCAGCATCATCATCAGCATTAGCTCTAAACTCTTCAGCCACGTGTTTGCGGATCTTGTCAACTAGAGGGCTTATTCAACCGTATCATATCTATAACTCGAGGAATAAAAAAGATTTGTTGAGGAATAGGTAGGGGTTGAGGTTGCTGAGCAACCGGGTTTGTACGAATGTATTGAGTGAACCATTCATTCATTATTTAGAAGAAGGCTTTTTGTAACGCCCTAAATTTGGGCCTAAAAGTATTAGGTCTTAAGCGAGGGAGCAGTTGGGAAGCTGGTCATATATATTTAATTGTTTAAGGAAGTGACACAATTGTGTGTTTGGCTTAGTGGTTGTGCGCTCTGGAAATGTCTGGGAAGTCATGGGTTCAAGCACTGGCTTCCATAAAATTTTGGTTTTTAAGGATAAAACCCCTATCTTTGGCCAGTAGGGTTATAAGTTTTTTTTGGTAATGTATAACATAAAGAGCCTACTGGTCTAGTGGATAGTCATGTGTGGAGTGTGATAGTGGTCTGAGGTTCAAATCCTTGCTTGTGCAAATGGAGATTATTTTTACTGGTGGCTATGGGCGGTGGTAGTGTTCAACTGAAACACTACAGCGTGGAGTGGAGTTTGCATTGGTCATGTAGGTATTGTAGGAGGGAGTTGAGGAGAGATATGAAGAGGGATTTTAGGAGGAAATCAATGGGATTTGAAGTGAAAGGGAGTTGGTGCGAAATTTGAATGTTGGCATAAGAAGAATTCGGTTTTGGTACTTTCTCTCCTCATTTTTGGTTCCTATCAATTGTTTGGGGATCCTTTCAGTCTGGGTTTTGGATGGCCGAATATTGCTTTTTTCTCCCTCTCTATCTTACGGTTTGGGCATTTCCTTTTGTGTCTTTGCTTATTCTCTGCTCATTTCTCTTTTCTTCTGGCACTTTTGCTATTTTCCCCTACCTTCCGGTCAGGCACTTTTCTGTTGTTTGTTGTTCTCTTTGGCTGAATGTTCCCTCTACTCCCCTCTCTCATATTCTTCGGCTTTTAACTCCTAGTGCTTCACTAATTCTCTTCCTATCTTCTCTCTCTCTCAATCATAATACATGGCCGAATACTTCTGCCTCTCTTATCCTTACTATGACAACTTTCCCTTCGTTGCTATCCACCGTTTCTGTGGTCATTCTTTTCACCGGTTTTGCATGGGTAAGTCTGGCCCTTGTTTTAAATGCAGATCGTTATTCTTTCCTTTTTATTTTTCTGCCGTGTTGATAGTCCCCATATAATGTATTCTTTGATACCGATGCTTGCTAGAGGTAGTTTGTGTTAAGCCTTTGGCTCTGTTGCATGGGGTGATCATTGTGGAAATAGAACAACTACTTCCCTTCTTTAGAGACTGTTTTACGATTTGGTGAGTGGTTTACGCTTGGTTCAAACGGTTGTGCTAACAGTATGATCAAGGTTAATAGATTTGGTTGGTATGCAGATAATAACCGAAGAAGGGAGAAAGATCATTCTTGATCAATGGTTTAGGTATGTAAAGGCTTGGTGGTTCGAAGCAAGGTATGTGACAATTGATCTTTTGGATTAGTATTATGGAAAGGAGTAGTATTAATTTATTTACCTTGAGAGTAATGGAATGGTTGTGGTTTGGATCAAGGTTTGGAATGCTTAAGGGGCTACATGCGTGGTTTAGTAAACAGGTGTGTAAAACACTACCATTATCGTAAATCGAAAAAAGCCAGAAAATAGGACTAGTTGATGCCACATGGGTGTGCGATCGCTCGTGTGGTAACCCCAAACGCATAAACGTGGGTACTGAATTTAGAGAGGCCACCGTAGGCAATACCATAGACATAGGCCGTTTTGGGCCATGTTGGGCTAAAATGGGCCATGTGGGCCCCATAGGCTCGTGGGCCCACATGGATAAATCACACGGACGCATGGAGATTTTTGTGCCAGATTGTGTAGTTCGCACAGTCAAGGCCATTTTTGGGCTTCGTGGGCCACACGGGCGTGTAGGCCCACATGGACCCGCATTATGGGCTTTGGGCCCATTTTCTCTGTTTGATTGTTAAGGTTGCATGGGTCGCCCGAGACGACTGTGACCTTCTTTTGGGTTGGTAAGTGAACCTGAACCCTCATGTGATAAAATGACGATTTTTCCCTCATGTGATAAAATGATGATTTTGCCCTTTTGTGATAAAATGACGATTTTTCCCTCATAAGATAAAATGACGATTTTACCCTCATGTGATAAAATGACGATTTTGCCCGTATGTGATGAAATGACGATTTTGCCTTTATGTGATAAAATGATCATTTTGCCCTTATGTGATAAAATTACCGAAACACCCTCATAGGGTAAAATGACCGAAATACCCCCACAGGGTAGATTGACCGAAATACCCCTATAGGGTAAAATGATTGTAATACCACAGTGAGGTAAAATGACAGATTTGTTCCACGATGTGTATGACTGTATTTGAGCATGCCATGGTATATGTATGTTGCATCCATGTGTAATATTATGTTGCATTGCATACGGTGGGATATATGATTTTGGAGGAAGTGTACTATACTGATTTGGTCGCACGGATCGCGCAAGACGATTGTGGACCTACCGATGGCTTTAAGCCTACTATACTGGCAGATTTGCTGTAATACTATTTTAGTGCCGTAACCAGTGCTACTCGGTGTGTAGGGCTGGGTAGGTCGATTTTATCCCCACATGGTGCGTAGGGTTGGTACGGAGATAGTGTGTAGAGGCTGGATTGGGTAGGATTTTCTGATTGCATACTAACTGATTTTGTAATGGGCTTAGGCCCCACTGATACTGATACTGATACTGGAATGGGCTAAGGCCCTAACTGAAACTGAAAGGGGCTTAGGCCCAAATTGTGTTTACTCTGATTGTTTGCTTATATGAGATTACACACTGAGTTTTTATAAACTCACCCATTTGTTTTAACTGTACAGCTAATCCCCAGTCTTAGGCGGATCGGTGCTACGAGGGACTCAGAGGTGGACATACAACAGCTTACGATTCCGAATTTATCTTTTAATTTATAAGTAGTTTTAATTTGGTATTTTTTATGTAATAAGGCCTCTTTAAGTTTTATTCTTTAATTTGGGCTTTTATTATTTTATTATGATTTATACATGCTAGTGGTAGGATGCGGGTTTTCAAAAGATATGCATGATTTACCAAAATACCACTAATATGCAAAACCGTTTTAGAAGCTTCTGCGATAAACGAGATTTTGGAATTAATAACGTTTTAAAGTAAATACTTTTTGATAGTGAAGCAAGTTTTAAAATTATTTTCTAGATCATACAAAGAGGCTAAATAAACATTGGGCTTTTCAAACATTATCGTGTTTTACGAAAAACATTTCAGTGTGACATCGCCAGATTCTGTCATAACGTCCAAGCCGAGTTTGGGGTGTTATACTTTTTTAGCCTCTCCTCCCTAACTACCTATCATGGGTCTAGAATCAGATGGTGCTACCTCTTGTACGGGAGCAGGCTCATTAATCTCAACCTCATCGATTATATCTCGATTGGGATCCATTACTATATGAAAACACAATTTAAAATGTCAGGAGTCATCACACTTTCTCAGTTTATATATATGGCATGTATAGCTAGACTCACATACGCTACGTTAGTCCTAGAATTGACTAAACCGTAGCTCTGATACTAATAAAATGTAACACCCCTAAACTGTATCTATCGCTGAAGTAGGGTTACAAGGTATTACGAATTAATTCACAACATATAGCATACATTTATCAAACATAAAGAATTCATTCTCATAAATCATTCAACACAAGCCTACGAGGACTTACACATGCTTTACAAGTGGTTTGAGACTAAGCCGATAACATATGAAAACTTTTGGAAACTTAGAAATATTTTAACCATACAGGGGTCACATGCTCGTGTGAACACGCCATGTGCCTCACACTATTCCAAATACGCCTGTGTCTCAGGTCGTGTGGAAACAGGGCATACATACTGACTTGGGTCACACACGGTCAACCGCAAGCCCATGTGTCTAGTCTGTGAGCCCTTCAAAGTGGCCACACACGCCCGTGTGCCAGACCGTGTGCTAGGCCGTGCCAAACCAGTACGGTATACTAACTTATGCAACACGGCCAAGTCACACGCCTGTGTTGTAACACCCCTATCTCATAACCGTCACTAGAATAGGACGAGACATTACCAGAAATTAGGAATCGGATCAGAACAGTAAAATTTTGAACCCTTTCTTAAATAAAAGATCATTTATTTATATAACTAATAGACACAAACAAAGATCGAATTTAAAACTTATAAAAGTAAACTTCCATAAGATGCCATATTCGCATGGCTTATATACAATAGTCAAAATATCATTCTACTTATAGTCTATCCTATACATGCCATAAGCTAAGTCCAAATCACATGGTTACTACAATAGTAGATAGTGTGACGAAGTGCTGACGATCCCCGAGCTAATAGTAAGAGTCAACGATCTACAAAAATAAACAGAGAAACATAACATTGAAAGTAAGCTTTCATAAGCTTAGTAAGTCTTAAGCAATTTAAATAGTTGAACTTTAAAACAAGCCAAATGTTTGAAATCACATAACACTTTCTGAGTACAATACTATTTGGCCAATTATGAACAAACACATTTTTACCCCGTTTATACTCAAACTCATATAAACATAGTATTTACAAGCTTCCAGATTAACTTTAATTCTTTCAAATTTCACTAGTGTATCATTTCTTACCCACACTTACTTTCAACATTCATAGTTAAATGGCTTATCGAAAACTATCTTGTAACTTTGCATAATAATTGAATGCACACATATACAAATATACATATGAATTTACAACATCTTTTAATATGCTTCCCATTACACATTCTTAATTCCCGTTAGATCAATCTCATATAATATATATATATATATCACATACCAGAATCACTTAATGTGTAATACGAGTTCAATTTATCATCTTAGCATAGGATCTCGTAGTCATATACTTTATCAAATTCACTAACACTTGGCCTGCGAGGTATAAAACCCGAACATAACACCAGCATGAAGCCTACGGGACTTTAAACTCAGATATAATACCAACACTAGGCCTTCGGGATTTAACCCGGATATAATACCAGCACGAAGCCTGCAGGATTTAACCCGGATATAATTCCAGCATATAGCCTGCAGGTCTTTAAGCCCAGATACACATCAAATATCATGCATATTTAATCATATATTAACACATCTCATTCAACATATCATATTAGTAGTCATTTGCTACATTCGGATATAAGCTTCATATGAACACTATCATTTACATTTCGATTCACACCAATCATCAAATTCATTTAATTCACATGTACTTAATTAGGTTGTTCGTACCTGAATAATTTACTTTATGAAACGAATCCACATATCGTATTAACCCATAGTCTTATAGCACCACACTCTTAATAGTTTACCTCATTGAAGTTCACATTTAATCACTTTAGTGCCAAGCCATATTCGGCTACCACAAAAGACTAATAATAATAATTTTATACACATCATGGTTACCTTTAGATATTTAATAATCACAAATCGTGATATCTCTACCAGCACATATACGGCATAGTTTATTCATTGTAACACTCATTTAGTGCATCAAATTTCCAAATCCAATTCAACTTAAGCATAATAGTCATAATCGGCTTATAGCCTTAAATCATTACATATTCGGCACATTAACCAATCAAAATTACATTTTCCTTGCCATATTAATTTAACTCTTAGGCATATAAAAGGGAATCAAGCTTAAACACTTAAGAACTTACCTTGAAGGTTGCCGAACGATTACAGCAGCTATTCGATTACTTTCTCTTTTCCCTTATCCGAATTTGCCCCTCTATGCTCTTGAGCTTCAATTCAAAGATTTTAAACTAGTCATTATTCGACTATTCAAGCATCACTTTCAAAATATAATATATATATATATACATTCGAATTTCACATCTACTGATCGTAGTAAGCTTATAAGAAATCAATAAGCAACTCATTAACAAATTTTTTTTTGTCAATGTTTACCACATAATCATAATTCCACTGCAAGCTGTCTTCCTGAGCAACAGTCACTAAATCATTTATAACCGGAGCTAAAAAACTCCAAATCAAGTTCCGTTAATTTTATCTGAAAATAGACTCATATATATTTTATCCATAAAATTTTCAGAATTTTTGGTTTGGCCAATCAATACCAGATTTGTCTTAAAGTTTCCCTTGTTTCACTATTTGACTAATCTGACCACTCTTCACTATGAATCAAATTTCTCATTGTACAGAATTCAAAATATGTTCTCGTTTATTTCATTTGAAACTAGACTCATTAAGGAGTCTAAGCATATAAATTTAATCTTAGGACCATTTTTGTACAATTTATAATGATTTTATAAAAACAGAATAGAGGATCTAGAAGTCATTTTGACCCTGTCCCACATCACTTCAAATATCTCATTATCGGAAATTCTTTTATTTACATGGTTTCTTTTATAAGAAACTAGACTCATTAAACTTTAATTACATAATTTATTATGCTTCTAAATCATCTCCCACAATTTATGGTGATTTTCCAAAATCACGTTACTGCTGCTATCCCAAGCAGATTTATTACCAAATCACTCTTTCACACATACCTTGCATGCATGTTATTTAAACATGCATATCACAAATCCATCATCACATACCTATAATTTCACTTAAGCATAAACTCCATTTCATCATTTTAAAGCACAAACATTACTCAATATTATCCAAGTTCACACACAACATGTTAGCTGATTTTCCCTCTTAGCATCTAAGGAACATGCATGCTCATTTGCTTGGCTCAACTTCACCTATCTTCCATTATTCATCAAAAGAACATGAAACAACAACCATTTCCCTCATTTCAATTCATGACCGAATGCTCACAACACAACCAAAAATCAAAAATATGCTTCATGAGTTAAGGTATATTCAAGAAGAACCCATGAACATCAAAATAGAAGCAAAGTACCAAGAACTTACCTTCAATTTTCCTCCTCCTAGTGACCGAATATTCAAGGGTTTCCTCCCCTATTTGCTCTCTCAATTTTCAGCTATGAAGAGCCATTTTACTTCCCTTTTTATGTTCCTTTACTTCCCTTTTTATTCTTATTATTCTTTATTCCTAAACATTTTATGACACAAAATGGCATATATTAATTTGTGCCATACCTATGCCACAACTTCAATAAAAAATTTGCATATGTTGTTCATCATGACCATCATCCATTATAACTATTATAATGCTAAAATACATATATTATCTAATACCCATCACCTTGGCCAGCCACTACACATAAAATGGGAGGTTTGACATGCAAATCCTCCTATTTTGCACTACTATTTATTTGGCCACTACAAATTAGCCTATAGCTGTAACACCCCAAACTCGGCCTGGATGTTATGACCGAATCTGATGCGCCACATTGATGCGTTCAAAACATTCCGTATTACTTAGTTTGGAAAAGCTGAGTTGGTGTTGTAAAAGACACTTTTAAAAGTAGGTTAAAGTGAATGGAAGCTGCGCACTGTAGGAAACCAGAAGAAGAGGAGGTGAGTCCGTCGATTTGTAAGTACCAAGCTCTCTTCGGATCCAATCCTAGACATGCACACCGCCATTGCCACACTCTAACATCTCGTATAATTTTGAGAAAACCGTTTGATTATGACCAGCTTAAGAAAATGATTAAGGTTGCAAATCGTTTGCTTAAAATATTTATTTTTCTTGGGAAAACATTTACTTTATGGAAACTTTGCGTCATCGTGATCTTTTTAAAAACAAGTAGATTTTATAAAACGAACCCTAGTGCTAGCCAGTTTAATAATCCCCAAAATATAAGTAATTAAAAAGAGCGACCTTATTACAACTTTAAGCATAATAAAAATAATCCAAAATAAATATTAAACTTATTTAAAATCGGCAATTAATCTTCATGGCCACTCTGAATCCCGCCTGACTCCAAGTCCACCAATTCTAGGGCTCACCGCAAGGATGGAAGAGGAAGGGGTGAGTTTGGGAAAACTCAGTGTATCTGAAAACCCATCCAAAGCCCAATTCAGATAACGATTACAGAGGTCAAGCCCTTTTCGAATCTGATAGCAAGGCCTTAGCCCCTTTTACATAACAATGTGGCCCATAGGCCCGCCTCAAGAACATGAGTATCAACAGTAATAATAAATGCAAGCCCATCCGGGAGACTACTCAACCCACCAACCGCTACACCGCCTGCACCAACCCTACACACCATGTGGGGAATATCTCAACCCACCCAAATTTCACACACCACAGTTGCAGCAACGCTGCTCAAATTTCAGTCAGTTGAGGCAAAGCCTCCAGTACGTGGATGAACCACTTTCAGTACTTCCTCCATTAATACCCCAATCCCATGCAACAGATATTAATAAATGCATATCATGCAAAATACAGTAGTAATCAATCATGCAGTTTAGCCAATTTCAACCCTAGGGGTATATTGGTAATTTTGCTCTTTAGGGGTAATTACGTGATCTATGCTACTACACAAGCTAATTCAGTAATTTTTATCGGTTTTATGCAATTTGACTCCACCATCTACCTAACAGGCTAATTTGCCCATCTCTTACCCATGTTGGTCCGTAAGCCCATTGGGCCCAGTTTTGGCCCATCGAGCCCCTTTTTCCGAAATACGCTAAAACGTCAAGCGAACGTGCTTACCACCTTGCGGTACCAGATCTAACAATTACTCTATGACTTGAGAGCATACGCATACTCATGACCATGAAATGCCGGAATTTGGCATTTCGCTTTATAAATTTAACTAAGAAAGGGTGTTCGAACACACCGATTCGTGACGGCCGCTATGAGATCTCTTTCGATATCCTACAATTGATTAGCACAATTCTTATTTACAAACCATAATCACTAAATTCCAAAACTTACTCACCCATGATCGAACCATGTCCCTAAAAGCCTTTGAAACGTTACCTTTTTGCCACAGTCAATAGCTAGCTCCGAATTCGATTGTTCCAATGATTCACGCTTTCAATCCAACACTTAAGAAGACACTAATCATTGACAGAAAACGTCAGTTAAAAACCCTTAGAGCCACATGCCCAATTCGACAGCCTCCCTATATTTTAGGGATTTCGGCTTTTCTTAACTTTGAAAAATAAGAACAGATCTGAGATGATAAGTACTTACCCTTTACTCCTACTTGATTTCCTCACAATCCGGTGCAGATTTATCCTTAGAACAATGGTAAAACCCGAATCCAGGAGTTTGAAGAAGTTCCGGCTACAAGCCCCTAAACCCATAGTACTTTCGGCTTTTGGGTGGTGAAGAAGACGATAATGTGGGGCTATAACCTTGAAGTAGAATTGCTGTCAGGTATCAAGGATTAAGAAAAGATAATTGTACATAAAAACAAAAGAACATAGGAGAACCTGGCTTTGAAGAAATCGGCACAAGCAAAGATCACGGATTTCGGCTTGTTGATATTCGGTTAGCAATGAAAAGAATATCGGTTCACTTTTACTATAAATGAAAGAGAGGAAGAATGAGAGGTAGAGAGTTTGTGGAAGAAATAACGAAAGAGAAAATAGAGGGATTAGCTTAAGAACAATTGGCAAGAGGAGAAAGAAAAGAAAAGAGGGAATAGATGAGAGAAGGAAAGAAAATAATTAAAAAAAATGAGAAAATTGTTCACTTTTGGGAAAAATAGAAAAGAATAAGAGCAAAAGAAATAAGATTAAGATTAGAATAAAATAAAATCCTTTTCCAATTTTAATTCCTTCCTTATCTCCTTAATTCATGGCCATAATCAAAGTTTGAATTTAATTCAAACTCCCACTTCTGAAAGCAAAGAGCCCCCACTCACCGACTCCTCCTGCACTGGTACCATTTCAATTCCATACGGTCCTTCCCACGCACGTTCAGCAAAAGAATCACCCTTTTGCGCATAGCGCTGATCGAACTTAGGACCCCAGGTTGCCAAAGACGTCAGCCCCACCGGACGGGCATTTGTTTTCAATAATATACCGTCACCTTTTATCTTAAAGGTTACTCTGAAGTCCGTTCATTTTAAAATATAACATTAAAACATACCTTCGCTCGACTCGAACCCCAAACCTCTCGTCCACCTAGCGCCCACGCCCATGTCACTTGCCACTTGCACGAGCTTCCTTCCTTGCTAATATATGGTCACAATAAATTATAAACCTTACCGCTTGATTCGCCCACTTTAAAAATAAAAGCAGATTCGCTCACGTTTTAATCGAACTGCGACCTCTTTAACACACACATACGTTGCTTGTCAATTGCACCACGTGCTCTCTTTGTGTCAAACTTCATTCAGTAACTTCCTTTAAGGCCTATTCCAACCGCAACTCAGATACTAAAAAAAACCCAATTTGCACACTGGGTATCGAACCTCGGTTCCTTTCTGCACGCTCAACACTCCTAACCACCGGGCCGACTCCTCCTTATGTCTAATTTTAGCCTAAATTATTAATAAACCTTAATGTCCAGATCCCCAAAGAAGCAAAACTAATAATTTTTTGCTAGAGTCTTGGTTCAATTTTCCCACACTTTAAATCCATTGTAATTTATTTAAAAACTAAAACAATAATAATAATAATAACCATAATAATGAAAATTTCAAATACGATAATATATATATATTTTTTTCCTAATAATAATTATAATTTATTGAATTCGGTAAGAAGTAAACAATTGCCCTGAGTCATATTGGTAATGCTAATTGAAATAGTTGTGCATGCCAATGTGCAGCTATTATGGTAATCGAAGCTTTGGGTATTACAATTACGCTATCGAAATGTAGAATATTCATCATATTGGTCGACTTAATAGTGATAAGACTCAATGTATGAATGTTTATGCATGCATGATTGGAATGTTATGTGATAGAGTCTACATGTGTATGATATTTGAATGTGTATTATAAATATGATTGCTGGTTTGCCTGTAATTTATCATGATTATAAAATGTATTAATTGTCAAGCATATCACATTTTGGTCTTATTTGTTATTAAATTTTGATCATTGAATTGAATGATGTAATCTAATATGACCATATTGGTATGAAGATACAGTGATCGAAATGAAAATAATAGACTTGAAATATATAATCTTGAATGTAAGATGTGATGCATAATGGCAGCATGAATTATAATGTATGGATATTTTGTAGATATGCATGGTTATATCATATATGTAAACTTGAGCTATATTGAAATGGTCCAATAGTCAATTATTAAATGATTTGAGATTAAGTTGCATGGTAGATAAATATTAGCCTTATTAATGCAATGCTTCAGCTTGTATGAGTCGATCGAATTGAATGAGCTTTCATAGAAGCATAATATTACTAGGATAAATACTTAAGAAGCTTTTATGCGAATGACCAGAATGTGCTCATAAGTCCATCTAAAACTAGTAATTTCAAGGACTTGAACAGTATTGTGAAAGTTAGATCGTTATCTGAGTTCATTGAATATGTAAGATAAGTTACGAGCTAATGAATTAAATTGTAATCGATAATTAGAATTATCTTAATGATAATAACAACGTATTGGATCAAGCATGCTCAATCATGACTGTGATTGTCAGGATTGAAGATATCGTCATTTAGACTGAAATTGAAATATGAAAGTTGACAGTTTAGGAAGGAAGTCAATTGAGTGAATAACTGGAACTTGACTTCAGTGTCGAGTATTGCGAATGAGGAGTAAGCACTTGAGATTTAAAATGAGAAATACTTCCTTTTGCAACATTATTTCTGATAAGTCCTAGAGATCCTAAGATAAGTAGAATCGTCAGTTTAAGTTAATTTCATGCCTTACAATATAAAGTTTGAGATGAATAAAGTCATATAGATATCCCTGTCCTCTGAAAGTAGCTATTTATTCATATGGATCTATCCGAAGATTATATAAAAAGACATACCTTTGACTATGGCATGTTCAGATTTGATGCATTATGGTTGCTAGACTTAGTAGTCTTGTATGATCAGGTATTGAATAAGTATGCATTTAAAGAATAGAACATATAAAATATTAATGAACTATGTAGCTGAGGACTAGACCAGAATGAAAGACTACATTAAGCTATGCTTCAAATGTAGCTTGAATGAAGTAAATATGGGAAAAATTAAGATAGATTAGCCTGTTAAAACATTGTAATAAAACATGATTCCAGAAATTTAATACAAAATACTTTGGGAAGTGCACTAACAGATCTTAGACTGATGTAAATCAATTTCAGCTTAAATCCATAGGCCTGTTTATCACTAATTAGAACAATTACCCGAGCTTGCACTGTTAGCCACTGGATAGGCATTTTTCAAAACTCCTTTCATGAACGTTGTGTCCAACTTATTAAAATCAGATAAAACATAACCAGTGCGAAGCTGCCATGGCTAGGCAGCCATCTGTTTCACTAAACGACTTTATCCTTAGCTAAATCTTCATAAATATCAATTATACTCCTGATCAATCTAGATTAATACGATGTGCATGCAGATCTAACATTCTAATAAATTTAAGTAACTTATCATAGACCTAGTAAATCATATTAATATTAAAAACAATTGTGCCATAGAATTTTACTATTATAAACACTGTACTTTTGCACTGCTGGTTCAATTCTTGTAGACTATCAATCTCTATTCAACATGTACGATCCTACGTCCTAGTCAATTTTAATCTTCAATCCTTTATCAATAAATTATGAAGACTTACATTAACTAATTACCTATAATCCAAATATAATCAATTTAAAATGAGTTATAATATCGCAATATCTAATTAAAATAGAATTCCAGCTAGAGTCTGAACAATATGGTAAACATTCTATAATGCATTTTGGTTAGAAATATAATTACCTATAAACCTTAAATAGCCAATAATTCGATTAGCTTGATGAATTTATAAAAATATCATAGGTTACATAATTAGAAATCTAAGAATGTTTCTAGTCGTTAAAACTTCATGTAGTCATAGGATAGATAACAATCTAATCTATCCATAAACTCAAATAAAAAATTATCTAGAAACACGAACTAATAAAACTAGATTCAAACACTTGGAAACAGTAAATTAAGAAAAAATCAACGATGAGATAACATATTAAATAAAAACTGGCAATTATCAATTCAACAAGAATCTCTTAAATCATAATCAAATGGTTAATTCAGTAATGTCCTTAATTCTGAGTAGTTTCGATAGCTTCCTTATTCAGGCCATGTTCTAATTTCATTATTGATCAATTTAGACTCCTATACAATTCTGAGCCGGTCGTTCAACTAGTCCCATCAGTTCTACGCATACTCAGATGGTCTATTTTTGCAATAGCCATTAACTACCCTCCTCAGAACTGCTGTCCATTGCTACGTTTAATAAACATTACGTACAGTTCGAACTAAGCTTACCTGAATCCGTACTACATTTGTTAAATTCAATTAACAAATACTTCTCTTGATAATGTTCAAATATCTGACTTACGTCATGTCACTTGTCAATCCATAACGATGACTATCCATTGCTTAAATATTACTAAACTTGGATACCCTTACTAATTGCATTGAATCTTCAAACTAGGCTTTGACGTTACTTACAGAGATGTTGTAACTCCTTACGACCTTTTCAACGATACGGTTATCTAATCACGAATTGACGTCAACTTAGACCTAGTTGAAAGACTTGTCTGCAATAAACACTTTACCGTAACATAGGGATCGATTACCTCATGAAAATCTAACATTCAAATACCAACTCCCTTATAATCTGACATAGATTTCTACATCGTATTGAAACTTTGAATGTCATCCGATAAAGAAATAATTGCAAGTGTTAAAATTATTCAATTTATCGTAAAAATTTATATCAATTATAAAATTAATTTAAACAATTAGAATAATAATAAATTAGTAATAAATAATCCATAATTTAAGATAATAAAATCGGCAACAATTTAATATTTAAAATATCCTTATGCTCATTATTAAATCTACAAATGTCAAATTATGAAGAAAGGTGATTTGGAAAACTCGTATCAACTCAAGAATGATATACACGATAAAATGCAAATTATTAGGCTACTTTAATTAATGCCAAGTCATAGAAAGTATCATAGAATGAGATAATATAAGAATCTAAAGACTTCAACAAACCTCTGTAATCCAACACATTAAAAGATATTCTCAAAACCTAACAATTACATTAACAAACTAAATCGTGTAGTTAATCCATTGAATACCACTTCACTATAATCTATATCAATCATCGTGTATAATAATCGTTGAATACTGCGGTAACTTTTCATACGAGCTTAGCTTTCACAGTGACTCCAGTCTTACAACTATGCTCGTATTCTATGCTATCATACTACCAATCTCCATTTACATCTCTCTTACTGATCCACTAGTTACCATCTAGGCCTATCGCTTGATACCTACTGATCATACATCGTGCTTTAAGCATATCTAATACAAGCGTCAATTTACCGTGAACTACGAATTCTCTCAGTATTATATTACTGAATTCATACATGCATTGAGATCTTAGCTAATTTACATCTTACCATTTAATTATAAGCAGTAGGTCACTACCTTTGAACCTGTCTGAAATCTACAGTTGCTAACATTACCTATGCTGAGATCTACCTACCAATTGCAAATCTCTTACAACCATTCATGCTGCTTACTCAACCATAGCTACTGATCAATAGGTCAATATTAACCTTCATACCAAAATTCTTGCGAATTTATTTAAATACACTAGATCCACTATCATTGTCCCAATACGGCATGCTTAACTTATAAGTCTTAGGCATTTCCAACCATTACCATTATGTTGCATTCATCTTAAACAAATTGGTAACACAATCGGCGTATTAATAGCCTGATCAACTTAAACTTAATCTCGATTGGATGACGCTAATTGAATACAAACTAAGCATTTCTCCAAATCGATTCAAATAGTTTGAATATTTTAAACTTTAGATAGGTTAGAAAAGTTTGAAGAATCACTATAAGTACAGAAATAAAGTATTGAAGCTAATACTTGTTAGATAATTGTAACACTCATAAATTCATCGAAGATTGAAAGATATATTGAAAATAAAGAAATAGATAAAATAAAATGCGTTAACAATCAAGAAATTCAAGAAAAGAATAGTATTATGAATAAGAGAACTATAGATTTTAAAATTATAAAACATTGCTCAGCATTAAATGCAAAAAATAAGAAAAGTAATAGATTAATTCAATAAGAATACATAATCCTTAATATAATTATTGAAATCATACAAGTTATGAAATTAGAAATCCATGCGAAGCTATCAATTAGATCCCTCTCTGAATCGGCTAGAATGATACATCCTTCCTGAAAGACCATCACCTTTAAGTTACTGCAAGCGCTTCATCTTAACCACAGTCACATGCTCATTGCGACCGACTTAGACTTCAGACCGTAACTCGAGCTTGGACTCTAATCCACTTCATTAAAATTGTAAACTGCTGAACAACTTACAAACCATTACTCTCAGCTCGACCCACCTATCAATGCAATCGCCATCATCGACTCTTAGCACTCTCGAATAATGCAATTTGTCAACTTCCTCATTAACCCTAATAAAATCAATCGTCACTACAATCGAACTCATAACCAGTAATACAACACTAGTCCATTTATCTCAAACTCGTTATTTCACTTAGGCCAATCTACATCCTTATGTATTCCTAACTGATCTAAAAGTTACCTTTCGATGCCATCTACTGCAAAGCTAATGATCTTTGCTGATTTGCGTAACATTCCAATAACCATGAGTTTACATCAAACTATAATAATAACCTCTATGTTAACTAAGCATTCAAAATATTATGCATGTTTTACAATTTCCATTTAATATTTGATATCATAAATATAATCAATAATATTACTTAACTATACTACAAATTAATCATACCTATATATTAATATCATTCAAAATAATATATCACTAACTAATACAAACATAGACTATAATTCCTTATAACAATCAATCAATTACATAATAACTAATACTTTATATGCATATAATTAAATAATATTCGTACTATAATTAAATGCCTGTTATAAATTCCTTAATTAAAAGTTATACTATTCAAACGTTCAATATAGGCTTAGCCTAACTCAATCGATCAACCACTACTTTAGCGCCATTTGTCACAACTCTACCATTAAAATGTCCTCGACTTTCAACTATCAATAAGTTATACCAAGTATACCACTATGATTTTACACTTGTCGTAATAATTATGCTAATCCGACCAACATCAACATACGAACCGATATTACAATAACTGCATATTCAGCTCTATCCTGATCACTCTAGACATATGTGCTTTACCTGATGATAGTGTCATGATTCTATCATGACTTTAGAATGATTGGTATTATGCAATACCTCATTTTACAGCTTTGAAGATGACCAAGCTTGAACCACAATTCTTTCTATTCGTTATCTCAACTCCTTGCCAACCTTTCCTCTTACTTATTCGCGATGCTCACCAACTGTCGACGGTTGACTTACCAGAATACGATATGACATTCATTAACAATATCAATGGCTCAAATTTTTACATTCATAATACAAATAATCAAGGTCTAATTAGTACTACTAGTTATTCAATTTAAATGAGTTTTAAATATTAAATGCATATAGAATCGATAGCTATCGAATAATTCGTTATTAACTAGAACATTACTTGAGTCTATTGTAGATAGTCTTGTAAGTTCTAATATCATGAACGCTCATTGCTGCAGACTAGATAACACTTATTTGAAAAACTATGTTTCAGCATAGGTTAATGACTTCGACATAGATACTTTTGAAAATCTTACTGATAAGACTTCTACAAAGTTACTTTGAATTGGGAACAAGATCTTAAATTTGAAAATACTGGCATCAATTTCTTAACAAGATTTTAGCGTAGAAAGTTTGAAGCATGACTTAGACATACATCTAATGAACTCCAATTAGGCAAAATCGTTAAAGTGTTAGCTGGATGAAAAGTTGTAAGCGATAAATAGTTAGAAGTAAATAATATTAGATCAAATATAAATCAGTTTGAATTATATGCAACCACTCTAGCACACAAGCAGCACTGCCACTCGAAATCCGTATAATTGTAAACCGTTGACCACAAGATCGATTAGTCACTTGCAATACGTTGCACTTGAACACAGTTTTTGCAGTTTGACCTGCAATGTCATTGTTTAACTATAACAGTAGTATTCTTAGAAACAACCTTCTAATTTACTACCTTTAAACTAAGCCTATTCACTTAAAATCCAAAGCTAGCCCATGAATCTTGCCTATTAGCTATACTCTAATAATAAAATAAATTATCAAAATGCATACAATGGATCTTTTGAACTTGATCAATCCACACAATTAGCTCACGAGGATAGTGAACAGAGACGTGATAATAATACTCGATACCAAGCATACCTTATCAAATCAATGATGCACTATTAAATCAGATTCCAAGCCCTTTATAACTATGAGCAAAGAATCCAATTGATCCGTATAACAACTTGAATCACTACCATCAGAATACCAACTACATAAAATAATACCAATCAGATCAACAGAAACTATACTCAATACAATCAGATCGGTCATTTGCTCACTAACACTATGTACTAAACATTATCAATTCTCATAAGTTCGGATGATCATTATTATCTCCTAATCTAATTCCAATAATCAATATCGTTATCAATAAACTCACATCACTAATGATTGATCATTACTTTAGCCAATTTCCAGGATATTGGCTTTGCTTTAATAATGAGCTATGTACTAAAAGCTATGAAATTAGTTATACTCTTGATCAATACTACATTAACCTTACGATGCATGTCTACCATTGATCTGTCCTTTCGGCCATTACCATAGCCATTTTGATAATGCTAAACTCATAGTTTACACCTGTCGGTTCGATTCACAATTATCTACTATGAACTAGACCATTCCAACTCACTACCATGAATCATTGTGCATCAAACCATTTATTTAACAACTTTCAAATCAAGTTTCACAATTACACTATGCATGCCAGTCTAGAACCTCATTATTAACCTAAACTTGCATTTACCCAGAGCCAATCTCATTCAACCTATATTCACTATTCAACCTTCTCAATAAACCTATATTGACTTACCTTATTCGATCGTGCTTATCCATCGATTTTCGAAGATTTCATCATTCAAATCATGAGCTACCTCAGCTATCCGATTACTTACAATTTCTTTAGCTTCAAGTTAAGACGATAGCTTTCTATTACAATAAATTAATTACTGTCTTACTATTACGATTGTTCCAATCCTAGCAGATTTATCTAAGAACCAATGTAAAATTGTAATCAGAAGTATTAAGTAAATAGGCATCAAGCCTAAAAATACTTTTGAAGACTTTGGGGTCGAAAAGATATTGGTTAGCAATGTGAGTGATCTACAGATTTGAACTAGGATAATAAAGAAAAGAAACTTGAGAACATGGAGAGATCACTTGGAGATAACAGTCAAAGAGGTTGCATAAGAATTGGTTGAACTGTTTGAACGTTAAGAATAATGAAGAATGAATGTAGAATTTAAAAGAAAATGTACTTTAGAAAGTGAAAATATGAATACAGAATCAAGCAGTGATATAGAGAAATTAAGACAAGATAAATAGAATATTACAATGTTAAAATTGCATTTTGTGGAAAAGCATAGGAAAGAATAATAGATAAAAAGAATAATTATTAGAAAAATAGAAGTTTCCAATTAATACACTCAAAATCTAGATAATATAAAAGTAAAATTAAATCTAAACTCCAATTAAATCCTATTCCACTCAATCCTTCAGTTCACTTTCTATTCATCCTGAATTAAGAAGTGCCATCTGCAACGACTCTACGAGATTCATAATATCCCTCTTCACGGCTTTCATTAGCATTCAGTATATCACCTTTTATTAAAATCACATTGCTATCTCACTTAATACCAATGGTGCCAGCCCTGCTTGGAGAGGCTTTGTAACTAATATCCTCCACCTATCTATATAGTGGCAAGCTTACCGTACAAGAGTCCCTTCTTACAACATGTGATACCTAACATTAAATACACTCGCGATCGCTCGAACTCAAACCCGTCCCGCAACCCACTTGCACCTTTCAACCAGTCTCTTCCTTGCAACCCTGTCAAATAACTATTAAACCTAGCCTTTCAAAAAAACAGATATCTACTTTCGAATCAACCTGCATGGATGACTCAATCTTACCTTCACTCACTGCAACTCTTTAGCAATTCATTCTAACTTATTGAATTGCCTTTCAAAGCTAATGTCATACTAATAACCATGTTGGTCTAGATAATTTTGCACTTTATCCATGTCTACACTTTTACTCCAACATCGCTAACCCAGATTAACCACTTATAATAACCATAGCATTAAAATCTATAACAAATATCATAATCATATGCATGATCATCCAATTTATTATACTTTAATATATTAAATTTACCAGATCTAATACAATTTAATATTTATAATAATAACATTATTAATAAATACTAAATCAAATATTATCAAATTTCAACATTCTAAATAAAATTTAATTCCAAATTAACTACTAATATCTTAATTCTATAAATACTTACCAAATTACTAATAATTTCATGAATACGTTAAAACATTACATCAATAAAATTAAACTCCAATTTAGAGCATCCTTAAAATTAATTAATACTTATCCTTTACTTAACTTTTTATCAATTAACTAAATCTCCTTATCTATCGAATCCCAATCGGATTTCTGACCAAACTCGATCTATTTGCTAAAAATTAACTTGAAATAAGATTGTGACGGAACAACATATTATTAATAAAATAATTTGCATCACGAGTAAAATCTTGAAAAAAGATCCAATTACCTGTGATACAGTTAGTCGATGCAGATGCTTATTCTAATGAAAATTCGTATAAATAATTGGAGCAATCAGCGATGCCCATTTGGCAATAGAGAACTCGGTTCTTAATTGATAAAGGATGGCTTTGGAAATTAATAGAGTTATTGGATATCTTAATAATCAAACTTTTATAAATAAGCACCTTTTCCACTCAATCCCCCAATAGTTCAATTTATTCCTTTTACCATTCCTCAAATTCGATCGATTGAGGCAAAGCCTCCAAGACGTGGATGAACCACTTTCAAGACTTCCTCTATTAATACCCCAATCCCATGCAACAGATATTAATAAATGCATATCATGCAAAATACAAGAGTAATCAATCATGCGCTTTAGCCAATTTCAACCCTAGGGTATATTGGTAATTTTGCTCTTTAGGGTAATTACGTGATCTATGCTACTACACAAGCTAATTCAGTAATTTTATCGGTTTTATGCAATTTGACTCCACCATCTACCTAACAGTGCTAATTTGCCCATCTCTTACCCATGTTGGTCCGTAAGCCCATTGGGCCCGCTTTGGCCCATCGAGCCCTTTTTCCAAATACGCTAAAACGTCACGCTGAACGTGCTTACCACCTTGCGGTGCCAGATCTAACAATTACTCTATGACTTGAGAGCATACGCATACTCATGACCATGAAATGCCTAATTTCAGATTTCGCTTTTGCCAAATTTAACTAAGAAAGGGTGTTCTAGTACACACCGATTCATGACGATCGCTATCGAGATCTCTTCGATATCCTACAATTGATTAGCACAATTTTATTTACAAACCATAATCACTAAATTCCAAAACTTACTCACCCATGATCGAACCATGTCCCTAAAAGCCTTTGAACGTTACCTTTTGCCACAAATGATAGCTAGCTCCGAATTCGATTGTTCCAATGATTCACGCTTTCAATCCAACACTTAAGAAGACACTAATCATTGACAGAAAACGTCAGTTAAAAACCCTTAGAGCCACATGCCCAATTCGACAGCCTCCCTATATTTTAGGGATTTCTGCTGTGACAGCCCAAAATAGACCCTAGCCGGAATGTGGTTTCGGGACCACAAAACCGAGGCATAACAATAATTTAAAATTTATTTTGATGCCTATAATATGTGAGTATTCATGTATGACATTTTATGATGATTGATTTAGTGTTATAAAGGTGAATTTCACTAGAAAGGACTTGTGTGAGAAAACTTAGAAATGAGATAGGCAAATGTTGAAGTGGCCTATTGATGCACACTAGGAAATGTTGTCCTTGCATGTCAAATTCCCCAAATTTGACTATAGTGGCCGGCCATGGTGATGAATATGGGCAAAAGAAAACATGTCTTAAACATGTTTTGCTAGTGGTGCATGTTGGAAATAATAAAATAAGAGTATGAAAAAAAAAAAAAAAAAATGTTCATCCTTCTCCATAGGCTTGGCCGAATGTACTAAGGAAAGAAAAGAAAAAAAAAATTGTTCATCCTTTCTCATCTTCTTGGCCGAAATTACTAAGGGAAAAGGGGGAGGATTTTTGCTTCATGCTTGGGTTGGAAGAGACCTAGAAGGAGATTTGGCTAAGTTTACATCAAGATTAAGGTATGTATGAGGTTGTGTTAGGAGTTTCATGCATGATTTGGTTGCTAATTTGATGTGCAAGTTAGCCATGGCTCAAATCTTTGTTATGCCATGGAAATGGTATTTGGGCAAAGTTGTTATGGTGATAAAGCCATTGCATGCTAAGTGTGAAGCTTGATGATGATGCATGCAATGATGGATTTTCTACTCATGAGTAAGATTTTGAGTTTTCTTTGTTTTATCATGATTGAAGTTGAAAAGGAGCATGATTGTCATATTCGGCCATGATGCATTCTTGAGCATGATTCATGCTTCTTGCATGTTAGTTAAAATTTGTGTTTTGGATGGCTATGGACACCTTGAAAATTCGGCCATGCTCATATATGCATATATATGATTTCACATTATTTTGGTTATGAACTAAGTGATGAATATATTGGTTTAAAGAAGAAAATGTGGAAGAATGCTTGTGAAATTTCAAGCACAATTCGGCCTAGCACACATGTAGGTGCTTGATGCTATGTTATAAGTTTTGGGCCACAATGTGCAAAGCATTAATTAGTAAATTGCATGCTGTTTTTGTGAGGTATTAAGTGCAAAATTGACCTCAACATGTACATGAATATTCGCCTTGGGTAGCCTATTGAAGGCCTTAGCATTTCCTTGATGCTCAAATAAATTGTATTGAATTGCTTGATGTAGTATAAAATGTGCATGACCATTGTGTATTCAAGTTAAAGAGTGGCCATATGACCATTTAAAATCCTTGTCATATTCGCCATAAGCAAGCACAATGAGGTTTTAATAAATTGAATTTGTTGAATTAGCTCAAGAGCTAAGAGGGCCACAATTGGACAAGGGAAGGAAAAGGTGATCGAATAGCCGAAAAAGCCGTTCGACAACATCCGAGGTAAGTCCTCAAGAAGTGACCTTACTTGAATTATGTGAGATGAAATATGGTTGTGTATGATTATTGATTATGTGTGTATGAGTATTTGAATTCCACCCGGCTAAGTCCCGAAGGCTAATATGCTAATGATTATAATTGTGTTTGAGCCTTAGTAACTAAAATGAAATATGTATGTCCAATGATTATTGATGTATGTGTGCATGAGAAATTGAATGATATCCGGCTAAGCCCAAGACAATTATGCTGGAAATTATATCCGGTTAAGACCGAAGGCAATTGTGCTAGTGGCTATATCCGGCTAAGGCCCAAGGCATTCGTATGAAGTTATTCTATCCGGGCTAAGACCAAGGCATTTGTGCACGTGATTATATCCGGTTATATTCCGAAGAATCTTGGGCTGGAGGTGAGTGTTGGTTGCTGAAATGAATTCAATTAGTACACTCGGTAAGCCCAAAGGATAAGGTACGTTATATGTGCATTGGAAAGTCGACGTGTTTGAGCAACATTCGCTCAATCGACTAATGAATTTCAGTTATTGAATTGATTGATGCTTTGCGAACTTATATAATGATGAAGTATGAAGTAAGAATGTGTATTAATGAAATGATGCATTGGGCTATGTGAATGTATTGCTGTAATTAGAGTTAATTATATTCCTTGAGACTTACTAAGCATAAAAATGCTTACCTGTTGCTTTGGCTCTTAGTTTTCTAGATTTCGCTCAAGCAATCGGATTTGGGATCGTTGAAGTCAAGTCATCCACACTATCAAGCCTCCATTTTGGTATAAATTTTTGATTGAACTTGAGATGGCATGTATAGGACTACCTCTTGTTTGTTAAATACGTTGTAATGTAAGTATGTATGGCCATGCGAAAATGGCTCGAAAAGGGGAGCATGAACTTAGACTAATTGTGGGTTGTATGTATATATTTGGTGTCATGATGTGGCTATGGTTTGGAAATGGGAATGTTGGTCATATGATCAGCCATTGGCATGGTTAAAATGATCATATATGAACCTATGTATGGCAAGACTAGTTGAATCATGGAGACTACCAAATAGGTAAGTCCTACCTTAAAAACAGATGCTTCCAGCTGCAGTGGCGTGAATGTGAAAAATCACCAAAATTCATAGGAATGGAATTAAATAGTGAATAAGCTATGTAAATGAACCTTGATGAGTCTATTTTCATATGGAAGAAACGAAATGGTCATAAGAGTTACAGGTTAAGAGTTATTAAAGCTATTGTGAGACAGGGCCAGAATGGTTTCTGGGTTCCCTGTCGCAACTTTAAAAATTCACTATAAATTATCCAAAAAGAATTAGGAGACATACCTTATATGTACGGACTCCATTTTGAGTCTAGTTTCATTAGAAATAAACGACACCAGCATTAAATCCCTATACAGAGAGATATTCAAGTTATACCGCGCGAAGGTCAGAGCAGTCGATCCCTGTAACATGGGTCACTTTAACTAATAAACTGTACCAATTGGCCCGACCAAAAATCCTAGAAATAAATTCATGGATGGATATATGAGTCTAAATTCAGGGAAAATTTACGAAACCAGTTTCCGAGTTTTGAAACTCGAGATATGATTTTTAAGACGACAGTGACGCAGTTTTCCAGCCTGACTGGAAATGTCAAATTGGTGGGCAAAACATGTGAACTTGGCTTGTTAACTCCTCGGGTCCGACACTGGTGATGGTCTCGGGTTTGGGGTGTTACATCGGCTTTTCTTAACTTTGAAAAATAAGAACAGATCTGAGATGATAAGTACTTACCCTTTACTCCTACTTGATTTCCTCACAATCCAGTGCAGATTTATCCTTAGAACAATGGTAAAACCCGAATCCAGGAGTTTGAAGAAGTTTCGGCAACAAGCCCCTAAACCCATAGTACTTTCGGCTTTTGGGTGGTGAAGAAGACGATAATGTGGGGCTATAACCTTGAAGTAGAATTGCTGTCAGGTATCTAGGATTAAGAAAAGATAATTATAAATAAAAACAAAAGAACATAGGAGAACCTGGCTTTGAAGAAATCGGCACAAGCAATGATCACAGGATTTCGGCTTGTTGATATTCGGTTAGCAATGAAAAGAATATCGGTTCAGCTTTTACTATAAATGAAAGAGAGGAAGAATGAAAGGTAGAGAGTTTGTGGAAGAAATAACGAAAGAGAAAATAGAGGGATTAGCTTAAGAACAATTGGCAAGAGGAGAAAGAAAAGAAAAGAGGGGAATAGATGAGAGAAGGAAAGAAAATAATTAAAAAAAAAAACTGAGAAAATTGTTCAGCTTTTGGGAAAAACAGAAAAGAATAAGAGCAAAAAGAAATAAGATTAAGATTAGAATAAAATAAAATCCTTTTCCAATTTTAATTCCTTCCTTATCTCCTTAATTCATGGCCATAATCAAAGTTTGAATTTAATTCAAACTCCCACTGCTGAGCAGTAGTCCCCCACTCAGCCGACTCCTCCTGCAGCTGGTACTGTTTCAATTCCATACGGTCCTTCCCACGCACGTTCAGTAAAAAGAATCACCCTTTTGCGCATAGCGCTGATCGAACTTAGGACCCCCAGGTTGCCCAGCACGCTGCTGGCCACTGGGACGGGCATTTGTTTTCAATAATATACCGTCACCTTTTATCTTAAAGGTTACCTGCTGAAGTCCCGTTCATTTTAAAAATATAACATTAAAACATACCTTCGCCTGGACTCGAACCTCAGACCTCCGTCCGCCTAGCGCCCACGCCCATGCTGCTGGCCACTGAACCAGGCTTCCTTCCTTGCTAATATATGGTCACAATAAATTATAAACCTTACCTGCTTCAGTTCTGGCCCACTTTAAAAATAAAACAGGATTCGCTCACGTACGGAATCGAACCTGCGACCTCTTTAACACACACATACGTTGCTTGTCACTGCACCACAGGCTCTCTTTGTGTCAAACTTCATTCGTAACTCCCTTTAAGGCCTATTCCAACCGCAACCTGTATACTAAAAAAAAAACCCAATTTGCGCACGCTGGGTATCGAACCTCAGTTCCCTTTCTGCTGCTCAACACTCCTAACCACTGGGCCAGACTCCTCCTTATGTCTAATTTTAGCCTAACTTATTAATAAACCTTAATGTCCAGATCCCCTAAAGAAGCAAAACTAATAATTTTTTTGCTAGAGTCTTGGTTCGAATTTTTCCCACACTTTAAATCCATTGTAATTTATTTAAAAACTAAAACAATAATAATAATAATAACCATAATAATGAAAATTTCAAATACGATAATATATATATATTTTTTTCCTAATAATAATTATAATTTCCATAAATCAATAAAAATAGATACAGTAAAATTTTCTAATAATAATAATTTTATCTCATAATACTAATTAAAATTTCATAAAAATTTAAAATATCCGTAATAATAAATATAGTAAGAATTTCCTAGTAGTAAAAATTCTTTCTTAAACGATAATAATTAAAACTTCTTAATTATTCGTTTTCTTCTATCCCATCCTGCACTCAAAACCCAACTCTTCTAGGCCCCAAATTCAGGATGTTACAACTCTACCCTCCTTAAAAAATTTCGTCCTCGAAATTTCAAACTATCAACTAACCGATTACTCAAGTCAAACCACTATGTTTTCATCACAAGACTCGATTAAAAATAATTCTTAGTACGACCCGTAACATCCAATTACCAAATAAAGAAAGGTTTATCGTGCACGCATACAACTCGTAACATATATTTAAATAAAATAAACTTGGCAATCCCGAGCTCGATGCTCCTTGGACCCACATCTACGACATGCTCCTGCCTTCCTATGGCATTCACCCGATGACGTCCGCTGCGCCTTTGCAGATTGGATAGTTTGGTCGTGCCTTAACATGTTTCACGAATCGAGGCTTGGTTTTACGAGAACTAGAACCCTTCCTTTTCTTACACTCCAAGCACCCCGCTTGAGCGCTTCCCTAATTTCCTTAATTTTTGTATCCAATACTTCCTCTACCACTTTCCTTACTAACTCGGCGGTGCCTCAAGCACCAAGCTCGAGTTACCGCTACCCAAAGTTGGCGACTTTGCTTACCCGAAATCCATATCAATGCTCTACATTACCAAGACACATATCAAATAACTACAAAGGTCTCAAATATTTTACTATTTATTCACATGTCTTATGCGAGATAGTATTTTCAAGTTTCTATTTTCACGTAATCATAGCCTAGCTACGCCCCTCAGATTCTAGAGTTTTTAGGGTTGCCCTAGTTATAATGTCATGATATGGTCTCATTCTATCTACAATAATATCTTAATACAAGGTAATATGTGGAATGTAAATACTTACAGACTTGGTGCCGGGATTCAAGATGCCACTTCCTAATCATCCATAAAACCCCATGCTTTCCAAAAAGATTTGCTTTGAAGATACTTTTATTTTAAAACTATTGATTTAACCCCGCTTAACAAATAGAAAAACTTGAACATCTTCGAAAATCTTACCATTTCCAAAAATACCCTTCTTAGGCCCAAGTTTTTGAAAAGATTTTGGACCGATCCACAACCGAAGTTGTTGCAACCTAGGCTCGATACCACTAAATGTAACACCCCAAACCCGGCACGGACGTTATGACCGGATCGATGCGCCACATTGATGCGCTCAAAACATTCCAGACACTTAGTTTGGAAAAGTGAGTTGGTGTTGTAAAAGACACTTTTAAAAGTAGGTTAAAGTGAATGGAAGTCGCGCACTGTAGGAAACCAGAAGAAGAGGAGGTAAGTCCGCTTGACCGCTTAAGTACCAAGCTCTCTTCTGGATCCAATCCTAGACATGCACACCGCCATTGCCACACTCTAACATCTCGTATAATTTTGAGAAAACCGCTTGATTATGACCACTTAAGAAAATGATTAAGGATGCAAATCGTTTGCTTAAAATATTTATTTTCTTAGGAAAACATTTACTTTATGGAAACTTTATGCGTCATCGTGATCTTTTAAAAACAAGTAGATTTTATAAAACGAACCCTAGTGCTAGCCGGTTTAATAATCCCCAAAATATAAGTAATTAAAAAGCGACCTTATTACAACTTTAAGCATAATAAAATAATCCAAAATAAATATTAAACTTATTTAAAATCGGCAATCAATCTTCATGGCCACTCAATCCCGCCACTCCAAGTCTACCAATTCTAGGGCTCACCGCAAGGATGGAAGAGGAAGGGGTGAGTTTGGGAAAACTCGGTATATACAGAAAACCCATCCAAAGCCCAATTCAGATAACGATTACACAGAGGTCAAGCCCTTTTCAAAATACAAGAGCAAGGCCTTAGCCCTTTTTACATAACAATGTGGCCCATAGGCCCGCTCAAGAATATGAGTATCAACAAGAATAATGAATGCAAGTCCATCCGGGAGACTACTCAACCCACCAACCGCTACACCGCCTGCACCAACCCTACACACCATGTGGGAATATCTCAACCCACCCAAATTTCACACACCACAGCTTGCAAAGAACGTCACTCAATTTCAGTCGATTGAGGCAAAGCCTCCAAGACGTGGATGAGCCACTTTAGTACTTCCTCCATTAATACCCCAATCCCATGCAACAGATATTAATAAATGCATATCATGCAAAATACAAGAGTAATCAATCATGCGCTTTAGCCAATTTAAACCCTAGGGGTATATTGGTAATTTTGCTCTTTAGGGTAATTACGTGATCTATGCTACTACAAAAGCTAATTCAGTAATTTTATCGGTTTTATGCAATTTGACTCCACCATCTACCTAATGTGCTAATTTGCCCATCTCTTACCCATGTTGGTCCAGTAAGCCCATTGGGCCCGCTTTTGGCCCATCGAGCCCTTTTTTCAAATACGCTAAAACGCCACGCTGAACGTGCTTACCACCTTGCGGTGCCAGATCTAACAATTACTCTATGACTTGAGAGCATACGATACTCACATGACCATGAAATGCCTAATTTGAGATTTCGCTTTTGCCAAATTTAACTAAGAAAGGGTGTTCTAGACACACCGATTCATGACGATCGCTATTGAGATCTCTTTCGATATCCTACAATTGATTGGCACAATTCTTATTTACAAACCATAATCACTAAATTCCAAAACTTACTCACCCATGATCGAACCATGTCCCTAAAAGCCTTTGAACGTTACCTTTTGCCACAATGATAGCTAGCTTCAATTCGATTGTTCCAATGATTCACGCTTTCAATCCAACACTTAAGAAGACACTAATCATTGATGTAAAACGCCGCTTAAAACCCTTAGAGCCACATGCCCAATTCGACACCTCCCTATATTTTAGGGATTTCGGCTTTTCTTAACTTTGAAAAATAAGAACAGATCTGAGATGATAAGTACTTACCCTTTACTCCTACTTGATTTCCTCACAATCCGGTGCAGATTTATCCTTAGAACAATGGTAAAACCCGAATCCAGGAGTTTGAAGAAGTTCCGGCTACAAGCCCCTAAACCCATAGTACTTTCGGCTTTTGGGTGGTGAAGAAGACGATAATGTGGGGCTATAACCTTGAAGTAGAATTGCTGTCAGGTATCTAGGATTAAGAAAAGATAATTGTAAATAAAAACAAAAGAACATAGGAGAACCTGGCTTTGAAGAAATCGGCACAAGTAGTGATCACAGGATTTCGGCTTGTTGATATTCGGTTAGCAATGAAAAGAATATCGGTTCAGCTTTTACTATAAATGAAAGAGAGGAAGAATGAGAGGTAGAGAGTTTGTGGAAGAAATAACGAAAGAGAAAATAGAGGGATTAGCTTAAGAACAATTGGCAAGAGGAGAAAGAAAAGAAAAGAGGGGAATAGATGAGAGAAGGAAAGAAAATAATTAAAAAAAATGAGAAAATTGTTCAGCTTTTGGGAAAAATAGAAAAGAATAAGAGCAAAAGAAATAAGATTAAGATTAGAATAAAATAAAATCCTTTTCCAATTTTAATTCCTTCCTTATCTCCTTAATTCATGGCCATAATCAAAGTTTGAATTTAATTCAAACTCCCACTGCTGAGCAGCAGTCCCCCACTCAGCCGACTCCTCCTGCAGCTGGTACCGTTTCAATTCCATACGGTCCTTCCCACGCACGTTCAGCAAAAAGAATCACCCTTTTGCGCATAGCGCTGATCGAACTTAGGACCCCCAGGTTGCCCAGCACGCTGCTGGCCACTGGGACCGGCATTTGTTTTCACTAATATACCATCACCTTTTATCTTAAAGGTTACCTGCTGAAGTCCCTTTCATTTTAAAAATATAACATTAAAACATACCTTCGCCTGGACTCGAGCCCCAGACCTCCGTCCGCCTAGCGCCCACGCCCATGCTGCTGGCCACTGCACCAGGCTTCCTTCCTTGCTAATATGTGGTCAAAATAAATTATAAACCTTACCTGCTTCAGTTCTGGCCCACTTTAAAAATAAAACAGGATTCGCTCACGTACGGAATCGAACCTGCGACCTCTTTAACACACACATACGTTGCTTGTCACTGCACCACAGGCTCTCTTTGTGTCAAACTTCATTCGTAACTTCCTTTAAGGCCTATTCCAACCGCAACCTGTATACTAAAAAAAAAAACCAATTTGCGCACGCTGGGTATCGAACCTCAGTTCCCTTTCTGCTGCCCAACACTCCTAACCACTAGGCCAGACTCCTCCTTATGTCTAATTTTAGCCTAACTTATTAATAAACCTTAATGTCCAGATCCCCTAAAGAAGCAAAACTAATAATTTTTTTGCTAGAGTCTTGGTTCGAATTTTTCCCACACTTTAAATCCATTGTAATTTATTTAAAAACTAAAACAATAATAATAATAATAACCATAATAATAAAAATTTCAAATACGATAATATATATATATATTTTCCTAATAATAATTATAATTTCCATAAATCAATAAAAATAGATACAAGAAAATTTTCTAATAATAATAATTTTATCTCATAATACTAATTAAAATTTCATAAAATTTAAAATATCCGTAATAATAAATATAGTAAGAATTTCCTAGTAGTAAAAATTCTTTCTTAAACGATAATAATTAAAACTTCTTAATTATTCGTGTTTTCTTCTATCCCATCCTGCACTCAAAACCCAACTCTTCTAGGCCCCAAATTCAGGATGTTACAACTCTACCCTCCTTAAAAAATTTCGTCCTCGAAATTTCAAACTATCAACTAACCGTATTACTCAAGTCAAACCACTATGTTTTCACTTGCGACTCGATTAAAAATAATTTTAGTACGACCCGTAACATCCAATTACCAAATAAAGAAAGGTTTATCGAGCACGCATACAACTCGTAATATATATTTAAATAAAATAAACTTGGCAATCCCGAGCTCGATGCTCCTTGGACCCACATCTACGACATGCTCCTGTCTTCCTATGGCATTCACCCGATGACCTCCATTGCGCCTTTTGCAGATTGGATAGTTTGGTCGTGCCTTAACATGTTTCACGTAATCGAGGCTTGGTTTTCGAGAACTAGAACCCTTCCTTTTCTTACACTCCAAGCACCTCGCTTGAAGCGCTTCCCTAATTTCCTTAATTTTTGTATCCAATACTTCCTCTACCACTTTCCTTACTAACTCGGCCAAGGCCTCAAGACCAAGCTCGAGTTACCGCTACCCAAAGTTGGCGACTTTGCTTACCCGAAATCCATATCAATGCTCTACATTACCATTACACATATCAAATAACTACAAAGGTCTCAAATATTTTACTATTTATTCACATGTCTTATGCAGAGATAGTATTTTCAAGTTTCTATTTTCACGTAATCATAGCCTAGCTACGCCTCTCGGATTCTAGAGTTTTTAGGGTTGCCCAAGTTATAATGTCATGATATGGTCTCGCCTCTATCTACAATAATATCTTAATACAATGTAATATGAGGAATGAAATACTTACAGACTTGGTGCCGGGATTCAAGATGCCACTTCTCGATCATCCATAAAACCCCATGCTTTCCAAAAAAGATTTGCTTTGAAGATACTTTTATTTTAAAACTATTGATTTAACCCCGTTTAACAAATAGAAAAACTTGAACATCTTCGAAAATCTTACCATTTCCAAAAATACCCTTCTTAGGCCCAAGTTTTTGAAAAGATTTTCGGACCGATCCACAGTACCGAGTTGTTGCAACCTAGGCTCGATACCACTAAATGTAACACCCCAAACCCTACCGAACGTTATGACCGGATCGATGCGCCACATTGATGCGTTCAAAACATTCCAGATTACTTAGTTTGGAAAAGCTGAGTTGGTGTTGTAAAAGACACTTTTAAAAGTAGGTTAAAGTGAATGGAAGCTGCGCACTGTAGGAAACCAGAAGAAGAGGAGGTGAGTCCGCTTGACCGCTAAGTACCAAGCTCTCTTCGGATCCAATCATAGACATGCACACCGCCATTGCCACACTCTAACATCTCGTATAATTTTGAGAAAACCGTTTGATTATGACCACTTAAGAAAATGATTAAGGTTGCAAATCGTTTGCTTAAAATATTTATTTTCTTGGGAAAACATTTACTTTATGGAAACTTTATGCGTCATCGTGATCTTTTAAAAACAAGTAGATTTTATAAAACGAACCCTAGTGCTAGCCAGTTTAATAATCCCCAAAATATAAGTAATTAAAAGAGCGACCTTATTACAACTTTAAGCATAATAAAATAATCCAAAATAAATATTAAACTTATTTAAAATCGGCAATCAATCTTCATGGCCACTCTGAATCCCGCCTACTCCAAGTCCACCAATTCTAGGGCTCACCCGCAAGGATGGAAGAGGAAGGGGTGAGTTTGGGAAAACTCGATGTATATAGAAACCCATCCAAAGCTCAATTCAGATAACAAGATGCAGAGTAGGTCAAGCCCTTTCGTAATCACATGAGCAAGGCCTAAGCCCTTTTACATAACAATGTGGCCCATAGGCCCGCTTCAAGAATATGAGTATCAACAGAATAATGAATGCAAGCCCATCCAGGGAGACTACTCAACCCACCAACCGCTACACGCCCCGCACCAACCCTACACACCATGTGGGAATATCTCAACCCACCCAAATTACACACACACAATTGCAAAGAACGCACTCAAATTCAGTCGATTGAGGCAAAGCCTCCAAGACGTGGATGAACCACTTTCAAGATTTCCTCCATTAATACCCCAATCCCATGCAATGATATTAATAAATGCATATCATGCAAAATACAGTAGTAATCAATCATGCAGTTTAGCCAATTTAAACCCTAGGGGTATATTGGTAATTTTGCTCTTTAGGGGTAATTACGTGATCTATGCTACTACACAAGCTAATTCAGTAATTTTTATCGGTTTTATGCAATTTGACTCCACCATCTACCTAACAGGCTAATTTGCCCATCTCTTACCCATGTTGGTCCGTAAGCCCATTGGGCCCAGTTTTGGCCCATCGAGCCCCTTTTTCCGAAATACGCTAAAACGTCACGCGAACGTGCTTACCACCTTGCGGTGCCAGATCTAACAATTACTCTATGACTTGAGAGCATACGCATACTCACATGACCATGAAATGCCGGAATTTCGGCATTTCGGCTTTTGCCAAATTTAAATAATAAAGGGTGTTCTAGACACACCGATTCATGACGATCGCCATCGAGATCTCTTTCGATATCCTACAATTGATTAGCACAATTCTTATTTACAAACCATAATCACTAAATTCCAAAACTTACTCACCCATGATCGAACCATGTCCCTAAAAGCCTTTGAAACGTTACCTTTTTGCCACAATGATAGCTAGCTCAAATTCGATTGTTCCAATGATTCACGCTTTCAATCCAACACTTAAGAAGACACTAATCATTGATGAAAACGTCGCTTAAAAACCCTTAGAGCCACATGCCCAATTCGACAAATTCTCCCTATATTTTAGGGATTTGCTTTTCTTAACTTTGAAAAATAAGAACGATCGAGATGATAAGTACTTACCCTTTACTCCTACTTGATTTCCTCACAATCCGGTGCAGATTTATCCTTAGAACAATGGTAAAACCGAATCCGGAGTTTGAAGAAGTTCGGCTACAAGCCCCTAAACCCATAGTACTTTTGGCTTTTGGGTGGTGAAGAAGACGATAATGTGGGCTATAACCTTGAAGTAGAATTGCACGGTATCTAGGATTAAGAAAAGATAATTGTAAATAAAAACAAAAGAACATAGGAGAACCTGGCTTTGAAGAAATCGGCACAAGCAAAGGATCACGGGATTTCGCTTGTTGATATTCTGTTAGCAATGAAAAGAATATCGGTTCACTTTTACTATAAATGAAAGAGAGGAAGATTGAGAGGTAGAGAGTTTGTGGAAGAAATAACGAAAGAGAAAATAGAGGATTAGCTTAAGAACAATTGGCAAGAGGAGAAAGAAAAGAAAAGAGGGAATAGATGAGAGAAGGAAAGAAAATAATTAAAAAAATGAGAAAATTGTTCACTTTTGGGAAAAATAGAAAAGAATAAGAGCAAAAGAAATAAGATTAAGATTAGAATAAAATAAAATCCTTTTCCAATTTTAATTCCTTCCTTATCTCCTTAATTCATGGCCATAATCAAAGTTTGAATTTAATTCAAACTCCCACTTCTGAGCAGCAGCCCCCACTCACCGACTCCTCCTGCACTGGTACTGTTTCAATTCCATACGGTCCTTCCCATGCACGCTCAGCAAAAAGAATCACCCTTTTGCGCATAATACCGATCGAACTTAGACCCCAGGTTGCCCAAAGACGCTGGCCACCGGACGGCATTTGTTTTCAATAATATACCGTCACCTTTTATCTTAAAGGTTACCTGTGAAGTCCCTTTCATTTTAAAAATATAACATTAAAACATACCTTCGCTGGACTCGAACCCTGGACCTCCGTCCGCCTAGCGCCCACGCCCATGTTTGCCGCCACTGCATCAGCTTCCTTCCTTGCTAATATGTGGTCACAATAAATTATAAACCTTACCTTGCCTCGCCCACTTTAAAAATAAAACAGATTCGCTCACGCATTTGAATCGAACTCATGACCTCTTTAACACACACATACGTTGCTTGTCACAAAGACCACAGGCTCTCTTTGTGTCAAACTTCATTCAGAACTTCCTTTAAGGCCTATTCCAACCGCAACTCAGATACTAAAAAAAAACCCAATTTATGCACGCTGGTATCGAACCTCGCCTTTCTCGCTCAACACTCCTAACCACCGGGCCGACTCCTCCTTATGTCTAATTTTAGCCTAACTTATTAATAAACCTTAATGTCCAGATCCCCAAAGAAGCAAAACTAATAATTTTTTGCTAGAGTCTTGGTTCAATTTTTCCCACACTTTAAATCCATTGTAATTTATTTAAAACTAAAACAATAATAATAATAATAACCATAATAATGAAAATTTCAAATACGATAATATATATATATTTTTTCCTAATAATAATTATAATTTCCATAAATCAATAAAAATAGATACAAGAAAATTTTCTAATAATAATAATTTTATCTCATAATACTAATTAAAATTTCATAAAAATTTAAAATATCCGTAATAATAAATATAGTAAGAATTTCCTAGTAGTAAAATTCTTTCTTAAACGATAATAATTAAAACTTCTTAATTATTCAGGGTTTTCTTCTATCCGGATCCCGCACTCAAAACCCAACTCTTCTAGGCCCCAAATTCGGGATGTTACAACTCTACCCTCCTTAAAAAATTTCGTCCTCGAAATTTCAAACTATCAACTAACCAGTATTACTCAAGTCAAACCACTATGTTTTCATCACACTTTCGATTAAAAATAATTCTTAGTACGACCCAGAACATCCAATTACCGAAATAAAGAAAGGTTTATCAGGCACGCATACAACTCGTAACATATATTTAAATAAAATAAACTTGGCAATCCCGAGCTCGATGCTCCTTGGACCCACATCTACGACATGCTCCTGTCTTCCTATGGCATTCACCCGGATGACGTCCGTTGCAGTCTTTGCAGATTGGATAGTTTGGTCGTGCCTTAACATGTTTCACAGAACGAGGCTTGGTTTTCTGAGAACTAGAACCCTTCCTTTTCTTACACTCCAAGCACCCTGCTTGAAGCGCTTCCCTAATTTCCTTAATTTTTGTATCCAATACTTCCTCTACCACTTTCCTTACTAACTCGGCCAGTGCCTCAGTACCAAGCTCTGAGTTACCGCTACCCAAAGTTGGCAGACTTTGCTTACCCGCAGAATCCATATCAATGCTCTACATTACCAATACACATATCAAATAACTACAAAGGTCTCAAATATTTTACTATTTATTCACATGTCTTATGCAGAGATAGTATTTTCAAGTTTCTATTTTCACGTAATCATAGCCTAGCTACAGCCCTCAGATTCTAGAGTTTTTAGGGTTGCCCTAGTTATAATGTCATGATATGGTCTCAGTTCTATCTACAATAATATCTTAATGCAAAGGTAATATGAGGAATGAAATACTTACAGACTTGGTGCCGGGATTCAAGATGCCACTTCGATCATCCATAAAACCCCATGCTTTCCAAAAAGATTTGCTTTGAAGATACTTTTATTTTAAAACTATTGATTTAACCCCGCTTAACAAATAGAAAAACTTGAACATCTTCGAAAATCTTTCCATTTCCAAAATACCCTTCTTAGGCCCAAGTTTTTGAAAAGATTTTGGACTGATCCACAACCGAGTTGTTGCAACCTAGGCTCGATACCACTAAATGTAACACCCCAAACCCGGCCGGACGTTATGACCGGATCCGATGCGCCACATTGATGCGTTCAAAACATTCCGACATTTAGTTTGGAAAAGCTGAGTTGGTGTTGTAAAGACACTTTTAAAAGTAGGTTAAAGTGAATGGAAGTCGCACTGTAGGAAACCGGAAGAAGAGGAGGTGAGTCCGCTTGACCGCTAAGTACCAAGCTCTCTCTTGGATCCAATCCTAGACATGCACACCGCCATTGCCACACTCTAACATCTCGTATAATTTTGAGAAAACCGTTTGATTATGACCACTTAAGAAAATGATTAAGGTTGCAAACTGTTTGCTTAAAATATTTATTTTCTTGGGAAAACATTTACTTTATGGAAACTTTATGTCATCGTGATCTTTTAAAAACAAGTAGATTTTATAAAACGAACCCTAGTGCTAGCCAGTTTAATAATCCCCAAAATATAAGTAATTAAAAAGAGCGACCTTATTACAACTTTAAGCATAATAAAAAAAATCCAAAATAAATATTAAACTTATTTAAAATCGGCAATCAATCTTCATGGCCACTCTGAATCCCGCCCAGCTCCAAGTCCACCAATTCTAGGGCTCACCTGCAAGGATGGAAGAGGAAGGGGGGTGAGTTTGGGAAAACTCAGTGTATACAGAAACCCATCCAAAACCGTGTGTTAGGCCGTGTCCTCCACACAGCTGAGACACATGGCCGTGTCTTTGCCCGTGTGTTTACTACCATGTATACGGACTTGTAAAATTTAGGTACAGGGGACACACGGCCGGACTACACGCCCATGGGGTAGACCGTGTAGACAAAAATAAGGCTATTTACCAATCCTTTTTGCCACCCTTACTTGCAGCAGCCTACACAATATCAACCAAAACCAATCCAAGTATAACACATATAATCAAATCAACCATAACCATGAGAAATTTGCATTGAATGCATTTAATAATTATCAATATTAGCCAACATTAATGGCCTACACAAAATAAATATCACATCCATCATAAGAGGCAATACTTGTGGCTAAACTAACAAGACACTAAACAAAATATTCAAGTCCCTATACATGCCACAATCCAAAACATTTAAACTAGCTATGCCAAAAGCTTCAGTTGATAGTGTGATTGATGCCTCCGACGTCCCTGGATCTCTGATACTATCTTGGCAGTATTATAAGAAAATGGAAAGGAAAGGGAGTAAGCATAAAGCTTAGTAAGTTGCATATAAATAAGTAACAACATCAACCATGCATATTATAAATCAACACAACATTCTTGAGTGAACAGGGGTAAATATCACTACACCCTTATATATATATATCACAAGTATAAACCAAAGATTTCCATATCGTATAAAGATCGTTTTCATAGCTAGAACTTACTCACATCATTCTTACCATCAAGGCAACATAAGTAGACTCATATCTCATGAGTTTTGGATAAGAACCTGTACCACTCATAACATGATTATATCATTCCATATCGTTGTCATAAACTTTTAAAATAACCCGTGAAACCATTTAGAATACTAAAGGATATCTGACAAACTTTACATAAGAGGGTGAATTGTCGATGCCATGTTCGAAACATGGTCTTACACTAGCTTACATGTCGAGGCCAATGCCATGTCCCAGACATGGTCTTACACTAGCTCTCGTCACAATGTCGATGCCATATCCCAGACATGGTCTTACACTGGCTCTCATGTTGTGGCCGATGCGATGTCCCGGACATGGTTTTACACTAGAACATATATCAATGCTGATTCCATGTCCCAGACATGGTCTTACACTGGCACACATATCACCCAAATGTCATAGCATGGATATTCAATCTATTCCTAGGTTCAATCAGGACACTACTACATTGAATTTCATCATGCATTATTCATAAGCAATTTCAACCATATTACACAAAATTAATCATTCAACACATAATAATGATAAAGTCGCCTTACTTTCGTACAACTTACCTCAGCATAAAAAAAGTTGGCGACTAGTTGAATTTAGTTTACTTTTTTAGCCTTCCTCCAGTCTAGGCCCGAATTTTGTATTTCTTGATCTAAAATGATAAAAATTCACTAATTTAATCATCATATTAATCAATGCATTTCATAAATCATATTTTGACAAAATGTCCATTTTGCCCCTAAACTTTCACAAAATTACGATTTTACCCCTAGGCTCGTAAATCAATTTTTATCAAATTTTCTCACTAACCAAGCCTAGCCAAAATATTTATGTACTAGAAGTAGCCCACAATTTCCATCATTTCACACATTTACCACATAATTTATAACTTATGCAAAAATGGCCCTTAATTAGGGTTTTCATGATAACTACTTCACAAAAGTTGTTTGTTTAACAACCATGATTCATTTTCTTCCACAAAAATTCAGCAAACAACATGAAAACTCTTATGGAAAAACCCTAAACTTTCAACCATTTTGCAAAATAGTCCCCTCATTAGTTAGATTATGCTACAAAGGTCCCAAAAGTACAAAAATTATTAAGAAAGGCCATCAAAATCACTTACTTGTAAGGGTAAAGAGTCACTGAAATTTTGAAGCTCCAAAACCCCTAAATGGTTAATATTTTCAGTGGTATGGACAAGAGATGAAAAAGATGACAACCCCTTTCTTTTTGTTTTATTTCTAGTCAAAATTAAGCTACTAACTTCACCAAATTTTAACTTTTCTACCCCTATTTGTTTGTATAGCCAGCCACCCTTATTAAAATGGGTTTATTTGCCCTTTAAAGACCCCTAATTATGATTCTCTAGTTATTTAACACCATTTTTGTAACACCCCTAACCCGTATTAGTCGCCAGAATGGGGTTACGAGGTATTACCGAATGAGACACAACTTTCAGACATTCATTGATACACATAGGAATTAATCATTTAAATTCACCACATATGAACGTATACTAAACCAAATCAGAACATTACAGGTTACAAGAAAATCAATAAACATTCAACCATAAATCATTATCAATTGGTCGAATATAAGCATATGAATTAAACAACTCATTACTCATTATTCAATACTAAATATACCTACAACCTTCTTATAATTTTGACTAAACCAAGCTTACTTATTTTATGTTCCATTAATACACACAAAATTTCATATAACATTTACTTAATAATTAAAGCACAATAACAAAGCCACATACTAAACTTGCATCAAACCATCTTGTTTATTAAAAACATAAGTTACTATTCATATGATCAATTTCTAAAGCTTTAGCCGACTATTAAACATGCTAAATACTTATGCTTTTTTTAATGTTTACTGGCATTATACGCTACTACTATACACACATGAAACATTTCAAAGAACTAAACAATAAATCAAACATATTTTACCTTTCACATCAACGCATCAATAATATATATTTATGCATAATACATAGCAACTATTTATCTAACACTTTAACATACCAAACCCGAATTTTAACAGGCTGATATTACTTATCATGCAAAGTAAAAAATGTAACACCCGTTACCCGTGTTCGACACCGGGACAAGGTACGAGGCGTTACCGGACTTGAACATACACATACATGCAAAAACTAGGCCATAAAATTTCTTTTAATTCAGAACTTTTCAAAACACATGCATGTCATCCCTTATTTGGGTCTACGAAGCCCAAAACATACATCAGGATTGATTCGGGACTAAACCGAGAACTTTGAGAAGTTCCAGGAAGACTTAGAAAATTTTCCCATGAAATAGGGTCACACGCCCGTGTGGACATATGGAAAGGCCCGTGTGTCTTTGACTCGCCCGTGTCCTCAGGCCGTGTAACTTTCTGTAACACCCCTAATCGTATCCGTCGCCGGAATGGGGTTACGAGGCATTATCGAAAAATATACAACTTTCATACATTCACACAATTACTCAGATCATATTCGAAGATATACCTTTGTAACATTAGTTTATCAATTCTTGAATCATTAATACACAAAGCATAAAACAATTTTATTAAACTCACATATAACCATTTTGTTATCTTATGAATTACTACTCATATGGTCAATTTCCAATACAATAATTGAATATTAATACATACTAAATACATATACTTTATTCAATACTATACACTCATATAACATTTCATATAATCAAACCAATATGTCAATCATAATTTACTTTTCTCATCAAACACATCACAAGTTTGTATTTATACATATAACATAACATACTCTTGTCTAATGCTATAAAGTGTCAAGGCCAAATTTAAACATGATAATATCGCTTAATACACAAGCTAAATAGCATGTCTAACCATCATATTATCAAACAACCTATGAACCATTTCTAAGCATAATTATCAAATCTAAACATACCAAAATTTATATACTAACATCATGACAAAATTACAAATACATAATCAATTAATTTGCTCACCTATTCAGCTATAAAAAAATTAACCATTAAAGTCATACCAATTCCACCATTCAATCTTAAGTTGAAATTTACCATTTGTATATCCGAATACAAATATTAACTTGTCAATTAATGACTATTCGTTTAGCTAACAAAACATACGTCATACATATTCTTTATTTACTAATAAGAACCGAATCAAAATAGCCATATTATTTCTATAATTTGCCGTTAACTCTTTATACATATAACAAGAATCAAACATTAAACTAATCATCTTGACCTTTAAATATCAAACCACAAACAAACATGTTACATGCTAACATATTTAATTTATCTATCATTAGCCGAATATGAATGCACATCATTTATAACTAATGATTAAAAACTTATAATCATTATCCATATTTACTTCATCACATAACCAAATACCAATAATTCAAATCATAACCATTTACCTAATACATCCCTCTTATATATCATACATATCTCTCAACAAAAATATCCAGCCACAATGTCACATCATACTAATTTTTCTATATGCATATACTTTCACATAACTTCATCACCGTTAGCAAATATATCAACCATGATTCACATATAAACATATAATGACCGTAACATCAAAACCACAACCAAAACATATCCATCAACCATATTAACCTCACTTAAGCCAAATTTTATAATCAACCACCTCACAAAATATACCACAAATCATACATCCAAAATGAGCTACTTTCATGGCTGATTATGATTCATCATTAAAACATCTCATTTTTGAATCTTATAATCAGCATCACAAACATATTACCAAAACACAAATCATACATATCATTTAATATGCATACCAAAATGAACTCCAACCATATCAAATATAACCAAAAATTCGATCAAACCTTGAAACCAAACCTAATAAAATAAACAAGCTATTTTCGCATGGCTTAAATATATACACATAAAAAAGCCCAACATTTCCAAATATTATCTAGCCTATACATGCCATAGGTTCGAAATTTAGCTTATAAAGTACCAAAAATAGTCGATAGTGTGATAGAATTTACTGACGATCCCCGAGCTCGTAACCTGACTCCAAAATCTATAAACAGAGACAAACATACACACAGTGTAAGCTATCATAGCTTAGTAAGTCATAAGCAAATAAATAACTCAATTTAACCAAACCTATACATACTATTATAATCACATTTTCAAACTTACAATTTCATATACAACATAAACTTTCATTTAGCCGAATATACATATATCCTATACAAAAATATCATTGAATATCAAAACCATAATATCATTATTTAACCGAATATACATAAACTCATATAACTATAATCATGAATCATTTCATAAATATTCACATTATATATATTCATAAGGCTGAATATATTCATTCATATATGTTTTCACATAGATCACAATAATGATACTACTATACATAACCTTTGGCCGAACGTACTATTCATATATACATATATTTTCATTTACATCATATATAAATTACATTACTTATTAAATAAAAAACTTACCTTATTTTCAAATAGGTAATAACTAACTCATACCTGATCACTTTAGCTCGATTTATACACTCGATCACAACCTATCATTGCCTGTTGAACCATTTGGAATTGAATAGGATACTAGGATAATCACACATATCGTACAATGCCAACGTCCCAGACGTGGCCTTACATGTAATCTCATATCGATGCCACTGTCCCAGACAGGGTCTTACTCGCACACATAAATTGGAATCAGATATCGATGCCAACATATTAAACGTGGTCTTACACGCACACATATATCAATGCCATGGTCTTACTTGCACATCACATATCGGAATCCTATGTCATGACATATGTATCCTAGCTATTCCTAAGGTTCGTACGGGGCTTTTAGACGTCGTAACTCGATCGAATCAAACTCGTACACATAGATTCCAAGCTTATACATATTCGGCTTCCACATATATACTATCACATTATTCATTTCAGCACATATAGTTTGTATTTAATCAAATAAATAACATCTATTTGCTTATAAACTTACCTCAGACAATAGTAATCGAAACGGGACGACTATTCGACAACTTTGGTTTTTCCCCGATCCAAATTTGATTTCTTTTGTTCTTGATCTAAACATATTCAAATTAAACTCATTCAAACATAATTCTATTCAATTTTGTCCAAAAACACATAAATGGGAAAATTACCATTTTACCCTGACATTTTACACTTTTTACAATTTAGTCCAAATTGCACAAAACACAAAACATGCAAAATTTGCACACACCATGCTTAGGCCGAATGCTACCCATGTTCATACAAGTCCATACATTTCATTTATTTCACATTTTAGTCCCTCGATTTATTATTTTTCAATTTAGCCCTAATTACTCAAAATCATCAAAAATCCAATACAAAACAATTAGTACAAAACATATCCTTCATAATTCATCAACTAACATCACAAAACTCAAATATTCATCAATGGAATAACTCAAAATATTCACCAAAATCAGAAATTTAAGCATGGGCTTTGTACATTACACTGCAATCATCTAAAAAACGTAAAAATTATCAAAAACCGAGCTAGTTACATACCTTGATTAAGCTTAACAATGGCCAAACCTTTGAAAACCTTTTTTTTTTCTCTTTTATTTTGTCATTCAGCCATTAAGATATAAAAGACAAATGCATGATGAATTTTATTCTAACATATATTACTATAATAACATTTTATTATTCATTTACTAATATAACTTTAATGATTTAATATAACAACTTAATAATGCCTTGCATTATCGTCCATTCATTTATTCAATGGCATAATTGCAACATAAATACTTCAAAATATAAAGACACATTCAATTCGGTCCTTAGACCTCATCAAATTTTCATTTTATGCGATTAAGCCCTTTTATTAAATTAGGCACTCAAACGACAAACTTAAAACACAAAAATTTCACAGATATTAATTCACACATAATAAAGACAGAAAATAATTTTTAAATATTTTTCTGACTCGGATTCGTGGTCTTGAAACCACCGTTCCGAAGAGGGTCTAAATCGGGCTGTTACACTCTGTTTATGATGTCAGCATGCAAATCGAACCACATGATCGGACACAACGCTCGTGTCTTCAGGCTGTGTCCCTCACACGGTTGAGACACACGGCCGTGTCTCAGTCTGTGCAGACAACATTTAGGCTATTTTCCAAGCCTTCATGTTACCATAATCCCTTACAACCTTATGCACATCAAAATTACAAATCATGACATCATTTTAGTGATTAAACACCCCTTAGTAAGACACATTCATAACATTGAAATGTCCTCTTACATGTAATGCCCCTACTCATAAAATACCAAGTCTAGATTTATTAACTCACATTCTTGAAACCCGTCATTTTGGTGACCACTTTTTACCATTATGCTAAGTTACCAACTTACCCCTCGGGTACTTATATTTAACCATCGTCATGTTGTTTTGATAACATACAGTTACTACATAACTATGATCACTTCAAATGGTCATAGAGCATAAATCCAACACACATGTCATATTACTAACCATGCATGGCAACCAAACATAATCACATCATAAACATTGGACATAACATGAATAGCTAGAGCTACAAACCGTAATCAATATTAGCCACATCTCATGACCAAATACATAAACTTAATATAAGCCAATACATTTGGCTAAAATATGATAACACATGTCATAAAACTAGATCCCTATACATGCCACTCACTTGAAAATTTCTAACATGTGCTTCATTATCCCAAAGGTAGTGACTTGATAGTGTGATGCTGCCTCCGACGATCTCCAACCTCGAGCTAACTTGACAAAGCTAAAAGAAATGGAAAGAAGGGAGTAAGCTTCACGCTTAGTAAGTCCATATAAAAATAATAAACAATTTATCAATATGCTTCCACCAATTCTTACAACATGATCTCAACGTAATACTCTCATAATTGCCTATTTACCTATGTTCAGGTCAAGTTGTTTTCTCGAGTCCTAGTCACTAAATTATTTATATTAGGAGCTATAGAATCCCAAATTAAGATCCGAAAATTTTCCCTGAAACTATACTCACATACCTTCTTACCATAAAAGGTTTATAATTTTTGGTATAGCCAATAAGTACAATTTATTCTTTAAAGTTACCCCTTTCTCGCTGTCTGATAGTTTCGACCCCTCTTCACTAAAAATTAATTATCTCATAATACGGGATTGGGATAATGTTGCTATCTATTTCTATTGAAAGTAGACTCATCAAGCATTCTAAACATATAAATTATAACCCGTAATTATCGTTTTAAAATTTTCAATGATTTTCTCAAATCAGAATAGGTGATTTTGAAATCATTCTCACTCTACCTCACAACAATTTAAATATTTCATAATATGAAACTCCTTTGCTTATGCCGTTCTCCTATGTGAAACTAGACTCATTCAGCTTTAATTTCATATTTTATTCAGCCTCTAACTCAATTTCCACAATTTTTGGTGGATTTTCAAAATTGGACTGCTGCTGAACAAAACTATTTTAGTGTAAATTAATGATACTAAGTTTATCACACCTTATTAATTGATTTTCACCACATTGGTAAAGATACATATTTATACATCATAAGTATAGACCTATAATAACAAGCTCATCACAAAATCATTCTCATAGGCATGAATTACCTATTTACATCTTCACCTAATGTGCATCATAAACCGAAATCATTTCTCATGAGCTTGGCATACAAACCTGTGTTACTCAACATGCTCATATTCATTACTTACTAATCATACAACATGAATTGAATTCACATCTCATCAATTTCATGTAAGTACCTGTACCACTCACCACATGGTCATAAGTTCTCTCATTTTGATATAAACCATAAATCTCCCGTTGAATCATTTGAAACACTACAGGATATTCAATAGCCCCAAACATGGGATAAGATGTCGACGCCATGTCCCAGACATGGTCTTACACCGGTTAGCACATCAAAGTCGATGCCATGTTTCAGACAGGTCTTACACTGACTTTCATATATAGAGGTCGATGCCATGTCCCAGATAGGTCTTACATTTGCTCTCATCTATCGGTGTCGATGTCATGTCCCAGAAAGGTCTTACACTGACACACAACAAGCTGACGCCATGTCCCAGATAGGTCTTACACTAGCTTGTAAATCTCGAGGCCGATGCATGTCCCAGACATGTCTTACACTAGCTCTCGTCTCAATGTCAATGCATATCTCAGACATGTCTTACACTGGCTTGTATATCTCGAGGCCGATGCATGTCTCAGACATGTCTTACACTAGCACACATATCACCCAAGGTCATGGCATTAATATCCAAATTTATTCCTCATGTTCAACCGGATGTCTTTATTATATAAATTATCATTCACAACGCAAATAAAAAAATCATACTATACTAATCGTGTAACACCCCAAACCCGGCCTGGACTTATGGCCGGATCTGACGCGCCACATTGAAGCGTTCAAAACATTCCGTATTACTTAGTTGGAAAACCTTAGTTGGTGCTTGAAAAACACTTTTAAAAGTAGGTTAAAGTGAATGGAAGTCATGCACCGTAGGAAACCAGAAAGAGAGGAGGTGAGTCCGTCGGATCGCTAAGTACCAAGCTCCTTCGATCCAATCCTAGACATGCACACCGCCATTGCCACACTCTAACATCTCGTATAATTTTGATAAAACCGTTTGGTTATGTCCATCTTAAGAAAAGGTTGAAAATGTTTGCTTAGCGGAAGTCTTACTTGTATTTGTGTTATTTTGAAACCACTTAGTGTTTTTGAAAACGCGTCCTAGAGCTAATCTATTTCGTTAGTTACCATAGTTCAGTTTTATCATTATAGAATTAAATAATAAGAAAGCAACCCAAACCATAAAATAATTAGCGGCCTTATTACAACAAAAACCCGAAACCATAAAATAAAAATGTCAAAATCCAATTCACCGGAAGAAACGAATTTGCGAAAAACGTGGCCACTCAATCCCGCCACCCAAGTCCACCAACTAGGGCTCACCGCAAGGATGGAAGAGGAAGGGTGAGTTTGGGAAAACTCAGTGTATCTGAAGCCCATCCAAAGCCCAAATCAGCTCGAGCCCATGGGCCTAAGCCCTAATCGATATCAGACCCAATAGGTCAAGCCCTTTTCAAAATACAAGAGCAAGGCCTTAGCCCTTTTACAAAACAAGATGGCCCATAGGCCCGCTTTAGTAACATATGTAACAATATCGAGAATGAATGCAAGCCCAACTGGGAGACTACTCAACCCACCAACCGCTACACTACCCTGCATCACCCTACACTCCATGTGGGGAATATCTCAACCCACCCAAATTTCTACACTCCACAGCTTGCAACGCGTCACTCAATTATCATCGATTGAGGCAAAGCCTCCAAGACGTGGATGAACCACATTCAAGATTTCCTCCATCAATACCCCAATCCCATGCAATGATATTAATAAATGCATATCATGTAAAATACAAGATTAATCAAACATGCGGTTTAACCAATTTAAACCCTAGGGTATTTTGTAATTATGCTCTTTGGGGTAATTTCGCACTTATGCAACTACACACGTTATTCCAGAATTCTTAACAATCATATGCAATTTGATTCTCCCATCTAACCGACATGCTACTTTGCCCACCTCTTGCCCATATTGGTCAGTAAGCCCATTGGGCCCGCTTTTGGCCCATCGAGGCCCCTTTTTTCAAATACGCTAAAATGTCACACTAACCTCCTTACCACTTTGCGGTGCTAGATCTAACAATTACTCTATGTCTTGAAAGCATTCGATACTCACAAGCCTATGAAATGCCGAATTTGGCATTTCGCTTTTGCCGAATTAAACTAAGGAAAGGTGTTCAGACACACCGCTTTCATGACGATCGCCATCGAGATCTCTTTCGATATCCTACAATTGATTAGCACAAGGCTTATTTACAAACTATAATCACTAAATTCCAAAACTTACTCACCCATGATCGAACCATGTCCCTAAAAGCCTTTGAAACCTTACCTTTTGCCAAAATCGATAGCTAGCTCGAATCCGATTGCTCCAATGATTCACGCTTTCAATCCAACACTTAAGAAGGCACTAACCACCAAAGAAAACAACCGTTAAAAACCCTTAGAGCCACATGCCCAAATCGACACCTCCCTAATTTTAGGGACTTGACTTTTCTTAACTTTGCAAAATAAGAACAGATCCGAGATGATAAGTACTTACCCTTACTCCTACTTGATTTCCACGCAATCTAGTGCGATTTATCTATCAAACGACGGTAGAACTCGATTCCCCAAAGTCTTGAAGTTTCGCTATAAGCCCCAAATCTATGGTTTTTCTTTTGTGTGATAAAGAAGATGATAATGTGGGCTATAACCTTGAAGTAGAATTGTCATCGTATCTAGGATTAAGAAAAGATAATTGTAAATTAATAAAAACAAAAGAACATAGGAGAACCTGGCTTTGAAGAAATCGGCACAAGCAGTGATCACAGGATTTCGGCTTTTATGGATTCGGCAAAAGTATTGATGAATAGCAGGTATGATGAATGGTTGTGAAGAAGAAAAAATAGAAAAAGAAGAATATGGGAGGTGGTAGTTTTGGCTAGAGAGGAAAGAGAGAAAGAAAACCCTAAGGTGTTTCAAAGAAAGAAAACGGCACCACTTAACACCCTAAGTGTCAAATACTAACCTAATACCCCCGCCGATTTTCCTCTTCAATTCCCATAATTCGCCAACTCCTAGCCTCATCCAAATCCTTAAATCTCTCCCTTATCCCTCCTTAATCCAAGCATTTAAACCGATCCAACTCTCCTCTAGCGTAATCCACCAACTCCAACACCTACCCCTCCTGCACTTAAAAAATAAATGCCTCTATTTGCCAACACAGGGAATCGATCCCTTGCCTTCCTAAAGCTCCACACGCCCCTTTTTTAGGAGCCTAGTGGCGTCACCCTTGCCACTTAACCAAGGCTCTTTTTGTGATGCAATTTACCCACCACTCTACTTAAGGGCCACTTAGCCAGAAACCCTAACTCCTAAGTCTAAAATTCCAAAAATTCAACTGGGTTTTGGCCAACTCATGGGCCTTCCATAAGCCCATTTACTTACTCAAAATATTAATTCCACATCCAAATACAAAATTTTAAAATCTTTACAAAATATTGAAAACCGCGAATAAATCCGAAAATCAGGATGTTACAAATCGTATAATACATGATAACATTGAATTTTGCATTATTTACGTACAACTTACTTGTTTCAATGGAATGTCATATTTATTTAGTCACACGGACTTACCTCGAATGCAATTTCGGCTAGTCACTCTATTTTAGTCCATAACCTCGTATTATCCTATTTAAGCCCAAATCTCAATTTTCTTGATCTAACATGATGAAATTCACTCATTTAATCATTACATTAATTAAAACATTCTATAATTCACAGTTTGGCAAAATGATCGTTTTGCCCTTAGACTTTACAAAAATTATGATTTTTCCCTTACGCTCGTAAATCAATTTTTATCAAATTTCCTCCTTTACCAAGCCTAGACAAATACTTTTTATAACTATAGCAACTCACATTTTCAATTATTTCACACATTTACAACTTATTTTAAAACTTTACAAAAATAGCCCTTTTTAGGTGTTTTTATGCAACTTCTTTCACAAAAGTTGTTTATTACACAACCAAGACTCATTTTCTTCCATAAAAATTCAGAAAACCACATGAATACTCTTATGGAAAAACCTTATACTTTCAACCATTTTTCAAAATAGTCCCCTCATTAGCTAGATTATGCTCAAGGGTCTCAAAAGTACAAAAATTATCAAGAAAGGCCATCAAAGTCACTTACTTGCAAGGGTGAAGGGTGGATCATATTTTTGAGCTTTGAAAACCCCCTCTTTGCTGGTATTTTCGGTGGATGAGGAAGAAAGATGAAAAGATGACAACTTTTTCCTTTTTATTTTATTTTAATACCAAATAAGTCACCTAAAACCCACCAATTTTGACTTTTCAATTTCTTTATCTCTATGGCCGGCCAAGTCTTTACCTAAAGGTCTATTTTCTCTTTAAAGACCCCTATTTATGGTTCTCTAGCTATTTAACACATTTAGCTTAGAAAACAAAACTTTTTCCCTTTATGCGATTTAGTCCTTTTTCTCAATTAAGCTCACAATCGCTAAAATTAATTCACCAAAATTTTCATGTACTTATATAATCATGCTATGAAACATAAAATAATATTAAAAATAATTTCTCTGGCCTTGAGATAGTGGTTTTAAAACCACTATTCCAACTAGGCCCAAAATCAGGCTGTTACAATTCTCCCCCTTAGGGACCTTTGTCCCCGAAAGTCTTACAAAAAAAAATGAGGTGGTAACCGCATAGGCTCCATTATTCACTTCATTATTAGAGAACCTCTACTAAGATTGAACTTTTAGTTCTTAACACTTCAATCTTTCGTACCAAATTCATGAGCAGTTCTTCATCATACAACACATTAACTGAATCTTGATCTATATCGGACAACTCATATACACAAAGGTCATGTTCCATACCATCATAACACATATACACATAACACACTTGAATCTTTTTAAATTCTCATAGTGAAGCTAGTCAGTACATCACTGGTCTTATACTCTGTAACCCCGTATGACTCAATAGTTTACGAATTCAATTCTCATTTTCTCTTAAATTCTGACAACATCAAACACAAGCAATTCAATTACTCTATTAAATGAGAAGTCTGTACTTACTTAAACAATTGCAGATCTTGTCAATTACTCAATAACAAACCCATATAACACTTCTCTTTTCTAGGGATAGGAAATATCTTGATAGGAATTCTATAGTACTCTTTCTCAACTCCATTGTAGTACCAACACTGGCTAAGTAGTACTGAAGACATTTGATACTTGGCTTTAGTCATGTTATTGCTCCAAATATTCATGCACAAAAATCAGAAATGTCGAGTCCCAAACTCGATCACTAATACTTTATTTCTATGAGTTTTCTTGCAACATTTCTGCATAGGTTCTAGGTTTTCTGTCACACAAATCTTTACTCTAATATAATATCATTCATCAGATCTAACCTAAAATTAGAACCAGATGTCGATCCTCACTGTACTCGTTTTGCTTACAATTCACTAACAGTTTTCTCAGCCACACAGACTTGCAATAAAATTTCAATTTCAATCTTGAATTCAGCTAAGACTAATTCTATCTATAAAAAAATTCAACCGTGTAACCATCATTCTCAAAGTAAACGGGGTTTTCTTAACCAAACGCTTGTAACTGGTTTTAACCTTTCTCAAAGATTAATAATGACTAACTCAAAATCTTCCAATAGCTCAAGTCACTTATGCTACCTCAGACTCAGATGTCTATCCATGACATCAGATGATTTAAGCTATCACATTGTCTTATTGCCTCAAAACACATTATAATCCATTTAATGACACATCATTGAAAAATCGAGAAAACTGAACTAAATTTAGTACCTCGGTTCACAACGCTTCCAACCATTTAAAACTCTACTAGCATGTAATAGACCATCTTAATTTCCCATGAAAGTGATAAGTTTATCAATCAGAAAAATTTTAACTCATGTCATGGTCTTCTAAAATATGCATTTTTCATTCAGACTATCCGTCTCTTTTTTTTTCATGAAGAAACAAAATTTCGTTCCTAGATCTAAAATTAGACTCGGACATAAATATCTCATTTAACTGTTTGAGCAAGTAATTTGCACAAATTGAACAACCGAATCGACCTTAATCATAAATCATTAATAATTCAAGAAATCCCTTCAAACTAATAACAAAATAAGTCGAACGTACAACCCTTTTATAATTCTTTCATAACACAAATCAAAATCCTCTATGAACTACTTTTATTCAACCAGACCATATGGTCTCTTGCTAATCCCAATAGAAATCAAGATTACCAATAAATGAAGCCTATTACACACTCTGGACTTGAGCTACCACAATCTATACACTAGCAAATTTTAACCCTTTTTTATGAAAACTAGAAAATATCGCATCAATATCACTGTATTTTCATGATCAGGCTAAATATATAATCATAATAAACACTTTTAACTCATACTCAAGAATATCCCATACAATGAACCATGTTCGATACATATGAACAACAGGAATGACAAACGATTCGAGACATTTACTTTTAAGATATGAAGACATACAGAATTTCTAAAGTATTAGCTTAGATGGATAAATAATAAAGATTTTAACGATCCCCAAAAAAAAGAAATCCATAAGAGGATACCACATAGACTCAATGGAATCAAATGCAACAATAACCACATCCTGTTTATATATATATATATATATCGAAACAGAGTACAGCTCAGAAGAAACAGAATCATAGCTTCATGCATATTCCCTCATCAACTATTTCTGTCATTACAAATTCCATATTATTCCTTTTTCACTGAACTCTTTGGTTACACACTCGTGAGTTTATTCAACGCAAATTTCATGAAATTCCATTATAAAACACTACTTTGGTAAGGGGGTGATGTAACAGCTTGAAATAGGGCCTAGTTGGAACAGTGTTACGACACCACAAATCTGAGGTAGAAATATTTATTTTATGATTATTTTAGAGTCCATGATATGTTTGAGTGATTGTGTGCAAATTTTGTTAAGTAATTTTATCGATAAAGTGCCCAATTTTATTATTGGGATTAAATTGCATTAATTGCAAAATATGAGTTCTAAAATATAAGTACTTGTTTGAAATGCGGGTTTAAACTAGAAGTATTTAAATGGAAAATAGATCATCATATTTTGGTATGGACAAAATTAGACATGGAAGGGTAAAATTGAAGGTTTAGTAAAAAGGGGCATTTTGGTCATTTAGGTGTTTTAAGGCACATAAGACAAAATTTAAAACCCAAAAATCTGCTCATTCTCTTCCCCATGTTGTCGAAATTTTCAAGAAGCCATGGTTAGGGTTTCAAGCTTTTCAAAGCTCAATTGTAAGTGCATTTGAGCCCCATTTTTAATGTTCATCGTATTTTTGAAATTCTGGTAACTCGGTTTAGCTATTTCTACCATTATTTTGAGTTAGAGTTTGATTTTAAAAATTGACCCATGATGAATAATTGTGTATTTTGATGAATTATGGTAGATTATGCATGTCTATGATTAGAGAAACGATTTTTATTAGATGATTTTTGATGAAATCGTATAAAAGGGGTTAAATTGTAAAAGTTATAAATTGGTCATAAGTGTGTAATTGTTAGAATTAAGTGACCGAATCCTTATTTAAATAAAATACAGTGGTAAAATAAAATAAAATAAGAATCCATATAGAATTACACTTCTTTTATTTTATTTTAGAATAAGGTTTTTAAACCTTATTAAATTCTATCTATTTGATATTGATTAGAATAAGGTGTTTCAGTCTTACTAGAATATGGCTTTACAAGGTGAATTAGAATAAGGTGAATTAGTGAGAATTTGAAGTTTCCATAGAAGATAAAAATGTTCAGCATGTCATGAAACATAAGAAAATTTAATAAAAAATATTTTACGAGCTTAGGGGTAAAAGTGTAATTTTTAAAAAGTTAGGGGGCAAAATTGTAAATTTTCCAAAAATGGATATGTGAATTGAATTGATTAGTGTGTTGATAAAAGGTGTTAAATGAGTGCTATTTGACATGTTAGATCAAGAAAGCATGAAATTTGGACTAAAATAGGGGAAGAACGAAGTTGTGGGCTAAGTCAGGAAAATTAGTCGTTTCGGCATTCGTGGTACGTAACACCCCAAACCCGGCTTGGATGTTATGACCGGATCTGATGCGCCACATTGATGCGTTCAAAACACTTAGTTTGGAAAAGCTGAGTTGGTGTTGTAAAAGACACTTTTAAAAGTAAGTTAAAGTGAATGGAAGTCTGCGCACTGTAGGAAACCGGAAGAAGAGGAGGTGAGTCCGCTTGACCGCTAAGTACCAAGCTCTCTTTGGATCCAATCCTAGACATGCACACCGCCATTGCCACACTCTAACATCTCGTATAATTTTGAGAAAACCGTTTGATTATGACCACTTAAGAAAATGATTAAGGTTGCAAATCGTTTGCTTAAAATATTTATTTTCTTGGGAAAACATTTACTTTATGGAAACTTTATGCGTCATCGTGATCTTTTTAAAAACAAGTAGATTTTATAAAACGAACCCTAGTGCTAGCCAGTTTAATAATCCCCACAATAAAAGTAATTAAAAATAGCGGCCTTATTACAACTTTAAGCATAATAAAAAAATATAAAAAAAATAAAATAACCCAAATTAAAGGCTAAACTTCTTTAAAATCGGCAATTAATCTTCATGGCCACTCTGAATCCCGCCAAGCTCCAAGTCCACCAATTCTAGGGCTCACCGCAAGGATGGAAGAGGAAGGGGTGAGTTTGGGAAAACTCAAGTATACAGAAACCCATCCAAAGCCCAATTCACTCGAGCCCATTGGGCCTAAGCCCTATTCAGATATCAAGACACAAGAGGTCAAGCCCTTTTCGAATCACAAGAGCAAGGCCTTAGCCCCTTTTACATAACAAAGTGGGCCCATAGGCCCGCCTCAAAGAGCATGAGTAACAACAAGAATAATGAATGCAAGCCCATCCGGGAGACTACTCAACCCACCAACCGCTACACCGCCTGCACCAACCCTACACACCATGTGGGAATATCTCAACCCACCCAAATTTACACACACACAGTTGCAAAGAACGCCACTCAAATTCATCGATTGAGGCAAAGCCTCCAAGACGTGGATGAACCACTTTCAAGATTTCCTCCATTAATACCCCAATCCCATGCAACAGATATTAATAAATGCATATCATGCAAAATACAAGAGTAATCAATCAAGCGCTTCACCCAATTTAAAACCCTAGAGGTATATCGGTAATTTTGCTCTTTAGGGTAATTTGGTAATTTTGCTCTTTAGGGTAATTTCGTGATCTACGCCATCGCACAGTGCTAATTCAGTAATTTTATCGCTTTATGCAATTTGATTCCACCATCTACCTAACGAGCTAATTTGCCCATCTCTTACCCATATTGGTCCGTAAGCCCATTGGGCCCAATTTTGGCCCATCGAGCCCTTTTTCCGAAATACGCTAAAACGTCACGCTGAATGTGCTTACCACCTTGCGGTGCCGGATCTAACAATTACTCTATGACTTGAGAGCATTCAGATACCCACATGACCATGAAATGCCTAATTTCGGCATTTCACTTTTTTAATTGAACTAAAGAAGGGTGTTTGGTACACACTGCTTTCATGACGATCGCTCATCGAGATCCCTTACGATGTCCTACAATTATTCATCACCATTTTAGCATACAAGTTATGCTTAACAAACTCAAAATCCACCCTACCTTATTCTACCAAAGAACCCTTATTGACCATAAGTTGCTTACCTTCACAGGTCTAATAATACGATTCAAGCTTATCCAAGTCGATACTCCAAGCCTCATTGCTCCTCCAAAGTTGTCTATATCACACAGTCCAAGTCAACACTTGCCCACAAGGGCAAAATAGTCATTTAACACCCTAGGGGCAAATGGTAATTTTACCCCACAAGGGTATTTCAAGAATTTTACCCTATAGGGGTATTTTAGTAATTTTCAAACCATGGGTATTTTGGTAATTTTATAAACAAAGGGTATTTTAGTAATTTTACAAACCGTGGGTATTTTGGTGATTTTATAAACCAAGGGTATTTTGGTAATTCAGAAATTGAGGGTAAAACGGTAATTCAGAAATCGGAGTACTTTGGTAATTTTACAAGTCGAGGGCATTTCAAGAATTGGTAAACTAAAGTATTCTAAACATGGATAACAATACGAATGGGCCTAAAGCCTATTCTCTACCCAAATGGGCCCACACGCCAGTGGCCCTTTTAGCCCAAACCTAGCCACGATATTCGATTCACCTAGCCTAGTCCAATATTTACTAAACAATCAAACAACTTATCCAATTGGGCTCAGAGGCCCATTGGGCCCATATGGCCCCTTTCTACCATCGCACCAAGTAGCAATCCAACAACAAGAGTAGTGATAAATACACACCGATAGGAGATCGGAGTTAATCCGCTCCAAGCACTTCTAGCCGATGCCCAACCCAAACGAGCTCGCCATAACGCGAAAGGATCACCAAGAAAGGTACCTTTGCTCTCCTCATAGTTCTCTCTATTTAAAGCCACCAGATCCATTCCTATGTTAGCTTACCGATGTGGGATCCTCCATCATCGAGTTTAAATTCAACACCAACTCTTGCCATCCCAACATAGCAAAATAATCAACCTTTGCATGCCAAGGGATTCAACCAAAGTCCTCCTATATGCCAACTCACGCCATCACCACTAGGCCACCAACTCATTTGTGTCATAAATCCAACACATTAAACTTTAAAGCGCACCTACTTGCTTCTAGATTTATTGAAAAGAAAACCAAAATATATTGCAAGGCCAAGACTTGAACCTTGGACCCCTTGCTTCCTCTATGGCGCACTTCCTTGTCCCCTAAGTGGCGCCACCTTGCCAAGACACCACACTCCTTTTTGTGTCACAATTTCTCCAACAATATTCTTAAGGCCTACCTACTACACCTGTGGTTTGATCTACCTTAAATTTTTACTAGAGTCCGTGTTTGAACCCAAGTCTTCTCCAACACTTCTCAAGACACTTAACCACTAAAATAAGCCTTCATTAACAAAATTTACATGCACAACAAAATATTAAAAGTCGCCTTCAACCGCTCCCATGCTCAAGGCCCAAAACTTCTAGGCCTAAATTGTGGTGTTACAACTCTACCTCCCTTAAAGAAATTTCGACCTCGAAATTTCCATTTAACAGTAGTCATCTAACATCTACCCCACTACGCTATCATTGCAAGACTCGATCTAAATAATTTTAATACGAAGCGAACATCTAATTACCAAATAAAGAAACGTTTATCAAGCACGCATTTAATTCAGTAACACACACTTAAATAGGATAAACTTGGCAATCCCGAGCTCGATGCTCCTTGGACCCACATCTAAAGCATCCTCCCATCTTCCTAAGGCATTCACCAAGATGACGCCTGCTGCGCTCTTTGCGGTTGGAAAGTTTGGTCGTGCCTTAACATGTTTCACGAATCAAGCTTAGTCTTCTAAGAACTAGAATCCTTTCTCTTCTTACACCGTAAGCACCCCACTTGAAACATTTCCTAATTTCCTTAACCTTGGTCTCCAATACTTCCTCTACCACTTTCCTTACTAACTCGGCCATTGCCTCGAGACCAAGCTCGAGTTACCGCTACCCGAAGTTGGCGGACTTTTTACCCTCAAAATCCATATCAATACTCTACATTACCAAGACACATCTCAATTAACTACAAAGATCTCAAAAATTTTACTATTTATTCACATGTCTTATGCAGAGATAGTATTTTCAAGTTTCTATTTTCACGTAATCATAGCCTAGCTACGCCTCAGATTCTAGAGTTTTAGGGTTGCCCTAGTTATAATGTCATGATATGGTCTCAGTTCTATCTACAATAATATCTTAATACAAAGGTAATATGAGGAATGTAAATACTTATAGACTTGGTGCAGGGATTCAAGTGCCACTTCTTTATCATCCATAAAACCCATGTTTTTGTTTCATCAAAATAAAAGATTTCATTTGAAAACACTTTTTTTAAAACTATTGATTTAACCTCGTTCAATAGAAAAACTTTGAACATTTTTGAAAAACCTATAGGAAAAAACTTTTTTAAAGATTTTCGGACCCGATCCACAGCCGAGTTGTTGTAACCAGGCTCTGATACCACTAAATGTAACACCCCAAACCCGGCCTGGATGTTATGACCGGATCTGATGCGCCACATTGATGCGTTCAAAACACTTAGTTTGGAAAAGCCGAGTTGGTGTTGTAAAGACACTTTTAAAAGTAAGTTAAAGTGAATGGAAGCTGCGCACTGTAGGAAACCAGAAGAAGAGGAGGTGAGTCCGTGACCGCTAAGTACCAAGCTCTCTCTTGGATCCAATCCTAGACATGCACACCGCCATTGCCACACTCTAACATCTCGTATAATTTTGAGAAAACCGCTTGATTATGACCACTTAAGAAAATGATTAAGGTTGCAAATCATTTGCTTAAAATATTTATTTTCTTGGGAAAACATTTACTTTATGAAACTTTGCGCGTCATCGTGATCTTTTTAAAAACAAGTAGATTTTATAAAACGAACCCTAGTGCTAGCCAGTTTAATAATCCCCACAATAAAAGTAATTAAAAATAGCGGCCTTATTACAACTTTAAGCATAATAAAAAAAATAAAAATATAAAAAATATAAAATAACCCAAATTAAAGGCTAAACTTCTTTAAAATCGGCAATTAATCTTCATGGCCACTCTGAATCCTTGACTCCAAGTCCACCAATTCTAGGGCTCACCTGCAAGGATGGAAGAGGAAGGGGGTGAGTTTGGGAAAACTCAGTGTATACAGAAACCCATCCAAAGCCCAATTCAGCTCGAGCCCATTGGGCCTAAGCCCTATTCAGATAACAAGACACAGAGAGGTCAAGCCCTTTTCGTATCACAAGAGCAAGGCCTTAGCCCTTTTACATAACAAAGTGGCCCATAGGCCCGCCAAGAGCATGAGTAACAACAAGAATAATGAATGCAAGCCCATCTGGGAGACTACTCAACCCACCAACCGCTACACCGCCTGCACCAACCCTACACACCATGTGGGGAATATCTCAACCCACCCACCCTCTACACACCACAGCTTGTAGCAACGTCGCTCAAATTTCAACGATTGAGGCAAAGCCTCCAAGACGTGGATGAACCACTTTCAAGATTTCCTCCATTAATACCCCAATCCCATGCAATGATATTAATAAATGCATATCATGCAAAATACAAGAGTAATCAATCAAGCGCTTCACCAATTTAAAACCCTAGAGGTATATCGGTAATTTTGCTCTTTAGGGTAATTTCATAATTTTGCTCTTTAGGGTAATTTCGTGATCTCGCTCTTCGCACAAGCTAATTCAGAATTTTTATCGGTTTTACGCAATTTGATTCCACCATCTACCTAACAAGCTAATTTGCCCATCTCTTACCCATATTGGTCCAGTAAGCCCATTGGGCCCAATTTTGGCCCATCGAGCCCTTTTTCCCAAATACGCTAAAACGTCACGCGAACGTGCTTACCACCTTGCGGTGCCGGATCTAACAATTACTCTATGACTTGAGAGCATTCGCATACCCACATGACCATGAAATGCCTAATTTGAGATTTCACTTTTTCTTAATTGAACTAAAGAAGGGTGATCGGTACACACTGCTTTCATGACGATCGCTCTTCGAGATCCCTTACGATGTCCTACAATTATTCATCACCATTTTTAGCATACAAGTTATGCTTAACAAACTCAAAATCCACCCTACCTTATTCTACCAAAGAACCCTTATTGACCATAAGTTGCTTACCTTCACAGGTCCAATAATACGATTCAAGCTTATCCAAGTCGATACTCCAAGCCTCGCTGCTCCTCCAAAGTTGTCTATATCACAGTCCAAGTCAACACTTGCCCACAAGGGCAAAATAGTCATTAACACCCTAGGGGCAAAATGGTAATTTTACCCCACAAGGGTATTTCAAGAATTTTACCCTACGTGGGTATTTTAGTAATTTTTCAAACCATGGGTATTTTGGTAATTTTATAAACAAAGGGTATTTTAGTAATTTTACAAACCGGGGTATTTTGGTGATTTTATAAACCAAGGGTATTTTGGTAATTCAGTAAATTGAGGGTAAAACAGTAATTCAGAATCGGAGTACTTTGGTAATTTTACAAGTCGAGGGCATTTCAAGAATTGGTAAACTAAAGTATTCTAAACATGGATAACAATACGGATGGGCCTAAAGCCTATTCTCGGCCCAAATGGGCCCACACGCTCGTGTGGCCCTTTTAGCCCAAACCTAGCCACGATATTCGATTCACCTAGCCTAGTCCAATATTTACTAAACAATCAAACAACTTATCCAATTGGGCTCAGAGGCCCATTGGGCCCATATGGCCCCTTTCGCCCATCGCACCAAGTAGCAATCCAACAACAAGAGTAGTGATAAATACACACCGATAGGAGATCGGAGTTAATCCGCTCCAAGCACTTCTAGCCGATGCCCAACCCAAACGAGCTCGCCATAACGCGAAAGGGATCGACCAAGAAAGGTACCTTTGCTCTCCTCATAGTTCTCTCTATTTAAAGCCGACCAGATCCACTCCTATGTTAGCTTACCGATGTGGGATCCTCCATCATCGAGTTTAAATTCAACACCAACTCTTGCCATCCCAACATAGCAAAATAATCAACCTTTGCATGCCAAGGATTCAACCAAAGTCCTCCTATATGCCAACTCACGCCATCACCACTAGGCCACCAACTCATTTGTGTCATAAATCCAACACATTAAACTTTAAAGCGCACCTACTTGCTTCTAGATTTATTGAAAAGAAAAACCAAAATATATTGCAAGAGCCAAGACTTGAACCTTGGACCCCTTGCTTCCTCTATGGCGTCACTTCTTTGTCCCTAAGTGGCGTCACCTTGCCAAGACACCACACTCCTTTTTGTGTCACAATTTCTCCAACAATATTCTTAAGGCCTACCTACTACACCTGTGGTTTGATCTACCTTAAATTTTTACTAGAGTCCGTGTTTGAACCCAAGACTTCTCCAACACTTCTCAAGACACTTAACCACTAAAATAAGCCTTCATTAACAAAATTTACATGCACAACAAAATATTAAAAGTCGCCTTCAACCGCTCCCATGCTCAAGGCCCAAAACTTCTAGGCCCAAATTGTGGTGTTACATGGTAAGTTGGTGTGATAATAATAATGTAATAACATTGTAATTTATATTTGAAAATTAAATTAGTGAATTAATTGAATTGTGTTGAATTAAATGTTTAATATGCCAAGCTTATAAATCGATTTAAAAATATGTCTATGGTACAAGAAAGTGCATAGAAATATTGTATTTAAATGTGATTTCTATGATTATGCATATTATAAAAAAAATTGTGAATTAGTGTTGTTACGAGACAAGTGATTAAGTGAATGTTGAATAAGTATTAATGAGTGAAACCGAAACAAATCCCGATTGAACCTTAAGAATCTATAGGTTACATCTCAGTGGTAGCTTCGGCTACAATACAGTGGTAGCTTTGGCTACATCTCAGTGGTAGCTTCAGCTACAATACAGTGGTAGCTTCGGCTACATCTCAGTGGTAGCTTCGGCTACAATACAGTGGTAGCTTCGGCTATGTTACAGTGATAGCTTCAGCTATATTACAATGTGGCAGTTTGTGCCTTATTCCGTGTATCCTTTAGTATTCCATAGGGTTCAACGGGTATTGAATTGATATAATGAAAAGTGATTAAATGTGAAAAGATTTTAATCATGTGATAATAATGTGCAAGTGAACATTGTGTTTGAGGCATTTATATGTGTAAGTGTGAATATGAATCTTGTGAATAAGTGCAGGTATGTATGTGTAAACTATGAGCAATAAGCTCGTTTTATGGTTGTACTTTGGTAAGGTTGATAAGAGGTAAGTGTTACCATTAATGCAACTATAGAGAAAGCATGAAATAGTCAATTTTAAAAGTAAAGCAGATTTGGATAGTACCAGTCAGGTATATTTGAAAAATCACCAAAAACGGTAGGAATTGAATTAATAATTGAATGAGGATGAAATTAAAGGTCATTGAGTCTATTTTCATAGAAAAAAAATGGTGTGAGCAAATGGATTATACTTTATGAGATATTTAAATTCTTGTGAGGCTGGGTTAGAATGATTACGTGATCCCCTGTTCTGACTTGGAAAAATCATTATAAATTGTATAAAAATAATTATGGTGCATGGTTTATATGCTTAGAATCCTTATTGAGTCTATTTTATATTTGAACAAACTATAACATTATTTTAATTCTCTATAATGAAATATCTTAGTTTTGTGAAGACATTTCGAATTGTCAAATAGTGAAATAGGGAAAATTTAATGAATAAACTGTATTAATTGGCTAAGCCAAAAATTTTGGAAATTTTATGGGAAGAAGGTATATGAGTCTGATTTTACAAAAAATTTACAGAACTTAATTTTGATTTCTGTAGCTTATGAAATAATTAAATTAGTGACTATGACTCGGGAAAACATTTTAAACTGAATTTGAGTAAAAAGGTGAAATCATGTGAATATTGATTCTATTTTTCTTGAGCATACTTATTGAGGAATGGGTTAATATTGTTAATTAAATTGCTTATTATTATATGCCAACTTACTAAGTTATAAAACTTACACTACTTTCCCATTTCTCCCAGTGTTTTTCAGGATTGGCTCGGGGTTAGAGATCGTTGGAGGTATCATCACACTATCAATTTGTCAGGTTGGAATAACGGAAATTCTTATTTATCTATAAGTGAGTGGCATGTATAGAGATTTAGTTTTTGGTATTATGTAATATTATGATTTAGCCAAATGTATAGGCTTATACATGATGTATGGCTCATAATAGCTATAAGTAAGTAAACCTATTTTATGTATACATGAGTAATGTCTTGATGTGGTTAAGATAAGTATAATTAAGAGTATGACAAAGGTCGATATATCGTATATTAGTACAAAGAGTTAAGAACATAAAAAGGGCTTGGAAAATAACCTAATGTGTGCCACACGGGCTAGAGGCACGGCCGTGTGTCTCAGTCGTGGGTTAGGACACAGCCACTACACGGGAGTGTGGTTTGGTCGTGGTGCACAAATAGAATGCTCGATGTTTTTAGCACGGACGTGTGTGACCACACGGCCTGCCCACACGGGCGTGGCCCATGTCACACTAGTGTACGACCCATGTTTTAGTGAAAAATGTATAAGTGTTCGAAAAGTTCTGGTTTGGTTCCGAACGAACTTCAATGATTGTTTTGGGTCTCATAAAGCCCATAAAAGGGACATAGAGGGTACTCATGAAAGGTTTTAATATATAATTGAAATGTATATATCGGAAAAGTGTATAAGAGTGTAGTAATGCCTCATACCCTGATCTGGCGGTGGTTAGTGGTAAGGGTTGTTACAGGTGAGGTCGTAGGGCCTCCGACTCGACTCTCATATACATATACATGTAACACAATTTTTCATTATCATAGCAACATAATCACAATCATGTCATTCATTTTGGGTAAACTAATTTTCATATTGATTTTACGCCCACTTTCCAGTTATCCCATTCTAACAAGTATACTTATACATGTATTCTATGAATTCTGAATAACTTTACTTATCCCATTAATTTAATCAAACAAGTCATGTACATAACAAGATACGAAGGCCAACAAACATGAATAAGTATAGTCCAATCTATACTTTCATCTCGCACGTCATCAGATGCGTATCATTACAAATATGTAAATCAATCCAAGCAATTTAACACTTATACTCAGACTATGTGAACTTTCCAACCATATTCATTCAAATAAGTATACATGAATATTCAATTTCAAAACTATGGTACCATTATATAACCGAATATATATACACGCATAAGGATATACTTTTGAATCAAACTTTAATATCACATACTTATACATAACATGTGGCCGAATATACTTCACAAATACACATATATTTACATTAGCATCATGTATAATTTGCATCACATATCAAATAACTAACTTACCTTATTTCCAAATAAGTAATCAACTATCTCATACCTGATCACTTTAGCTCAATTTCTACATTCGATCACAACTTATCATTGCCCGTAGAACCATTCAGAATTGAATATGATACTCGGATAATCAAATATATCATACAATGCCAACGTCCCAGACGTGGTCTTACATGTAATCACATATCGTTGCCAATGTAATATGTAACACCCCAAACCTGGCCTAGACATTATGGCCGAATCTGGCGTGTCACATTAAAATACTTATTCAAAAAACTTTGTCTAACAGCCCGATTTTGGGCCTAGTCGGAACAGTGGTTTCGAAACCACTATTTTGAGGCTAGAGAAAATTATTTTGATATTATTTTATGTGATATAACATGTTTATAAAGGTGCATGAAAATTTTGGTATATTAATTTTAGCGATTTCTAGTCCAATTTCGAAAAAGGACTAAATCGCAGAAAAGGTAAAAGTTGTATTTTAGTACCCAAATGTGCCTAATAGCTAGAGTATTATAATTGGGGGCCTTTAAAGTGAAATTAGATCCCTAAATATGGCTTGGCTGGCCATGGGACAAGAAATTTCAAATGGTCAATGTATTTGGTAAGGTGATGTCATATTAGGTGATAAAATGGTACCCTAAGGACTTAGCTTCAACTTTTTCATTTTCTTCCTTCTTCTCTGAACGAAAATACCAGAAAAGAAAATGGTTTTGAAGCTTTGAAATTTCAGCAAAGAAACTCCCTTGAAAGTAGGTGATTTTAATGCTTTTTCTTGAAGGTTTTTATATTTTTGGAACCCCTAAAGCATAAGCTTTCAAATAAGGGGTCTAGTTTGCAAAATGATTAAGAGTCTAGGGTTTTGCCATGAATGTATATGTGTTTTTTTCTGAGTTTTTATGGAACAATATGAGTTTTAGTTGTCTAATAAACAACTTTTGTGAAGGAAATTTGCATGAAAATACCTTAAAAAGGTTATTATGCAAAGTTGTAAAATGGGTTATTATTGTGTGTAATAATGATTTTTGTGAGTTGTCATAGTTATGAAAATCATTTATCTAGGCTTAAGGAGTAAAGAAATTGAATAAAAATATTGTTTTGAGCCTAGGGGCAATTTGGTAATTTTGGCAAAATAGAGTGGCAAAATTGTAAATTTTTCCAAAGTGTGTAAATGGACTAATTTGATCAGTACATTGTTTTAATTAACTAAATGTGATGTTTTAGATGTTGAAAAATGCAATTTGGGCCTAGAACGGGGAAAATCAATTTATGGACGATTACGTCTTTTTCACTTTTGTGGTATCGAGGTAAGTTCGTATGTAAACAATACCATGCTATACATGTATTTAAATGTTATCATCACATGAATTGTACGAATATTAATGTGTGCGTGATTAATATAAATATGAGAAGATAAAGCCTTGATAGGAGAGGAAAAATCCCGTTTGAACCTTAAGAATAGAATAGGATAGAGTGACATGTCACTAGGAATTATGAGTCTAGATGACTAGCTCGAGAGTGAGCATTTAAATGTCATGGGATAAGAGGTAGCTTTAGCTACAATTGAGGCACTTATGTGCAAAGGTTCTTTCCGAGTATCCAATTAGTATTCCAAGTGTTCAACAGGTAATCCGAGGAAAGAGTTGATGATGGTCCCAATGAGGTAAGTCATTGGTGAGTATGCACTTGAGTTATGTTACGAGTTGTGCAGGTATGTACACTAAGCCTATGAGAATGCCTTGATATGTGATGATCTATGATGCATAAATATGTGTTCTTACCATGATGGATGAAATGATGTTGTATTAATTTTGTGAACAATGATCATGAATGAGTAACTTAGCCTTGACAGATTTCGGTTACTAAAGTAGTGTAAATTTGAAAATACACTAAAAATAGTGGAATATAAGTTAGAGGCTGAATAAAATATTGAAATAAATCTTATTGAGCCTAGTTTCTTATAAAAGAAACTGTGTAAGCAAAAGAATTTTCTATAATGATATATGTAATGTTGCGTGGGACAGAGTCAAAATGACTTTGAAATCCCCTATTCTGATTTGATAAAATCATTATAAATTTTAAAAAGATATTTATGAGTTATAATTTATATATTTAGAATCCTTAATGAGTCTAGTTTCAAGATAAATAGACAAGAACATTATTCAAGTCCTATGCTATGAGATAATTGAACTTGAGTGCAGAAAGGTCGGAACTATCAGATAGTGAATCAGGGGTAAATTTGAGGAATAAACTGTACTAATTAGCTAAACCAAAAATTATGGAAATTTTATGATAGAAAGGTACATGAGTGTAGTTTCAAGTAAAATTAACAAAACTTAATTTGGAGTTTTGTAGCTCCATATATAAATAATTTAGTGACTCTTGTTCAGGAAGACAGCTTGTCGTGAACTTGAGAATATGTTGTAAACATTGATAAACCATGTTAATGAGTTGCTTATTGTTTTCATATGAACTTACTAAGTGTAAAGCTTACCCCCCTTTCTCTCCCATGCTCCCTAGGGTTTCCAGGTTAGCTCAGGTTTGAGGCCGCCAGAGATATTATCACACTGTCAAGTTAACGCTATCGGCGTAGGTAAATCCTAGTGTTTTGAGTCTATGGCATGTATAGGGTTTTAATGTTGAGTATGTGAAATTATGATTTAGCCAAAGGCATTGGCTTATTATTAAGGTAGTATGTAGTCATGTAAATTGGCATATGTAGGCTAATGATGTTATGGGCCTATAAGATTATTCTTATGCATGTATGTTATTATCTCTTGTGATGTGGCTTACAGCATGTATGCCTAGAGATTAAATTGAGATTCATTGATGAGTTAATAACTGATGCAAGATTAAGTGATTGGTAAATAGTTAATAATGCCTCATGAATGGTTTGTGGATATGATTATGCATGCCTAGTGATGGGCATGAGATTTGTGACGTAATGATACTTATGACAAGTATGTGGTAATGATGTGAGTAAATTCTATAATATTTATGGCATAAGAAATTGTCATGAGAATAACATGTTTGTAGATGTTTAAGAGCTCATTCATGCCATGTTGTATGTTATTGGATAAATATGTGTGCATATGTTGTGAGGGTAACAAATGGCTTGGAAAATAGCCTTGTAATTGTCCACACAAGTAGACACACAAGCGTGTGTCTAGACCGTGTGTGCCCCCATGGACGGGTGTTAGGGTCGTGTTTTAAAGTAAGTGTTGCACACGGGCTAAGGGTACGGGCGTATCGCAAGCCACACGGGCGTGTGGAGCCTTAAAGCATGGAATTTTTCAAGTTTTCCTTAAGTTCTCGGTTTAGTCTCAAACCACCTCTAAAGCATGTTTTGGGCCTCATAAGCTCGTTTAAGGGACAAAATGTATGTGAAATGAAAATTTTTAAATTGATCAAAATTTTACGACCCATTTTTTTGTGTGATTAGTTGAGTTTAAGTCATGTAACACCTCGAACCCTGTCTCGGCATTAGGTACGGGTGAGGGGTGTTAAACTTTGTCTCATTAATAACTCTTGCATGAAAGGAAAAAGCTCCTTTGTTTAATTCTTAAGTCAACTTAAATATTTTTTAACCATTTTAAACCAGCCTTACTTATAAAAACATGTTTGTTGTAGAAGCATTTCAAAAATGTTGCGAAAACGTGATGTTTAGAAAACAAATATCATTTTGGAAAACCGCGCTCTACTTTTAACAGAAATAAATCATAATAGTTAAAAACCCCCAAATTAAAAACTAGAAAATTAGAGAAAAGGCCTTATTACATCAAAAGCCCAAAGAGAAAGTAATTTAAGTAATGTAAAAGAAAAAACAAAAATTTAAAGTTGTTCATAGTGTGGCCACCTCCGAGCCCTCCAATACGTCGAACTTCCTATTGAGGATTACCTGGAAAATTTAAAGGAGGGGGTGAATTTATGAAAACTCAGTGTGTACAACCCTCATCGATCATAAAGCATGCATCACATCAATTTGGGCCTAAGCCGATATCAATAACGGTGGAACTTGGGCCTTAGCCCATAGTAGCCTCAGTTGGGCCTAGGCCCATGTCACAATCAGAATCAAATTATACAATGCACAAATACCCAACCAACCTTGCACCCCGTATCCCATCCAACCCTACACTCCTATGGGAATTTAATCGACCCACCCATCCCTACACTTCTGTTGTAGCACCGGTTGTAGCAATAACCAATTTCGCAACAGAGCTGCCAATCACATAATGGCTTAAAGCCGTCGGTGGATCCACAATCGTCAATCGACCATGCGACCCTAACAAATCATATACTTCCTCCAAATCAATGATCTCATCCCCCATGTAGCATAATATCACATGAATGCAAACATATCATAAATAGCATACAATAACAATAAATAGCATACAATAACAATCATATAACATGTAGAGGCATCTTAGTCATTTCACCCTTCGGCGGCATAACGGTCATTTTGTAAATCGGTGTCTGGGTACACTTACCATCCCATCCGTAGGTATAAAGTCGTCTCACATGACTCGTGCAACCCTTTTCCAATCAAAACATACAATTGGGCCTAAAGCCAATTACGAAGCCCAAGTTGGGCCCACATGTTCATATGGGCAGCTAAGCCCAAAATCGACCTTAGCCATGTGAACAACATAGCCCGGTCAAATATTTCCACATATCCATCACAAAACTCGAGTGGGGCCCACTAGCCCATTGGGCCACGCAATCCATTTCAGCCAAAAATCAGCCTAAGCCCATGAGATCGCTCAAGGCAGCCTCTATTCACATGCTTGTGTGGCAACTATAGCAATACTTTTGGATTTCCAGCATTTCGGCGTTTCAACATTTCGACATTTTGGCATTTCAGGATTTGCTGATCTAGAGTTAACGTGGTGTATGTACACACCTTTCTGCGAAACCGCACTCAAATCCACAAGCTCCAAACCTATAATCAGTCAAGAGGTGCAGTTCATCTTTCTACCGATAAAGATCCTAAAACACTTATTCCAAAATCGCTAACTGATACCCACCTTAGCTGAATCTGCTTATACTTTTCTTAGACCATTTGATTATGAACCATTCTCACCTCCTTCTGGATTATCAGAAACACAAGCGTAATCCGTCAATTTATCAATGTATAAAACAAAGTTAATCCTATGCTAACCTTAATAAAAGATACATGCCCAAGAGAGAAATGACAATCGGCCAACACTAGAACCACAAGTCCGTTTACCTCAGATAATCGATTAGAAGATAAGTAGATTTCCACTACAATTGTATCCCTCAAAAACCCTTCCACTTCTTGCGAGGCTAGAATCCACACAACCTCTTTAAGAGAAAGAGTTGGCGATAAAAAGAGAATAGTTACTTGGTTAAATCAATGGAAAGGAAGGTGTCATGAAAACAATTTAGAAAGAACAATGAGGATGGCGAGTAACTTACCGGATGTTAGAGAACTTTTACGAAACCAGAGCAAAACCCCAAGAGAGGACCAATACTATATTCAGCCACCAAAACAAAAATCAGCATTGAAGAGAAAAGAAAGCAATGAGGAAGAGAAGTGTAGAAGTCAACTAAGGAAACTTAATTGGCAACGCGAGATGTCCGGCCAACAGGAACAAGGTAATCAGTTTCTAGGTATATGAAAAGAAATGAAGATATTCGAAAGAGAAAGAAAGAAGCGCTCCATTTGGAAGTGAAAGGATCAAAGAGGAAAAGAAAGAATCGAGAAGAGAAGAAGTGAGGGAGAAATTGGCCAACAGTAAAACAAGGAGGTTCGGCAAAAAAGATGGCCTAAACGGTAACGCAAATTCTGCTAAAAATGCAGAGTGCAACTGAGAGCAGAAAGTCTTGAAATCAAAAGGCAAAGAACAAAAATGAGAGAAGAAATGAGACAACCCTTCTAGCAAGATTCGGCTATCCCCAAAACAACACTCCAAAGCCGAAAATGACCCAATTTCCCCCCTTAGCTGAATTTGCATATTCAATTTCCCCAATCGGCTTCAAACTCTCCAAATTTGAAATCCATGATTCTCTCCACCTAACTCTCCCCCATATCCACAACTACCCTTGTCAAATTCCTTGATTTCCTCCCTTTGACCACTTTCATAACCACCTCAGCAGAGTTTGTATCCAATTCAAACACTTGCCGCCACATTAACAAAATAAATACTCCTTGCTTGTTATGAGATTTGAAACCCAAGATCCCTTTCCACCATAATGACGCCACAACCACTAGACCACATGCTTCCTTATGATAAATTTTAACCATTAATATTTATAAGGCCTACAAGCTAAAGTCAAGGTTCACTTAAGGGGAAAACTAAAATTTTTTTGAAGCCTAGATTTGAACCCAAGACTTCTCAGACATCCCCAAACACACCAATTTACTTAACCACCACACGAAACATGCAATTTTGTGTCACTTTCTTGCTTAACTAAAATATTTATAAGCCGCCTACTAACAGTTCCTACGCTCAAGGCCCAATTCTTCTAGGCCCAAAATTTGGGGCGTTACAACTCTACCCCCTTAGAGAAATTTCGTCCTTGAAATTTCCATCTATCAGTACAGCTGCATCACAGACTACCACACCACGCTCCCGCTGCACACTCTAATTCCAAATTAGGTAAATAGCACACTATGGGTAAAGTACATACCAGTATTCACCTCTGGAGCGTCTCCATCCTCTTGACGACGTGCTGCATAGACCAAAACTAGATGCCTTTCCTCAGTATGATCAGCACCTCTTCCTGGTGCTCCACAACCCAAACCATTTCCACCTTGGCCTGATCACAGCCTCTAGGCTACTGCTGCCCACCCCTCGGTGGCTGTACGTTACCTCTACCAAAGACTTGCCTCTAATCCGATTTTCTGGGACACTCTTTGAGATGATGCTCTACGGAACCACAACTCAGACAAGCTCCTATTCACCTTTTGCACTCTCCTGCATGACTTTTTCCACAAATAGCACAAGGTGGTAACCCAGTAGTAGTAACAGGGGGCCCCGCTCTAACCGGCCCATCTACTCTGTCCCTTCTCTTAGACCTTTAATCATAATTGGAGGGTTCAGAATCCCTTTTATTTCTACCCCTTTCTCTTTCCCAATTTAGGTGCTTTGTGCACTTTACATCTTCAACGATTTTTTCTTTCTCCACCAATGTTGCGAAATCCCGCTCCCTCTGAGGAGCAATTAGGACCCGGAGACTGTTTTTGAGGCCGTCTATAAACTAACACAATGTTCATAATCTGTTGCCACTATTCCTTTAGCATATCGACTGAGTCGTAAGAACTTTGCCTCGTACTCTGTCACAGATCAATCTCCCTGAGTCAAGTTCAAGAATTCCTTCCTCCGGGCATCCACGTAGCTTGCGCCCACGTACTTTCCTTGAAACGTCAATTTGAAGAACTCTCAGGTTATCCAGTCAAGCTGAGTGCCCTCTTTCACGGTAAGCCACCACTGGTAAGCTTCCTCTTGTAGGAGCGACACTGCCCCTTTCAGTTTTTGCTCGGAAGTGCAATCCAGGTCATCCATTATTCTTTCGGTGGCCTCCAACAAATATTTGGCCATATTCAGTGCTACTCCCACGATATCCTTGAAGATCTCAGCTCCATTCGAATGAAGTCTCTTAGAAATCGACCTTCGGCTCCTAGTACCAGTGTTGGGCCTAGCGACGCTTTTTAAAATCCTCAACATTGCTTGGGACAATGCATCGTCCCCAGCTACTCGATCATACAACCCTGTCTCGGGTATCGGTGAAGCGGTGCTCTTCTTGCCTCAACGTTGGGCATGTGACCTGGTGCCAAAGATCCAACCCTAGCACTTCTACGACCTCTGCTGTAGCCTCTTGTACCCCTTCTAGTTCTCATTGTCACTTCGTGTATAATCTGGTTAAGAAATTTTATGCAATTTAACCCATAGTTTCTGTAATTAAGCAGATGTTTTATGACAGTAGTAGTTAAGAGTTGTTTTCGCAATCACAGGCTCGCTACAGTTTTAGTTCCCTATAGTTTTTCAGCTTACTCTAGCTAAAGAGTCTCAGTATAGTCTATCATCTAAAGTAAGCCCAGTAACTATATATAGTATAACAGTTTAAAAAAGATTTTAGTATCAGGAGAACTTACTTGGTTCGACACCGGAGACTCGATGAACCGCACAATAAAAATCCTTCAAAATGATTCGGAATCGTTTGTAAATAACTTTAAATCCAAAAAACTAAGGCCCATTTCCCAGCAGAGTTTTGCAACTTGGCTTTGATACCACTAAATGTAACAACCTAGACCCAGCCTAGACGTTATTGCCGAATCTGGCGTGTCACATTAAAATGCTATTTCGAAAAACCTTGTCTCATTAATAACTCTCGCTTGAAAGGAAAAAGTTCATTTGTTTAATTCTTAAGTCAACTTCATTATTTGTTAACCATTTTAAACCAGCCTTACTTTTAAAAACATGTTTTTTGCGGAAGCATTTCAACAATGTTGCAAAAACGTGATGTTTTGTAAACAAATATCATTTTTGAAATCCGCGCTCTACTTTTAACAAAAAAAAATCATAATAGTTAAAAACCCCTAAATTAAAAACTAAAAAATTAGAGAAAAGGCCTAGTTACAAAAAAAAACCCAAAGAGAAAGTAATTTAAGTAATGTAAAAGAAAATACAAAAATTTAAAGCTGTTCATAGTGTGGCCACCTCTGAGTCCTCCCATATGTCGAACCGCCTACTGAAGATTACCTGAAAAATTTAAAAAAGGGGGTGAGTTTACAAAAACTCAGTGTGTACAACCCTCATCGATCATAAAGCATGCATCACATCAATTTGGGCCTAATCCCATATCAATAACGGTGGCACTTGGGCCTTAGTCCATAGTAGCCTCAGTTGGGCCTGAGCCCATGTCATAATTAGAATTAGATTATGCAATGCAGAAATACCCAACCAACATTGCTCTCCGTATCCTGTCTAACCCTACACTCTTGTGGGGATTTAATCCAGCCACCCATCCCTACACCCTTGTTGTAGCACCGGTTGCGGCACTAACCAATTTCGCAGCAGAGCTACCAATCACATAATGGCTTAAAGCCGTCGGTGGATCCACAGTTGTCAAGTGACCATGCAACCCTAACAAATCATATACTTCCTCCAAATCAATGATCCCGTCCCCCATGCAGCATAATATCACATGAACGCAAACATATCATAAATAGTATACAATAACAATCATATAACATGTAGGGGTATCTTAGTCATTTCGTCCTTCGGTGGCATAATAGTCATTTTGTAAATCGGCGTCTGGGTACACTTACCATCCTATCCGTAGGTCCAAAGTCGTCTCACGTGACTCGTGCAACCCTTTTCCAATTAAAACATACAATTGGACCTAAAGCCCATTATGAAGCCCAAGTTGGGCCCACATGTTCATTGGGCCCGCTAAGCCCAAAATCGAACTTAGCCATGTGAACAACACAGCTCGGTCCAATATTTCCACATATCCATGACAAAACCAGATGAGGCCCACGAGCCCATTGGGCCACACGACCCATTTCAGCCCAAAATTAGCCTAAGCCCATGAGATCGCTCAAGGTCGCCTCTACTATCGTATCAGATTTTCCACACGTGCGTTCACACGCTCGTTTGGCAACTGTGGCCATACTTTTGGCTTTCCAGCATTTTGGCATTTCGATATTTCGACATTTTGACATTTCGGGATTTGCTGATCTAGAGTTAAGGTGGTGTATGTACACACCTTTTTGTGAAACCGCACTCAAATCCACAAGCTCTGAACCTATAATTAGTCAAGAGGTGCAGTTAATCTTTATACCGATAAAGATCCTAAAACACTTATTCTCAAATCGCTAATCGATACCCACCTTGACTGAATCTGCTTATACTTTTCTTAATCCGTTTGATTACGAATCATGCTCACCTCCTTGTGGATTATCTAAAACACAAGCGTAATCCGTCAATTTATCAATGTCTAAAACAGAGTTAATCGTACGCTAACCTAAAGAAAAGATACATGCCCAAGAGAGAAATGACAATCAGCCAACACTAGAACCACAAGTCCGTTTACCTCAAATAATCGATTAGAAGATAAGTAGATCTCCACCACAATTGTATCCCTCGAAAACCCTTCCACTTCTTGCGAGGCTAGAATCCACACAACCTCTTTAAGAGAAAGAGTTGGCGATAAAAAGAGAATAGTTACTTGGTTAAATCAATAGAAAGGAAGGTGTCATGAAAATCATTTAGAAAGAACAATGAGGATGGCGAGTAACTTACCGGATGTTAGAGAACTTTTGCGAAACCAAAACAAAACCCCAAGGAAGGATCAATGCTATATTCGGCCATCAAAACTAAAATCAGCACTGAAGAGAAAAGAAAGCAAGGAGGAAGAGAAGTGTAGAAGTCGACTAAGGAAACTCAATTGGCAACGTTAGAAGTCCGGCCAATAGGAACAAGGTAATCGGTTTCTAGGTATATGAAAAGAAATGAAGAAATTTGAAAGAGAAAAAAAGAAGCTCTTCGTTTAGAAGTAAAAGGATCAAAGAGGAAAAGAAAGAATCGAGAAGAAAAGAAGTGAGGGAGAAATTGGCCAACAGTAAAACAAGTAGGTTCGGCACAAAAGATGGCCTAAATGGTAACGCAAATTTGGCTAAAACTGCAGAGTGCAACCGAGAGTAGAAAGTCTTGAAATCAAAAGGCAAAGGAACAAACGAGAGAACCCTTCTAGCAAGATTCGGCTATCCCCAAAACAACATTCCAAAGCTGAAAATGACCCAATTTCCCCCTTAGCCGACTTTGCATATTCAATTTCCCCAATCGGCTTCAAACTCTCCAAATTTGAAATCCATGATTCTCTCCCACAACCACCGTTTTCAAATTCCTTGATTTCCTCCCTTTTACCACTTCCTGATTTCCTTCCCTTGACCACTTCCACAACCACCTCAGTAGAGTTTGTATCCAATTCAAACACTTGCTGCCACATTAACAAAATAAATACTCCTTGCTTGTTATTGGATTCAAACCCAAGATCCCTTTCCACCATAATGATGCCACAACCACTAGACCACATGCTACCTTGTGATAAATTTAACCACTAATATTTATAAGGCCTACAAGCTAAAATCAAGGTTCACGTAAGGGAAAAAACTAAAATTTTGCTAAAGCCTAGATTTGAACCCAGGACTTCTCAGACATCCCCAAATACACCCAATTCACTTAACCACCACACCAAACATGAAATTTTGTGTCACTTTCTTACTTAACTAAAATATTTATAAGTAGCCTACTAACAGTTCCCACGCTCAAGGCCCAATACTTCTAGGCCTAGAATTCTGGGAGTTACATACTATACGTGGTCTTACTCGCACATATATATCAGAATCATATATTGATGCCAACGTATTAAACGTGGTCTTACTCGCACACACATATTGGAATCACATATCGATGCCAACGTATTAAACGTGGTCTTACTCGCACACATATATAGATGACATGGTCTTACTCGCATATCACATATCGGAATCCTATGTCATGACATATATATCTTATCTATTCCTAAAGCTCATACGGGGCTTTCGGATGTCGTAACTCGATTGAATCGAATGCATAACCATTGCTCTCAAACATATATCATTTCAGCACATTCTTAAACAATTATAAGAATTAAATTCAGCATTTATAACATATATATGTTGAAATTGACAACATCAATTTGCCTATAAACTTAACTCGGACAACAGTAATCAGAACGGAACGACTATTTAACAACTTTGGTTTTCCCCCGATTTAAATCTGATTTCTTTAGTTCTTGATCTAAACATATTCAAATTATACTCATTCAAGCATAATTCTATTCAATTTAGTCCAAAAACACATAAATGTGCAAATTACCATTTTACTCTTGACGTTTTACACTTTTTCCAATTTAGTCCAAATTGCACAAAACACAAAACATGCAAAATTTGCACACATCATGCTTAGGTCGAATCTTCCTTATGCTCATACAAGTCCATACATTTCATTTATTTAACATTTATTCCCTCAATTTATTATTATTGCAATTTAGTCCTAATTACTCAAAATCATCAAAAATTCCAATACAAAACATATTAATCCAAAACATATCTTTCATAATTCATTAACTAACATCACAAAGCTCAATTATTCATCAATGGCATAACACAAAATATTCATCAAAACGAGAAATTCAAGCATGGGCTTTGTACATTACACTGCAACGTTCTTAAAAACGTAAAAATTATAAAAAACTAGTTACATACCTTAATCAAAACTTCAACAATGGCCTAAACTTGAAAACCTTATTCTTTCTATTTTCTTTTAACATTAGGTCATGAATAAAATAAACGGTAAATGCATGACATTTTTTATATGTTTTATTATAATAACATATTTATTATTTTACATATTTAACCTTTAAACTAAAATTTTAAACCATATAAGTTATGGTTATAACAGTGTATTACTTAAACAATGGTAATATTGCATTATAAATACCTCAAATTAAGAAGACAGCAATAGTTCAGCCCTTTCACATTTAACCATCAAATTTTCATGCTACGCGATTAAGCCCTTTTTATTAAATCGACACTCAAACGACAAAATTAAAACACGAAAATTTAACGGATATAAATTCACACATAGTAAACAAAAAAATAATTTTTAAATATTTTTCTAACTTAGATTCGTGGTCCTGAAACCACTGTTCTAAATAGGGTCTAAATCGGGTTGTTACAACTTGCTAGAAAAATAAAACTTTTGCCCTGTATGCAATTTAGTCCTCTTTCACAATTGAGCATGCAATCGCTAAAATTATTTCACCAAAATTTTCATGCACTCATATAAACATGCTATAACACATAAAATAATATTAAAAATAATTTCTTCGACCTTGGGTTAGTGGTTCCGAAACCACTGTTCCGAAAAGGCCCAAAATTGGGTTGTTATAGGGTATACTGACTTGTACCACACGACTAGTCACACGCCCGTGTGTAAGACCGTGTGGAGCATACTGACTCCATTTTAATTTCAACACCAGGGAACACACGGCCGTGTAACATGATTGTGTCTCGTGCACGCTGAGACACAGGCCCATGTCTCTGTCTGTGTGGACAAAAATAGGCCATTTACCAAGCCATTTGCCACCCAAGTTTAGATACACCTACACCTCTCAAATAGCATACAATATAACATCAATAGGCATATATTTCAATTCCTATTAAGCATGATTTATACCAATTCCAATACCAACCAATACAAGCCACAAATACGACATATTGCTATCTAATTTCATGCTAATCCTTATCTTCTCAAAATATAAAAATGACCATTTACAAAATATGCATTATTATGCTCAATTCCACGAACATATCAACTCTCAATTCATCACCTATTGACATTCAAAATTTCCTAATATAAATGAGTATCATGAATCCACCTCAATCACACAACATAGAGAAATAACAAAATCAAAACAAAAGCCATTTGCGCACTTATATACATCATCAAATTCACCATCCAAAACCAACTCACATGACAATATATATATACAAACTAAAACATAAACATTTAAAAGCCATTCCAAACGGCTAATATGAATACCCAAACATAGCCAAAATGACTAAAGTCCCTATACATGCCATATGACCAAACCATAAGTTTAAAAGTACCAAAATGATGGTTGGATAGTGTGACGTAGTCTCCGACGATCCCCGAGTCTAAGCTAGCTTCGATATCACTATAAATGATGTGATCCGGCTCGAGGAATTGAGTTGAACTCACGTAGTTGCCCCATCGTAGACGAGAAGGGTCGTTCGTGCTTCGGTCTCAAAAATAGAATTGAAAGAATAGGTTTGAATTAGCAGAAGGTTTTCAAAAGATATGCAAAAGGGTAGTGATAGGTTCGGCTAAGGAAACAAGAAAGGATGTTGAAGGGATGGTTCGGTTTTGAAAAAATAAGAAAGAGGTAATGTAAGGTGGGGATGGAATAGTGAACTTAACGTCAGGAATGATTCAACACTAAAAATTGTCACCCCAGTTCCTATATTGTTAAGGTGGAAAGATGGATAGAAGGATAAGTGAACGCCATACCTAGAATGGTGATAAGTTCAAACAAGGTCGATTGACGCCACTAGCATTAACTAGATAAGTCTTTCGAAACTTGTATGAGATATGAGAGGAAGCAACATCACAAGAACAATATTTATTCAATAATTTGGCAAAAGTCCTTTTACAAAGAAATAAACAAACTATTTATAGCCTATCATGTAGTAGCCAAATGGACAAATTAGCTAGCTTAAAGACTAAGCAAATTTGGCCATGAACTAACTAGATTGTTCTAGAATGAAATCATTAATTAGCTAGTCTTGATTCGGCTGATGGGAGTGTATTGGACAGCTTCATGTATGAGCTTAAACACCTTGAATGAATGTGAGCCTTTGGAAGTCAATAGGTTTTCTAGGTTCGACCATGGGGGCATAAAGCTTCCAAGAGGTGTCTCTTGGCTGAATAGGTGCTTAGAAGCTCCAAAAGTCCTCCCACATACATTCGGCTGTTCATGGAACTTGGAAGGGAGCTTGAATCTGGCCATACATGAACTTACATTAATTTTCCTCCATTCATGCATTTGTGCCGTCGAAAGGAGATGTATTCTTCAATATCCATTGCATGCATTTAATCCTTCAAGCATTGAACCGAACCATGCATGAACCTTCTCATTCAATGAACAAACCCATTCATGCACCTAGTCATTAATGAACCTCCACATTCGGCTGAACCTATAAATAAATAAAAAAACATAATTAAATAGAATATAACTATTCATATAATCATGATTTAAATAGCAACTAGACAACTTCAATGAAACTAATTAAATTTAGACATATTAATTAAAAGTCAACTTGCATAGTAAATTCGGCTTGCTGAAATAATCAAAAACACTTAGTGAGCTATTTGAGCTAGGGAATTCGGCATGAGCTGTAGCAATTTAAATAAAAATCAAAGTTAAAACTTGGTTTATTGAAATGAAAAAGAAACGAGCTGAAACGAGCTAAAATCAAGCTCAAATGAGCTGAAACGAGCTCAAGTGAGCTGATTGGAGCTGAATGGAGCTGGAGGAGCTGGAGAGGAGCTGAAATCGGATTGTAAAAGAGTGCAATGAATCTTCAAGGATTTGTCCTTAGCTTCTCCAACATCATGGACCTTGATATCATCCCAAATACGCATCACCAAGGCTAATAAAGCGTCTTGAAATTGCTTGGTTCGAGCTCGAGTCATAGGGCCTTTTGGAAGCTCGATTAGTTCTTGATTTGCATTCGAGGATGCCCCAGGCGTGCTTACATCAATAAAACATGAAGAAATACACAAAGTAAGCTAGTAAGATTAGTAAGCTCATATGATATAAACTTAACTAATCATAAATACAACATTCATCAATCTAAACATATTATCATGTACTTTATGATTACTAACAAACCTTTCAAATGCTTATTCATAAGCTTATATACAAACTTTGTAACTTCTTCGATTTTAAGCTCATAATATACATGAACATACCTATACCAATCTATAACAAGTTCATACATACACAAAATGTTGTTGAATACTCAATGTCTCGTACACTAAGTGCCATACTCGATATCTCGCACATTAAGTGCCATACATAGCCGAAGCTATCTCAAATCGCACACTAAGTTCCATATATAGTCGAAGCTATGTCGAATCGCACACTAAGTACCATATATAGCCGAAGCTATGTTGAATCACACACTAAGTTCCATATATAGCCGAAGCTATGTCGTAGCACACACTAAGTGCCATATATAGCAGAAGCTATGTCATATCGCCCACTAAGTGCCACAAATAACCGATTTGTCATCGAACATATCTATAGTCCTATATATACAATTTAGGCAATATCAAAGCACCAAAAGCATAATTATTACAATGCTTAATACATACGAACTTACCTTAGATGTGAAAACAGCGAATCGAGTCGATTAGTCGATAACTTTATCTTTTCCTCGATCCAAGTCTGTTTTTTGCTTTTCTTGATCTAAATATATTCAAAGTTAACTTATTTAATCATCTATTCATTAAATTTAGTCCAAAACATACATTTAGGCTTATTTGCACATTAGCCCCTAAACTTTTACACTTTTAACAATTTAGTCCTTATTTCACAAAACACAAAATTCACATAATTCAACAAAACCCATGCTTGGAAAAATTATGTATAGGTCCATAGCAGCCCAAAAATTTCATTTAGTTCACATTTCAACCACTCAATTTGTACATTTCACAATTTAATCCTTATTATGCATTTTCATCAAAAATCACTTAACAAAACATGTAAAACTATCATCAAGCTTTCATTTTTCAACATTAAACATCAAAGAAATCATAGATTCAATAATGGAAACTCTCAAAATCTTTAACAGTTTAAAAATTAAAGGTACGTGCTAGCTAGATTGAGCTGCAACGATTACAAAAACATAGAAATCATCAAAAACCGACTAAAATCGTACATTAATCAAGCTAAGAGTTGGATGAATATCTCAAGCCATAAAATGGATTTCTTCTTCCTTTTATTTTCAGTTGGAAAGATGATAATATGAACCAAATTTCCTTTTCTTTTATTAATATTAACATTATTTATCAAATACCAAAATTAACCTTAATCATATAACATAAAATGACTTAATGGCTGTCCAAAAATTTCCACTCACCATCCAAGTGGTTTAATTACCATTTAAAGCCACCATATTTAAAAACCAAAGCTATTTGACACCTTTAGCAAGTAGAATGCAACTTTTGCATTTTACGCGATTTAATCCTTTTTATCAAATTAACCAACCAATCGATAAAATTAGCTCACGAAATTTTCACACATATCAAATAACATGCTATAAATATAAAAAATAATATTAAAATAATTTTTTCGACATCAAATTTGTGGTTCCAAAACCACTGTTCTGATTTAGCCAAAACAGGGCTGTTACAACTTGTTTGAACAATATACTCAGAAAGTTCGTGTAACATAAATATGTATGTTAAATTGCCTGAAGTGAATTATATAACTGTGATGATATTATGATGATAATGAATGTTAAGTCATATGTGTACATATATGAGAGTCGAGTTACAGGCTTTAAGACCTTACCCCCTTACCAATGTGGTATTTTATAACAAAATTTCACGAGATTTATGTTGAATGAGTTCATAAGTGAGAGACTAAAGAGTTCAGTAGCGAAATAACTAATACTGTGGTCAAAGTTAGAAATAGTTTGGCAAGTGAATACAGTTTTGGAAAAGATGCCAAGTTATTCTAAAGATCTTTCAGATTTTGCAATGTAACGGTTAAACAAAAAGTTAATCTCAGCTAATCGACTCATACATGTATGATGTCTAAGATATGTATTTGCTAGAATTTCTTTCGAATTGATTTTGGTTAGTGAATGGAATAATACGGGATTAGAGATGACAAAATTAGTCAGAGAAATGATGTTTGAATAGTAAAGATGTTTGAGTGTAACAGTTGAAATTGAATAGATTATGATGATCTCTTCCGGGTATTTTATATATTCATTTATCCTCAGAGATATATGTGATTGTTCGTTTTCTGATGAACTTCTTATCGTATGAGAATGCTAGTTGATTATAATGTTAGTTGAAAGAACTATTAGTCTGGTTGGTTGATGATTAGCATATCTTATCTCTCTCACTTTGGGGTTCTATTCTATTATGTTTGGAATAAAATTTAACGGTGAAAATTTATGTGAGGCTACTCTTCTGTTTCTATTGGATGTTGTTTTGTTTTATATATATATTTGGAACATATATTATCTTTGTTACAATTGATTCAAAAGCGTGTAAGCATTGTTTTTCTTTTGGAATTCTCTGAGGAATCATCAGGATCTTATTATTTTCTTATGAGTTATGTTCTCAAACTTCCAGTATGGTATTCGCATCTTGGATTTCTTTATCTCAGTTTTCTTATCATCCTTATTTCGTAAATTATCAATCATGGATAATCCTTAAAGGTGTTCTTTGGCTTATGATAACTATGTCTAGTATGGGTGTATTTTAGGTTCGATCATAGGAATGTGGTGATTCTGGTATTAGGATTTCTCTAGCTTTCGTGAATGGAATTGACATCGACAAAGGTATAGATAGTGGAAGCTCAAGCTCAAATTATATGATGATTTTCTTTTGTCAGGTAAGTTTGATTAAGGTCAATGAGTTTAATCAGGATATTTTGTTTCCTTGAGCTAATGCAGTTGTAAATATCTTTGATTAGCATGTTAAGGGAATTATAAAAGATTGTATGTTTGAGTTGTTTAACAGCATGAAGAAAGAAGTATTTTGATATGTTATTATTTGATAGTTTAAATCGACTCAGTTGATTTTATCTGAGCGAGTTGGTCAGTTCAAAGGTAATTTGAGTTATATGCATTTAAGTTTATCCCAAGGTAAGGAAATAAAATCTTGTACATTCATGGGTGAATAAACGAACAGTTTGAAGAAAGAATTCATATTCTAGAAAGTATGATACAGAGATATACCTATTAGATTTGTTCTAATCGAATGATGTTGTTATGAGTTAAAGCTATTCCGATTGATGAGTTATTTCATTTGTGAAAGTTGAATGGTCTGTTGCATGTTAACAAAGTTGAAAACATGTGTTATTAACCAAAACACCGACTTTGGGTTCTGTTTGAATTGAGTAAAGAATTCATGAATTTTTCCACTGATGCACTATCGAATGGATTGGAATGTGTTTTAATGTAGGAATGTAATGTGACAGTTTATGCTTCTAGATGGTTAAAGTCTCATTAAAGAATTGTTCGAAGAGTAAAGTTGAGTCGACCGCTAGTATGTCTGTGTTGAGAAATTGATGACATCATTTGTTCGACGAAAAATGTCACGTGCTTCTTGATTCCAAGAGTATAAAGTATTTAATGTTACAGAAAAATTTAAAAATTAAGACAACATTGATGGCTTAAACTATTGAAAGATTGTGAATATTTAACGATTAACCTTTGGGAAAGTAGATATGGTTGCAGATGCTTGAATGGAAAGCCTTTGTTTGTTTTGTGGGTGTTGGTTTTATGATTAATCTTATTTGATGGAAGTCTGAATTTAGACAAATTATAAAGCTAAAGTGATGTTTTCTTTGCAAGATTGAGAACCTCAGAAATGTGATAGTGAGTGGTAAACTAAACGAGTACAGTGTGAGAAGACTTTTGATTTTGATTTCTATTATTATTACTCCAAGATAGAATTCGTGCAATGAATTATCCAAAGCTTATGCAGAAAATGTTGTACGAAACCCAGTAGTAGCTCGTTGTTCATTTAGGGAGTAATAAATATGCAATTATTTGAAGATATCCTAAAGATCGGGAATATAATCTGAATACGTAGTTGCATCTTGGCAATGTAATTCATCTTTATATTGACGGTAGCCTGAGAAAGTAATTTAGACCTTTGACGATATGATCCAACACTGTGTTTCAGAGTTCAAAGGTGATTGGAAAGAGATATACAGGGTGGAATTGACCTGTGATTCTGAGGAAATAGGTGAAACTGATTCATGAAAGTTGAAAGCAACTTCAGACTAACATAAGCGGTATACATATTTTAAAATTTAAGATATTGGATTCCAGATCGATGATAGAGTGCTTCTGGAAGTATTGCCCTTGAAGAAGACTCTTCGATTTTTTGGTAAGATTTTCGGGGATAAAAATCCCTAGGGGGGAGAGTTGTAATAGCTCTATTTTGGGTCTAGTCAGAACAGTGATTTCGGAACCACAAATCTGACGTAGAAAAATTTATTTTAATTATATTTTTATGGTCTATAATTTTATGGAATGATTTCGTGAAAATTTCGTTCGAAAATTTTGACGTTTGGGCACTCAATTTAGTAAAAAGGATTAAATTGTAAAAAGTGAAAAAGTTGTGTTCTACATGCTAGAGGTGTCTAATTGCTATGAAATTTTAAATTTGAGGTCCTTAAATGGTAATTAAACCATTGGTTAAGCTGTAGGACAAAAATGGACATGGTTAGGTATGTTTCTAAAGTTTTTCGTTAAGGGTATTTTAGTAATTTGGTAATTAAATGAATTAAAAAGCTAAATTAAAAGCCAATTTTTGCTCATCTTCTACCCCATGGCTGAATGTACCAAGACGAAACCATGGCTAGGTTTTTTCAAGATTCCAGGCTTGATTGTAAGTCTGTTCTAGCCCCGTTTTTAATGATTTTTATGTTTTTGAAATCCTTGTAACATGATCTATCTATTTTTACCACTAGTTTAAGCAATAATCAAGGTCTAAAATTTTACCCATGATGAATATTTGTGTATTTTGATGTCTAATGGTAGGAAATGTATGTTTGGTGTATGATTAATGACTTTTGCTAAGTGATTTTCGATGAAAATGCCTAAAAAGGACTTATTTGTAAAAAGTTGTGAAAATGGGTGTTAAAATGCGAATAAAAGAAAAATGTGGCTGCTATAAGCATGTATAGGGTTCGCTAGGCATGGGTGTTGAAGAATTTGAGTACATTTCATTTTACGAGCCAAGGGACTAAATTGTAAAAATGTTAAACTTTAGGGGCAAGAATGTATTTTTTGTCATAATGTGATTTTGGGCTGATTTGAATAGTATAATGATTAAATAAATTAAATGTGATATTATGTGATAACCTGAATTAGGGCCTAATCGGAATAGTGGTTTCGAGACCACAAAATTTGAGATAGAAATAATTATTTTATGAATATTTTGAGGTCTATGATATGATTGCATAATTGTGTGAAAATTTCGTGAAGAAATTCTATGCATAAAGTGCTTAATTTGAAGTTAGGGACTAAATTGAATAAGTTGCAAAACCTGCATTTTAGAAGTTTCTAGTATGAAATTGCTTTGAAATATTAATTAGGAGCTCTTAAATAGCAATTTTACCAATTTTTAAGTTTATTGACAAAAATTGGACATGGATGGAATTTTTGAAAGTTTAGTAAGAAAGGGCATTTTGGTTATTTGGATATTAAATGAAATAAAATGGGAAAAATAACAAAAAAATGATCATCTTCTCCATAAGTTGCTGCTGAATTTTGCTCTCCACCATAGCTAGGGTTTCAACACTTTTAAGTCTTGATTGTAAGTGATTTCTATGCCCGTTTTTAATGTTCTTTACATTTTTGAAATTCTCGTAGCTCGATTTACCTATTTCTACCAATATTTTGAGGTAGGGTTTATCTTTAAAATTTTACCCATGGATGATATGTATGAATTTTGATGTTTTATGGTAGAATATGAAGTTTGAGATTGTGTTAAACAACTTTTGCTAAGTGATTTTTCGTAAAAACGAGTAAAATGACATAATCGGTAAAAATACCTAATATTCAAAAATACATGTTAGAGTGTGAATTTGATATTGCTATAGAAGGAAAAAATGATCAGCATGTCATAAAACATGTGAAAGTTTAGGATGAGGTTTCATTTACGATCCTTGGGGCAAAAGTGTAAATAAGTCAAAGTTTATGGTCAAAATGGTAATTTTACCAAAGTTCGTACTAGGGGCTGTTTTGATGAATGTGTGTATTAAATAAATTAAATTATAGATTAAGAGAAAAGAGATTCGAGTCGAGATCGGGGGAAAAATAGGCTCGACTATTCTCATTTTGTATCGAGGTAAGTTCATATGTAAATATTGTAATATAACCATTATTTTAAATCATTTAATGCTATTTATACGATATTATGATTGTTATCATGCAATTCTATGCTTTGTGGTCATTGTTGGACAACATGCAAAAATTTTATGAATTATGTGAAAAATGTGAAGGACTATCAAAGTATCGTCATTAGTTTTCCAAGGAGAATGGTAAAGGAGTATGAACGAAGAAAGTCCCGTTGAACCTTCGGAACATATTAGGATATTTGGGCATCCGAGCTCATTGAGTTGAGTCCAAGTTCACTTATGGATGCGAATATCTGAGCTCGTTGAGTTGAGTCTGAGTTCGTGAGATGTAACTAGGCATCCGAGCTCGTTGAGTTGAGTCCGAGTTCACTTATGGATGCGAACGCCCGAGCTCGTTGAGTTGAGTCTGAGTTCGCTTATGGGCGGGTTACATGGTAGCTCGGCTACATATGTGGCACTTATGTGCAAACTTTCCATGTATTCGAGTTATATTCCGATGTGTTCAACGGGTAAAATTCTAGTGAAATGGAAGAATACTCAAGATGCAAGTGACGTATTGGTAAGTGTTGTGGAATTGGCAATTTGGATAGGTATGTACTTAACCCTCGGGTTGAGACTTGATACGACAACAATAATATGGTAAGATGATGAATGATGAATAGAAATGTGATATATGTTTTGGTGATATTATGCTAATGTTGGTTGGTATAATTGCTTTGTTAAGTTATTTGTTATTTGCATGTGGACTTACTAAGCATCTATGCTTACTCCCTCCTTTTCATTCTTTGTAGTTTTGACAAGTCAATTTGGAGATTGGGACGGTCGGAGGCACGCTTACACTGTCACTGGACAAGCGCGGTATAATGACTTGAAATTTTTAGAAATATGGCATGTATAGCATTCCTGTAACACCCCGTACCCGAGACCGTTGCCGGAGTCGAACATGAGGTGCTAACCGACTTAATTCATTTACTCTCACAGTCCAATTAAAATTTTTTTTTCAGACGACTAGCTAACTGCGTCACTGTCACCATAAAAATCATAACTTGAGTTCCACATCTCAAAAATCAGATTCGTAATTTTTCCCCGAAACTAGACTCAATATCCATCTACAGATTTTTTTTTCTAGAATTTTTGGTCAGGCCAATTAGTACAGTTTATTAGTTAAAGCCTCCCCTGTTACAGGGTGCAACTACACTGACCTTCATGCGTTACGATTTGGATATCTCCCTGTACAGGGCTTCAATATTGATGCCGTTTGTTTCTATAGAAACTATACTCAAAGAGGAATCTATACATATATGGCGTGACTCCTAATTATCTCTGGTTAATTTACAATGAATTTCCAAAGTCGGAACAGAGAATCCAGAAACCGTTCTGGCCCTGTTTCACAAAAACCTAAATATCTCTTAACATACAACTCATATGACCGTTTCGTTTCTTCCATATGAAAGTAGATTCATCAAGGTTCATTTACATAATTTATTCGCTATTTAATTCCATTCCTACTATTTTTAGAGATTTTTCACATCCACATCACTGCTGCTGCCAGCATTTATTTTTAAGGTAAACTTTACCTATTTCATGATCCTCCATGGATCAACTAGAGTTTGTCATACATATACCAAAAATGATCATGAATAACCATTCCCATGACTAACCGTTACCAACATTTCCATACCTCCTGATGGACGACATACAAAATGATTACAATGCTATGATCAAGGTATACTTAAAGCCATTTTCGCATGGCTTATATACATTAACCAGAATATCCCCCCCCCCCGCTACTAGTCTATTCTATACATGCCATAAGATATTCCAAAACATAGTAGTACCAAACAGTGGATAGTGATAGTTTGACTAGTTGTTGACGATCCCCGAGCCTGTAGCTTCCAATTGAGATCTATAAAACAGAGGAAACAAAGTACACGGAGTAAGCATTACAATGCTTAGTAAGTTTCAAGCAAGGTCAACAGATAACAATCAAGTTATAACATAGTTGTTCAGATTTTATTTCACTCTTCCTTCTAGCATACCACCCCTTTATCCAAATATGCACATCTCATCATAATCATAGGAATAGTCTCATAGATTGCTCTCGTATACATCACATAACTACCTTATGGTTTGGTTTAAATCAAGCTCACATATAAACTTGGAGTACATACCTGTTTGACCTTTCAGATTATGTATTTTTATAAGCAATTCTTATAAAAGAAGTCTTACTCGGTCATAATCTCCACGCGTAGTCATCGGGTCTTACCCGGTCATAATCTCCACACGTAGTCATCGGGTCTTACCCGGTCATAATCTCCACACGTAGTCATCGGGTCTCGCCCGGAACATATTCCAAGTTTCATGTACATTTAATCACATGTTACAACATTCAAATTAGCCATTCGGCTTTACCACATATGCATATCACACATATATTTTACATTGGTCATTAGGCCTCATCACATATACATACACTTTCACATTCACCACATCGGCCATTAGGCCTCATCACACATACATACACTTTCACGTTCATCACATCGGCCATTAGGCCTCATCACATATGCATACACTTTCACGTTCACCACATCGGCCATTAGGCCTCATCACATATACGTACACTTTCACGTTCATCACATCGGCCATTAGGCCTCATCACATATACATACACTTTCACGTTTACCACATCGGCCATTAGGCCTCATCACATATACATACACTTTCACGTTCACCACATCGGCCATTAGGCCTCATCACATATACATACACTTTCACGTTCATCACATCGGCCATTAGGCCTCATCACATATACATACACTTTCACGTTCATCACATCGGCCATTAGGCCTCATCACATATACATACACTTTCACGTTCACCACATCGGCCATTAGGCCTCATCACACATATATGTATATCATACATATTTCATATTTTTCTTGTACATCAATTTCAGCAATAGCTTATAAGCAACTCAAATAGTTTCATCAAAGTTTACAACAAAATCACATATTCACTACAAGCAGTTTTTCTGACCAACAGTCATTAAGTGGTTTATAACTGGAGCTACAAAACTCAAAATCAATTCCCGTTAATTTTCCCCGAATGTAGACTCATGTATATTTCACCCATAAAATTTTCAGAATTTTAGGTTTGGCCAATCAATACCAGATATTTCTTAAAGTTTCCCTGTTTCACTGTTTGACTAATCTGACCACTCTTCGCTACTTAATCAAATTTTTCATTGTACAGAATTCATAATGTGTTCTATTTGATTCCATTTGAAACTAGACTCATTAAGGAGTCTAAGAATATAAATCTTATCTTATAACCATTTTTGTACAAATTATAATGATTTTCCAAAAACAAATCAGGGAATTTCGGAGTCAATCCGACACTGTCTCGCACAACTTTAAATATCTCTTTATAGGAAATTTCTTTGCTTCCACAGTCTCTTTTATAAGAAACTAGACCAACTAAGCTTTGATTACATATTTTACTCAGCCTATAATTCCACACCGACAATTTATAGTGATTTTCTAAAATCACATTACTGCTACTGTCCAAGCAAATTATCACAATTTGCTCTTAAATTTCAAGTCCAAACACTTATGAACTTACCATTTGGGTTTAAGACATATCATGGCCACATCATATCTTATTAAATCAACTCATTATGTCCTATTATGATCGAATTTACTCAACGTTTAATCACTTAAAACTTACAAAGGAATCAAACTCATATACTTAATAACTTACCTCGGGAATTGCCGAACGGTTACAAATCGACTATTCGGTTAGGTAGCTTGTTCTCTTTTTCCGAATTAGACTCCTAAGCTCTTGAGCTTGCATAAACAAATTTAATCTATTACCAACCAATTATACAAACTCATGGCGAATATAACAAGAAGACTACTAGATTCTACTAGCCACTCATTGCTCTATTATTAACCTTACTTAATTATAAACGATTCGCAATTTGATAATTAAGTTCATTTCATGGTATCATAACTCAACATTTATCAATATATCATTAACAAAATATGCTCATGTCAAATTCACTCCCAATCACATCTCAAAATTCAGCAAGCTTAGAACTCATTTAATAATTAAATTCGTAGCTTAACCACTTTGCTAACTACTTATGCATATAAGACTAATTTTTCATACTCGTCAACTTGAACCTAAAACAATAGCCGAATGCTCACGTACATATTATCTATTATTTCCATCACATAAATCATGCCATAAAACACTTTTAAAACAACTCACCATCATAGCCAAATATACATTTAATGAACATTACTCCTTTACCGAAGCGACTAATAACTATCACAAATACAAAACATATCAATATGTCAAACTCATTACCTCACCTATTTAGTCAAGACGAATAATAGAATCACTCACACTTAATCCATCCCATTATCTAATTTTTTCTCCAAAATGAACTAACCATAATACCGATTGTATATTATACCTAGCATTTCTCATTACCAAATCACAAAACCAAACACCACAAGCATATTTACCATAAAACATATCTCCAAAATAGTTGAAAACACAAACAATAAACACAAACATTGGCATTATGCTCAAATCACCATAAGAAATCTCAACTTTCTTGACATTACCAAGAGTGCATCAACAATTTAACTTAGCATATTATAAAGCCAAATCAACAAATTCAAAGCTTACCTCCTAATAGCTAAAGATGAAGGCCGAATTGCTCTAGGTAAGTTTTCCCTTCCTTTTCATCTTTGTTTCGGTTAGAGAGTGGCATGAGAAGAAGATGAGCACCATCCTCCTTCTTCTATTCGGCCAAGTTGATCAACAAAGAAAGAACTTTGTTTTTCTCCTCTTTCACTACTCACGGCAATGGGGAGTAAGGGGGAGACAACTTTGGTTTCTCCTCCCACTCACCTCATGTTTTTTTTTCATTCATCATTCATTCTTTTATTTTCTAAACTCATAGTGCTAATAAAAGAAATCATATTATCATCAATGACCCATCCATGGCCGGTCACTACTCATTAATAATGGATATTTGACATGCAAGGACAACATTTTCTAACATGCATCAATAGGCCACTTTAACATTTGCCTAGCACATTTCTAAATTTTCTCACACAAATCCTATTTAGCAAAATTCACTTACAATTAACAAAATTCAAACATGAAATTTTCACACATGCCTATATACATATAATAAGCATCAAATATAATGGTTAATTATTTTTATGACTCGGTTTTGTGGTCCCGAAACCACTTTCCGACTGGGGTCACTTTAAGGGTGTCACAACTCTCCCCCACTTAAGAAATTTTCGTCCCTGAAAATCTTACCGACGCATGGTTTAGGATAACGTCCTCTTATTGAATTACATCCAAATGAACATTTCCTCATCGATAGCAATTGTAATTCATTATTGATTTCATAAGCAATAATCACTTAATTTAATTCACAATTGCATTTCAAACACATATCAAGCACATATTAACATGTATAATTCACATCATCAACCCACATTTTCATCCATGTATAAGCTGTAACCTGGCCGAAAATACACATATACTCAAACATCCCAATAAACATCCTTTATAGCTCCATCGTATCTCAATATTCAACTTAACTTACTTCCAAAAGAAAATTCAACTTCCACACACCTGAACATTTAATTCATTCAGCACATGCGAACATACCCAATTGCTGGAATTTTTGCAAGCGTATTAGCTGAATTTTTTTCAAAGAAGATTGCTTATTTTGAATCACGCACCTTTGGGATTTAACCGGATATAGCGACTCGCTCGATTGTTCTCGGGACATAGCCCGGTTATAGTGATTCGCACAATTGCTTTCGAATTAGCCCGATTTAGTAACTTAGCACAAACGCCTTCGGACTTAGCCCGGATACCATTCGAATAACCAAGCACATATATCAACCAATCAATACACATTCTTATTACATTTTCATTACCAAAGCTCAAACACAAGACACTCATCATATTTACAATTTCGGCTCAATAGCCACACACCAAGAGCATGATTTCGATTTGCTTAAAACATGATCTAATCCAATCATAAGTTAAGCTCTATTCACTCAAGAATTTACTTCACATTACCAACCCTTATGTTTATACACATAAGATCAACTTAGCCAAAGGCCGGTAGCTCGTTTATCAACTGAGCGAATACTTACTTGTAAGGGCTCAACTAATTCAAGCACATATAGCTCTTACAATGCCATATCCTAAATATGGTCTTACATATTCTCACATCTCGAGCCGATGCCATGTCCCAGGCATGGTCTTACACATTATCGCAAATCAATGCCTTCGTCCCAGACGAGGTCTTACATGAGTCTCATTTCACACACTTAGTGCTCGTTGAAAACTCGCACACACAAGGCCTCAATTATCGATCTCGCACACATAGTGCCTCAATTCTCGATTTCGCACACATAGTGCCTCGACATCGATCTTGCACACATAGTGCCTCGATTCGATCTCGCACACATAGTGCTCGGTTAACGGAATTTGCACACACAAAGCCTCTAATCATTCGCACGTAATGCCCATATTCATTCGTTATTACCCATTGAAAGGACTTAACCAAGTCTATAAAACATCATATATGTACACTTTTAAACATATCATCTCATTTAAGTTTGAAGTCGTATAGAAATGAACACTTAAATTTTGCTCAAATTAAACACGAAGCCTACTAGGCACGAAGGCCCGAATACACGTCACTAGTATGATTGCTCTTCGGAACTTAGTCCGGATACATCACCCTCAATTCCCATGTACATATACACATATAGCAATACACATTTGTATATCATTTACATTACTTGAATATAAACACAACATGCTTATCGACCACTCAACTTCCAGTTCCATAGCCACATACAAAAATCAGATTTATAGTCATAACATTCTTTCAAAATTGCATCACCTATACCCTTAATTCAATCCAAATCAAAATTCAAATACGAGTACATGATACATACCTGATCAACTTAATAATTTAGGCGTATCTAAGTGAAGTTATATCACAAATTCTCATAGTCAGAAGATTGCTACAGCTCGATCGGGATCAAGATTCATTACAATACAGCAACCACATTTTAATAGTCAAAAATCATCACACTATCATTTTATCACTTTATGGCATGTATAAATAGACTCATGCGTGCTACGTTAGTCCTAGAATCGACTAAACCGTAGCTCTGATACCAATAAAATTGTAGCACCCCGTACCCGAGACCGTTGCCGGAGTCGAACACGAGGTGTTAACCGACTTAATTCATTTACTCTCACAATTCAATTAAAATTTTTTTTTCAGACGACTGCTAATCGTCACTTGTCACCATAAAATCATAACTTGAGTTCCACATCTCAAAAATCAGATTCGTAATTTTTCCCCGAAACTATACTCATATATCCATCTACAGATTTTTTTTTCTAGAATTTTTGGTTAGGCCAATTAGTACAGTTTATTAGTTAAAGCCTCCCCTGTTACAGGGTGCGACTACACTGACCTTCATGTGTTACGATTTGGATATCTCCCTGTATAGGGCTTCAATACTGATGCCGTTTATTTCTATAGAAACTATACTCAAAGAGGAATCTATACATATATGGCATGACTCCTAATTATCTCTGGTTAATTTACAATGAATTTCCAAAGTCGAAACAGAGAATCCAGAAACCGTTCTGGCCCTGTTTCACGAAAACCTAAATATCTCTTAACATACAACTCATATGACCGTTTCGTTTCTTCCATATGAAAGTAGATTCATCAAGGTTCATTTACATAATTCATTCGCTATTTAATTCCATTCCTACTATTTTTAGAGATTTTTCACATCCACATCACTGCTGCTGCCAGCATTTATTTTTAAGGTAAACTTTACCTATTTCATGATCCTCCATGGATCAACTAGAGTTTGTCATACATATACCAAAAATGATCATGAATAACCATTCCCATGACTAACCGTTACCAACATTTCCATACCTCTTGATGGACGACATACAAAATGATTACAATGCTATGATCAAGGTATACTTAAAGCCATTTTCGCATGGCTTATATACATTAACCAGAATATCCCCCCCGCTACTAGTCTATTCTATACATGCCATAAGATATTCCAAAACATAGCAGTACCAAACAAAGGATAGTGATAGTGTGACTAGTTGCTGACGATCCCCGAGCCTGTAGCTTCCAATTGAGATCTATAAAACAGAGGAAACAAAGTACACGGAGTAAGCATTACAATGCTTAGTAAGTTTCAAGCAAGGTCAATAGATAACAATCAAGTTATAACATAGTTGTTCGTATTTTATTTCACTCTTCCTTCGGGCATACCACCCTTTATCCAAATATGCACATCTCATCATAATCATAGGAATAGTCTCATAGATTGCTCTCGTATACATCACATAACTACCTTATGGTTTGGTTTAAATCAAGCTCACATATAAACTTGGAGTACATACCTGTTTGACCTTTCGCATTGCGTATTTTTATAAGCAATTCTTATAAAAGAAGTCTTAGCCGGTCATAATCTCCACACGTAGTCATCGTTTCTTACCCGGTCATAATCTCCACACGTAGTCATCGGGTCTTACCCGGTCATAATCTCCACACGTAGTCATCGGGTCTCGCCCGGAACATATTCCAAGTTTCATGTACATTTAATCACATTTTACAACATTCACATTAGCCATTTGGCTTTACCACATATGCATATCACACATATATTTTACATTGGTCATTAGGCCTCATCACATATACAAACACTTTCACATTCACCACATCGGCCATTAGGCCCCATCACACATACATACACTTTCACATTCATCACATCGGCCATTAGGCCTCATCACATATACATACACTTTCACGTTCACCACATCGGCCATTAGGCCTCATCATATATACATACACTTTCACGTTCATCACATCGGCCATTAGGCCTCATCACATATACATACACTTTCACGTTCACCACATCGGCCATTAGGCCTCATCACATATACATACACTTTCACGTTCATCACATCGGCCATTAGGCCTCATCACATATACATACACTTTCACGTTCATCACATCGGCCATTAGGCCTCATCACATATACATACACTTTCACGTTCACCACATCGGCCATTAGGCCTCATCACACATATATGTATATCATACATATTTCATATTTTTCTTGTACATCAATTTCAGCAATAGCTTATAAGCAACTCAAATAGTTTCATCAAAGTTTACAACAAAATCACATATTCACTACAAGCAGTTTTTCTGACCAACAGTCATTAAGTGGTTTATAACTAGAGCTACAAAACTCAAAATCAATTGCCGTTAATTTTCCCCGAATGTAGACTCATGTATCTTTCACCCATAAAACTTTAAGAATTTTATGTTGGGCCAATCAATACCAGATTTTTCTAAAGTTTCCCCTGTTTCACTGTTTGACTAATCTGACCACTCTTCGCTACGAATCAAATTTTTCATTGTACAGAATTCATAATGTGTTCTATTTGATTCCATTTGAAACTAGACTCATTAAGGAGTCTAAGCATATAAATCTTATCTTATAACCATTTTTGTACAAATTATAATGATTTTCCAAAACAAATCAGGGAATTTCGAGTCAATCCGACACTGTCTCGCACAACTTTAAATATCTCTTTATAGGAAATTTCTTTGCTTCCACAGTCTCTTTTATAAGAAACTAGACCAACTAAGCTTTGATTACATATTTTACTCAGCCTATAATTCCACACCGACAATTTATAGTGATTTTCTAAAATCACATTACTGCTATTGTCCAAGCAAATTATCACAATTTGCTCTTAAATTTCAAGTCCAAACACTTATGAACTTACCATTTGGGTTTAAGACATATAATGGCCACATCATATCTTATTAAATCAACTCATTATGTCCTATTATGATTGAATTTACTCAACGTTTAATCACTTAAAACTTACAAAGGAATCAAACTCATATACTTAATAACTTACCTTGGGAATTGCCGAACGGTTACAAATCGACTATTCGGTTAGGTAGCTTGTTCTCTTTTTCCTAATTAGACTCCTAAGCTCTTGAGCTTGCATAAACAAATTTAATCTATTACCAACCAATTATACAAACTCATGGCGAATATAACAAGAAGACTACTAGATTCTACTAGCCACTCATTGCTCTATTATTAACCTTACTTAATTATAAACGATTCGCAATTTGATAATTAAGTTCATTTCATGGTATCATAACTCAACATTTATCAATATATCATTAACAAAATATGCTCATGTCAAATTCACTCCCAATCACATCTCAAAATTCAGCAAGCTTAGAACTCATTTAATAATTAAATTCAGAGCTTAACCACTTTGCTAACTACTTATGCATATAAGACTAATTTTTCATACTCGTCAACTTGAACCTAAAACAATAGCCGAATGCTCACGTACATATTATCTATTATTTCCATCACATAAATCATGCCATAAAACACTTTTAAAACAACTCACCATCATAGCCAAATATACATTTAATGAACATTACTCCTTTACCAAAGCGACTAATAACTATCACAAATACAAAACATATCAATATGTCAAACTCATTACCTCACCTATTTAGTCAAGCCGAATAATAGAATCACTCACACTTAATCCATCCCATTATCTAATTTTTTCTCCAAAATGAACTAACCATAATACCGATTGTATATTATACCTAGCATTTCTCATTACCAAATCACAAAACCAAACACCACAAGCATATTTACCATAAAACATATCTCCAAAATAGTTGAAAACACAAACAATAAACACAAACATTGGCATTATGCTCAAATCACCATAAGAAATCTCAACTTTCTTGACATTACCAAGAGTGCATCAACAATTTAACTTAGCATATTATAAAGCCAAATCAACAAATTCAAAGCTTACCTCCTAATAGCTAAAGATGAAGGCCGAATTGCTCTAGGTAAGTTTTCCCTTCCTTTTCATCTTTGTTTCGGTTAGAGAGTGGCATGAGAAGAAGATGAGCACCATCCTCCTTCTTCTATTCGGCCAAGATCAACAAAGAAAGAACTTTGTTTTTCTCCTCTTTCACTACTCACGGCAATGGGGAGTAAGGGGGAGACAACTTTGGTTTCTCCTCCCACTCACCTCATGTTTTTTTTTTCATTCATCATTCATTCTTTTATTTTCTAAACTCATAGTGCTAATAAAAGAAATCATATTATCATCAATGACCCATCCATGGCCGGTCACTACTCATTAATAATGGATATTTGACATGCAAGGACAACATTTTCTAACATGCATCAATAGGCCACTTTAACATTTGCCTAGCACATTTCTAAATTTTCTCACACAAATCCTATTTAGCAAAATTCACTTACAATTAACAAAATTCAAACATGAAATTTTCACACATGCCTATATACATATAATAAGCATCAAATATAATGGTTAATTATTTTTATGACTCGGTTTTGTGGTCCCGAAACCACTTTCCGACTGGGGTCACTTTAGGGGTGTCACAATTCCAATCTTTTTGTGTGTATAATCTTACGATATGGCCATGGATGGAATGGAAATGTTTGAGAATGATTAGCTATTAGAATGCCTAATCAAGTTTATATATGATTACGTGTACGCTTTATGTCTTAACTAAACCATGAGAATCCTTGGAAAGGTAAAATTTTCCACAAAACAGAATCAGACAGCAGCAGTGACGTGACTTTGAAAAATCACTAATAATAGTAGAAATGGAATTAAATGATGAGGAGTCGGCAGTAGGTCTATTTTCAAGTGACGTTGCCCTTTGAGTAGGAGTCGGTGCATTACTTTCTACATCATCAGCTACAGCTCGGTTGGGATCCATTTACTATATAAAAACACAGTTTAAAATTATCAAGAGTCATCACACTATCACAGTTCATATATGGCATGTATAGCTAGACTCTTGCACACGCTATGTTAGTTCAAGAATTGACTAAACCGTAGCTCTGATACCACTAAATGTAACACCCTTTACCTATATGCAACACTGAAACAGGGTACGAGGCATTACTGGAGTTAACACACGAACTTTTATACAATTTTGAGTTATCAATTTGCGTCCAAATTTAAACTTTTTGCAATTACTCAAAAAGTCCCTACTACAAGCCTACGAGGCCTAAAACATACTTTGGAGGAGGTCCGAGACTAAACCGAGAACTTTAGAAAATTTTACAACACTTAGAAAATTTTTCACTAAACAGGGGTCACATGCCCGTGTAGATAGAGGACACGCCCATGTGGATAGGGGACACGCCCGTGTGGTCACACACGCTCGTGTCCCGAACTTGAGTAACTCTCTGTTTGTCACCTAATGAACAAATTGAAGACACACGGCCAAGTCATATGCCCGTGTGCTAGGCCGTGTGGTCGAATTAAAATTTATGATTTTTCATAAAATAGGTGCAGACTTCACACGCCCAGGACACACGCCTGTGTCTTATGGTCATACTTACTCAATCACAACCTTACCAAGGTTTCATCACATATTGAGCTCATTACATATGAGTTTTACATACATATCTATACCAACTTGTAAACTACCATAGTCTTTCACAACTTTAACATTCCAGTTGAACACTTGGAATATTAATGGATACTCAGAAATCTTGTACAAAAGTGCCAAATATGTAGCCAAAGCTACCTTTCATCCTATATTATATATAGACTTGCTCTCGAACTATTCACGGGCCTGCTCACACAAGCTGTCAGTGAAGACGTAGCTACTCAGTGCTACTCACACAAGCTGTTAAGTATCTGCAACATATGCCAAACTACCCAACCACTGGTAGGACGTACGAGACAAGCTGTTAGGTTCCTAGTGTCATGTCACTCGTATCCTATTCTATTCCTAAGGCTCAACATGGAATCTCGCTTGTCGAAACTTTTTCGAACACATCCAAGAGTAAATCATAATTCATAAAATATTAAATCATTTAAAACATAAACATAACAACGCATTATTTACATACGAACTTACCTCGGTACACAATTAGTAGAATTTGACCTAATGGCAAACACTTTGTTTTCCCCCCAATCTAGGTCCGAACCTCGTTTTTCTTAATCTATAATAACAAATTTAACTTATTTAACACAACATTGTTCAATTCAGTCCAAAAATTATATTATGGCAAAATTATAATTTTGCCCTAATGTTTAACATTTTTATAATTTAGTCCCTAGGCTCGTAAAATGATTTTAATCCAATTTCTTCATTACCTAAGCCTAGCCGAATCTTTAATGTACTCATACCATCCCAAAATTTTCATTCAATTACACTTTTACTACTTATTTTATAACTTTTACAAATAGGTCATTTTTAACATTTTTACCGAAAATCACTTAGCAAAAGTTGTTTTTCTAACAACAAACATGCATTTTCTACCATTAACCATCAAAATACACACATGCCTAACATGGGTCAAACCCTAGACCTTAATCATACCTCAAATTAGTGCTAGAAATAGGTAGATCGAGTTACAACGACTTCAAAAATGTAAAGAGCATTAAAAACAGGGCAAGAACGAACTTACAATCGAGCTTGGAAGTGGCCAAACCCTAGCTATGGCTTTCTCTTCTAATTTTTGGGTATGAGAGGAAGAAGATGGACAATTTATGGCTTTATTTTGACTTTTTATTCATTTAATTACCAAATGACCAAAATGTCCTTTCCTTCAAACATAAAATTTCTATTACCTCATGTCTATTTTTGTCCACAAACTTAATAAATGGTGTAATTACCATCTAAGGACCTTCGATTTAAAATTTGATGCGATCTCAGCCGCATCATGTTTTGATACAACTCGACGACCTCAGAATTATCCTAAGCTTGAGGGGCCCAAGTGCAAAATGAAGCTTAATTTCAGCTCAATGAGCTCAATTCTAGCTTCTTGAAGCTCATCTAGTTCAACCCGAGTTCATTTAGCTTAACTTCAACCCATTTTTAATTTGCTTGAATAAGTATTTAATTTGCTGGAATAAACTTAAATAATATTTAGTTTAAGTATTAAATGTGTTTAGTTAATTTAGTTTAATTTATTAAGTTGTTGGAATAAATTACTCATCTTAGTTAATTAAGTTCATCTTAGTTAATTTAGTTGTTGGAATAGTTTATTGTTGCATGTGTTTTTAAGTTTATTAATTAAGCTTATTAAGTCTAATATGTGTTTAAATGTGTTTAATGTGTTTAATGAGTTTTAATGTGTTTGTTTGTAGGTGACTATTCATTTGAAATAAGTTATGTACAAGGGAGTTGTTATAAAGTGTTAATGCGGCTATTACATTACTTAAAGAATAGCATTATTTATCACTTAAAGGAGCTGTTACATCATTTAAAGGAGAGCATTATATATCCTTTAAATTTAGTTGCTATCAACAAGTTGCTGGTGTCTATTCGACTGCTCAAGAATGAAAGCTACGCATTCAAATTCATTCAATCAGCTGAACTGAAGGAATAACTCAGATTGATGGTTGGAGTTGCTTAGGCTTAGGGGGAATGTCTATTGAGTTTCCAAGAGTTGTTCTTATTGATTAAGCTTTATTTTAGCCATTAACAGCTCATTTAAGCTGATACTTGTGACTATTCGGCTAGCCTTTATCTAGCCCTATAAATATTTGTAATCAGCTCATTGTAATGGACTTTTTTGCAAAATATATGAAAATTGATATTTGTGAGATTTCCAAATCTCTTTGTTCTCTTAGGACTGACTTGACTTATCGAGCATAGCTTTTGGCGTCATTTGCTTTCCATTGTTAACCGAACATATCACTTTCGAGTGTGGCGTTCATATACCTTTGGTTCTTATCATTTTTTATAGCGGGTCAAGGTCCTTTGTTGTTTTCTTAAATCATAAATCATCTAAGAACCATTTTGAGAATCGGGTCAATAATCCAATATTGGTGGTTCATTCTCGGTCTTAGCCAAATTATCCTTTATTTATTTACCCATTTTTCATACTATCATTATTTGAAGCCATTTATTCTATTTTGTTTCAATTAACCCGAAAAGAACTTATCCTTATTCAAATTCACGATTGGGTAATTTAAATGACTTGAATCATCATCAAACCAAGTTTATATCATTTGGTATTAGAGCTAGCAAATTTGGAGTAAGAATTGACGTTCTCTATATCATGGTATTGTAGTTCATTCAAAACACAAATTGAATTTAAAAAAAATAGTTTCTATTCAAATTCAAGGAGTGGATATCAGGTTTTGTAAGTGAAAAAAAATTCGTGGAAAAAAAAGAAGTTAGTTTTGAAAATTGTACTTGCTGCCCAAAGTCATCCATTCAATATCCTACCATTCGGCCACACTCAAACCTCTACCATTTCTTGTTTCAAGCCTACTCTTTGTCCTACAACATTCCTTACCAACATCGAACAACCATTTTTGCAAGCTGACCCACAAACAACTACTTCTAAGTTATGATAGTCCTTTAAGAACTTATAGAGGAGGAGTGAGCGGAAAAAAGGTAAGAGTGAGTGAGACTATTCGAGTGAGTAAAAGCCAAGTGAGTGAATTTTCTTTGTGAGAGAATTGGTGATTTTTTGTTGTGAGTGTTTCAAATGTCGTAAAGTTCAGAAAGAAATCCAAACGAGGGAGTTTGATTCTATTCTGTAAGAATTGTTGGAGAATGTGTGCCAAATTTTACACTCCAAGCGTTTACGCACGAAATGGAGCATCTATTTGATCGAAGGCTCAAACTGTAATGCCTCAAAAATTTAGGTCTTTATCTTTGTATATCGTGTTGCATAATACATCCTTGTTTCAGTGGTTGGGTGTCTTGAGGAGTGTGGGAGATGTCTTGAGTTCAAGCCTTGTCTTGTACAAAATTTTGATTTTTGGCCTGAATAAACCTTGTCGCCTATTGATGAGCTTCTTAAATAAATGTGGGAAGGATGTATCATAAAATGACTGCTAGTCTAGTGGCAAATGGCGTTTTGCTATGCTAAGGGGCTTGAGTTCGAGCCCTGTTGCGTGCAAAGGGTGTTTATTTTTGCAGCTCTGACGTATGGGTTGTTGTAGTTGACTGAAACTTTACTGGTTGAGGAGTGTTTGAATGGGTGGTTGAGGAGATGTTGGGAGAGGGATTTTAGGAGGATTTTATGGAACTTTGAAAGTAGGGAAAGTTGTCCCAAAAGTGGACTCTTGTTCATGAGAGTTTCGGCTGAGGTAGGAAAGGGTTTTTTGAGTTTAGTGTGAGGGTTGTTTGAGGTTTTGCTGAATTAGGGGATTCATTTTGGGCAAGTCGGCTTTGGTTTCTTTCTTTGCCTTTGGTGTCAATTTTGGCTAAATTCTTTTAGGGTTTGGCTACCTTGCTTGTTGTGACCGAATTGAGTTTTTTCATTCGAGTCTTATTCCTTTTGTGTTTCATAGTTTTATCTCTTTAGTTAATAGCTTCCTTTTCCCCTTTTCTCATTTGGTTTTATTTTCTTCTCCCTTCTTCTTGTCCGATTGTTGTTTCCTCTCAGCAATCTCGGCTTTGTTCCTCTTCCCTCCCTCATTGGTTTTGCTTGACTAAATACTCATCTTACTTCTTTGTTCTGCTTTCGATTGGCACGTATGGTGTGACTGATTGGGTTAGGCGCGCTGCTTTTGTCTCCTACTCAGGTGTTGTTGTGTTAGCCGAACATTGTTGGGTAAGCCACGGCTCCATTTCTTTCCCTTTCGGGATGTTTCACCTTGTGACCCATCTTCTAACTTTATCTTTTCTTGCCGATTATCTCCTTTACTTTTCAGATCAATTCTTATACAAGCTTCTGTTTGCGTTACTTCAATAGTCTGTACTCTGCTCGGTCGTTGTGGTAAGCATGGTATGGTTGTGATGATGTTTTTATGTTTCAAATGCGAGTCTGATATAGAAGGTGGTATTTTGGTATAAGTAGTGATCGAAGTTGATTGACACACTCCATTGAGGATCAAGGGTGCGATTATTGTTGGCTTTTGGGTAAGTGATTACGATTGCTTTGCAACTCTATTAGTTTCCAATCGAGACATAAGTTAAGTAACTAATTAGTTATCGCATTATTTGTTCTTCAGGCGTAAGAGTGTTCAGAGCGCGGGTTTAACTTCAGATTCATAACAGGTGTGTAATCACACTGTAAAGTTATTAATCGGCAAAAGCCGGAAAGCATGTTCATACACGTTACACGAGCGTGCACTCGCTCGTATGGTGAATCGAATACATAAAAACGTGCATTTGACAGTAGAGGCCACCATGAGCGATCTCATGCGTTTAGGCCGTTTTAGGCCGAAGTGGGTTGTGTGAGCCCACGGGCTTGTGGGCCCCGCACAGGTAAACCACACTGTTGTGTGGAGATAATTGGGTCGGCTGTGTAGTTACATGGCGAAGGCCATTATTTGGGCTTATTAGGCCACATGAGTGTGTGGGCCCACATGGGCCGTACTTTCACGTTAGCTTCATCTTATAATTAAATTGAAAGAAGAAAAAGAGATATGAAAGGAAAAGAAAGCAAAAAAAAAAGAAAGATTGTGAGAAAGAAAAGAAAATTGAAAAGGAGAGTGAGATTGAAGAAATAAACGAAAGTGTGAGTGGAGCGATTGATATTATTGAAAAAGAAAGTGAAATAAGGAGTGAGAGTGAGATTTCAAAAGAAAAGGAGACTACAGAAAAAGAAACAAAGCCTAAAAAAGAAACAAATGGAAAAGATGAAAGTGAACAAGAAGCAAGGAATGTTTTTACTAACCAACCTACGAGTTGTCCTCGTATTACTTTTCTTTTCAGGTTTTTAAAGATTCAAGTGACAAGTTTCAACTTTAGTACCTTCCTAATGAAAGATGATTCCATTTGTTCGAAAAAGGTAAGGTTGAAAATATTCCTTACCCCTCCGGCGACGGATACGGGTTAGGGGTGTTACAACTAACATGGGCATATGTTTAGGCTTTGTGTCCCCTGTACCTTAATTTTGAGAAACAGAATGCTCAAAATTGGGCACACGGGCAGAGACAAGGGCGTATGTCTCAACCGTGTGTGCCACACGGCCTAGAACACGAATGTGTGTCTTGGCTGTGTGAAACCTGCACCTAATTTTGAATTCAATTAATTGACCACACGGGCGTGAGGCATGGCCATGTGTGCAAGTCAGAGAGTTACACAGGGTAGAGCACGACCTCTAGCATGGGCGTGTGAGCCCTGCACTTTGGAAAAATTTTGAAAAGTCGCGAAAATTCTTAAAGTTTCCGATTAGGTCCCGACTCAATTCTAATACTTGTATTGGGCCTCGAGGGCCCAGTTAAGGAATGTTATGAATGATCTTAGTAAATGAATAGTAACTTACATGAATTATTTGTAAAATATTCTGAATGTTTCAGTAATACTCCTAAACCCTGTTTTAATGACGAGTACGGGTTAGGGGTGTTACAATGTGTCTATGCTACAGTGATGTCAATCCGATCCTTCACATGTTATCTCTCCAAAAAAGGTAGAGATTCAGCCTGATATGACATATAGTGAAGAACCGATCAAAATCTTAGCCTGGGAAACAAAAGGTTAAGAAATAAAAAGGTAGCATTAATAAAATTTCTTTGGCAATGACATGGTATAGAAGAGTCTACTTAGGAACCAGAGGATTTTATGAGGAAGCAATATCGAAATCTTTTTACTGGTAAGATTTTTTAGGATGAAAATCCTAAAGGGGAGAGTTGTAACAGCCCTATTTCAGTGAAATCGGAAACAGTGGTTTCGGGACCACAAATCTGATCTAAAAATAAATTTATTTTATTTTTATTACATGGCCCGTATTATTTTAGAAACGTCATGTGAAAATTTTGATAAGAAAATTTTTCTGATTACGTATTTAATTACGGGATGGACTAAATCACATAAAATGCAAAAGTTAAATTCTAGTGGCTAGAAGGATTAAATAGCTATGGAATTTAAAACTTGAGGTCCTTATATGGTTATTAGACCATTGAAGAAAGGTATGTAGATATTTTAAAGACTCATCCATGGAAATTTAGAAAAAGGGCAATGACTAAATTGGAAATTGAAAAATATTTAATTAATCAAAAAGATGATAAAAGATATCATCTTATTTTTCTCATCATCTTCCCCAAAAATTCTATGGAAACCCTAGGAGAGAGAGAAGAAACTTTTAGGGCTTAATTGGGTAAGTTTTCATGTCCTGGTTTTAGTAATTTTGATATTTTTGAAACCGGGATAGCTTAATCTATCTATTTGGAGGATCAATTTGAAAAGTTATAAGGTATAGAAATTAGGTCATGGATGAATATGCTAAAAATTTAAATTTTATGGTAGAAAATGAAAGGTTGTTGATAGATAAACAATTTTTACAAAGTGATTTTTGATGAAAACATTATTTAAGGACTAAAATGTAAAGTGGTGAAAATTGATGAAAAATTTTGAAATTTATAGAAAATATGTGCTATAAATTTTATATTGAAAATTTGGTTAGGCTTGGAATAGGGAGTAAGTTGCCTGAATTTCATTTTCTGAGCCTAGGGATGAAATTGGAATTTATGGAAAAGTTGGGGGCAAAATGGTTATTTTACCTAGGATGTAAATTGAGTCCAAATGAATATGAAATGTGTGAAATTGATGATTAAAGTTATTTATATAGATCCGGACAACACAAATTTGAGGTTAGATCGAGGAAAAGGAAAGGTTTCTGATTAGTAGATTATTTACGCGAACAAGTGTCGAGGTAAGTCCGTGTAACTAAATCGAGCATGTAAATATGTTAACTTTAATGTTATGATTTTATGCAATATGATTTATATTTACATGAATATTATAAATGTGTGAAATGATTACAGGTTTGAAAATATTGGGAAAAGGGTAAAGTCTCGTTTGAATATTGAATTTCGATGGATAAATATGATTGCCTAATTAAAAGAGGTCCTGCATTTGTTGCTAACGAGATTTAGCTCAAACGAGTAGTCCTATTGATCTCATTATAGAAAGGATTTAGCCCGGATGAGTAATCCTAATATAATCCCTCTCGAGCATATGTTACAATTTGTATTTATCCTGGACTAGTAATTCTAATTGATCTCTTCTGAGCATACATTACATAAAGGATTTAGCCTGGACTGGTAATCCTGTAATACGATATAAGGCTCGAGAGTGTGATCTTTGATTAAATGCCCTAATGGGTACTCTTGAATAAGAATTGACGGGTTATTGAATTGTACACCTTGAGTGTACTACTTGAATATCCATCGGAATTTTGTTTATTCAACGGACAAAACTCTTGGCATGATGAGAGAATTAGAAGATGAAATGATAATGTCTTGAAAGAATATTGCATGATGAGCTCATCTATGTTTACTTGATGTATATGAAAATTTTGTGACTAACATGTTTGATTGAATGCATGTGTTTAGGTAATTTTGCCAAATTGATGGAAAACATGATATTGTATGCTTAGATTTAATAAACAGGATTGGTAAGTTTAGTTTCCGTTATACAAACTTACTAAGCATGTAATGCTTACTAGATTTTATTTTCCCTATTTTATAATGCTCGGAAGCTCACGAAGGTTGGAGATCATTGAGGCATCATCACACTATCCACTAGCTTATTTTGGGTATATATAGTAAAATCATTTTGGTATAATGGCATGTATAGGCTAACTTGGCCATAGATGGGTTAAATATGTGGTTTGTAATCTAGCCATTGGAATGGCTAGTAATAGTTATTTTTGGTATACTTGTAATGTCATACTATGGTAGCTACATATATGTTAAATGGTTATTTGAATTCTGCCTAACATATAGAATATACCAAAGAAAGATTATAAACAAGTATGCATGTAATGATATGCCATGGTGAATGATCGAGTTTGCTTAATTTGAATGCTTGAAATGGTTGGTATTTGGATGTAAGTTTAAGTGCAGGTCATTGGTGTGAATTTTGGGTGAGATATGAAGCTAGAAATGGCTTCATTTTGTCCAAACAGGCAGGCACACGGGCTTGTGTCTAGACCGTATGTGACACACAGCTTGGTACATAGGCGTGTAGTTAGGTCATGTGTCCCCTACACCTTCAATTCGAGAAACAGAATGCTCAAAATTGAGCACACGGGTAGAGACAAGGCATGTGTCTCAGCCGTGTGTGCTACACGGCCTAGAACACGGGCGTGTGTCTTGGCCATGTAAAGCCTAGACCTAATTTTGAAGAATTTAATTAACCACACGGCCTAGCACATGGGCGTGTGGCCGGCCGTGTGTACAAGTCAGAGAGTTACATGGGTTCGAACACGGCCTACAACACGAGCATGTCCCTAGGACCACACGGGCGTGTGAGCCCTGTAACTTAGGAAATTTTTAAAATGTCGCAGAAAATTCTTAGAGTTTCCGATTAAGTTTCAACTTGATTTTAATGTTCAAATTGGATCTCAAGGGTCCATGTAAGGAACGTTATGAATAATTTGTAGGATGAATGGTGATTGACATAAATTATCTGTAGATGTTCTGGAAGTTCCGGTAATGCTCCACAACTCTATTCTGGCGACGAATACGGGTTAAGGGTGTTATAGGCGACATTTCCATCCACCTCTCTCTTCTGTTAGGAAATTTATAATGTTATTATATCTAAAAAATAGTCTAAATCAGTTTCTTCTAAAACATATTTTTCATAAAATAGAGCATTATAAAATTCACAAATAACTCGATGAGTGATTTGTACTTACTCCCCTTGCACTAGTACTGTTTCCCCTATATGTCCTTCGATTTTCTTATACTCTTGGCCCTGCAAAGATGCATAGAATTCCTAAACTACAGGGAGCTTATACAAAAACATTCCGATCTATGATATCTAACCAAAGGCCATACCTCCTGACAGTGAACCATCGATGGTTCAAATCCTCGCTCTTGAATAAATGTTTTTCCCTGAAGTTCTACAAAAATAAAATTCAACGTTCGGATTTGGGAAATTAGAGGGATTCAAAACTGTCAATGATTCTAGTTCATTAGTTCTTCTAACCTTTCTTGGAGGCATATTCAATAATATTTTTTATAAACTAATGAAATATCAAGCAATAATCTTAATGAAACAGTAAAAATCGGAAAAAGAACGCTTAACCTCAACTTCCTTGAAACTCTTGTTGTTTTTCTTCGTGTGTTTGATGATCTTGCACCCAAACAAAGCTTGAGGATTGACAATGGAGTTTTATGAATTTAGGGTTTGGGTAGAAAATAGTTTAACTATAGAGAGTGCTTGAGAGGGTTTAGTGTTTAAGAAAGGGTTAGAGTTTGGGTTGAAGTGTGTTTAAGTTAAAAATTAGAGGTTTTTAAGTTTAAAAATCGGGTAAAATAAGGGTTACACATCCATGTTGTACAAATGGGTCGGGCCAACCCTGCTGAAAATTGTAGCGATGTCATGACATAGAGGTTTCCTGTCACAACATCGAGGTTTGATATCGTGACACACTCTAAAATTTTGAAATTTTGGGTATACTGTCTTTGGTTTCAATACACACGGTGTTCATGTCGCGACATCGAGTTGGTTTCTTCAATTCCTTCAATTTTGGGCTTGGCGTTGCCACACAAAGTTTTCGTGTTGCGACACTGACTCTATTTTGGGCCAAATTTCCAATTTTTAGATGGCCACGATTCCTATAAAACATTAATTTGATACAAATTAGAATCTACACTAAACATATAGTTAAGTATACAATAATTTTCATAAAACTATAGGTTAATTGAAATTGTCAAGTTTTATTATTGGATTCATCTGACAATTCCAGAAGAGATTTTCTGCTCTTGCTTCTTTTAGCATTTGTCTAAAGTTTGTCATGCCACTCCTGTAACAACCCTAACCCGTACTCGTTGCCAGAATAGGTTAAGAGGCATTACCAGACTTGTAACTCAATTCAAAATATTCAATTAACAAATTTCATCTCATTTCAGTAACCATCATTCATTCACATTTAAAATGTACTTAAATCAATCATACAAAGTGTAACGCCCCAAATCTTAAGTGATTAATTTTGTATCTTGTGTTGCATAAATATCTGTCTGCTTCAATGGTTATGTGTTCTGGGAGTGTCTGAGAAGCCATGGGTTCAAACCTTGGCTTTAGCAAAATTTTTTGTTTTAATGGAATAAAACCCTTGGCTCTAGACAATACGTTTTTAAATAATTGTGGGGGAAATATGTCATAAAAGGCTCACTGATCTAAGGGATAGGGGCATGTGGATTGTTCCATGAGATCTGAGGTTCGAGACTTGGTGGTGAAAAATGAGTGATTATTTTTACTGTTGTGCCTTGTAAAAGATTGTATGTCAGTGGGATTCTGATGCTAGTGGGCGGTTGGAGTGTTTGAGGGGTGAGGGGAATGGTGTAGCCGAAATTTAGAAGGAAATATGGGATTGGATAGAGACGTGAGTAGTTGAGAGATTTGGGGAGGGTGTTAAGGCAAAAATTAAGGAATTTTAGGAAGATTGGGAGTGTTGTGCCGTAAGTGGGAGTCCCTTTTTGCCAAAATCAGCCTCTAGCTCACTTAAACTCCTTGTGTCGAATTCCTACCCTTTGGTTTTTACTGGTTCATATTTTTCTTTGTGGGAAGGATTGGTATTAGTGATCATTCAGGGTTTTACTCATTTTGGTCTTTTTTAGGTTTGTTCTCCTCTAAAGTCTTTGATGACCAATTGCCTCTACTCCTCTCCCCTCTCGTAATCAAGTCTCTTATTAGCCAAATACCTCTGCCTTGGTTATTAGCCGACTCTCTTCTTCCTTTCCCTTACTCCAACGATTCTGTAACACCCCGTACCCGAGTCCGCTGCCGGAGTCGGACACGAGGGGTTAACGGCTTAAACCATTCACTTTCACAGTCCATTTTAAAAATTTTCCAGGCAGTTGGCTAACTGCGTCACTGTCACTTTAAAAATCATATCTTGAGTTCCAAGACTCGAAAACCAGTTTCGTAATTTTTCCCTGAAAATAGACTCATATATGCATCTACAAATTATTTTCTAGAATTATTGGTCTGGCCAATTAGTACAGTTTATTAGTTAAAGTCTCCCCTGTTACAGGGTATGACTACACTGACCTTCATACATTACAACCTGGATATCTCCCTGTACATGGCTTCAATACAGATGCCGTTTCTTTCTATAGAAACTAGACTCAAAGAGGAATCTATACATATATGGAATGACTCCAAATTATCTTTGGTTAATTTACAATGAATTTCCAAAGTCGGAACAGGGAATCCAGAAACCGTTCTGGCCCTGTCTCACGAAAACTTAAATATCTCTTAACATACTGTTCATATGATCGTTTCGTTACTTTCCTATGAAATTAGATTCACCAAGGTTCGACTACATAATTTATTCACTATTTAATTACCTTTATACTATTTTTAGTGATTTTTTACATTCACGTAACTGCTGCTACCAACATCTATTTTTAAGGTAAACTTTACCTATTTCATGATCCTCCATGGATCAACTAGAGTTTGTCATACATATACCAAAAGTGATCATGAATGACCATTCCCATGGCTAACCGTTACCAACATTTCCATACCTCTTGACAAACAACATACAAACGATTATAAAGCTATGATCAAAGTATATCTAAGCCATTTTCGCATGGCTATCCCAATTTACACAAAACCGAAGGGTACATGACCTACAACAAAAGGGTAGTCCTATACATTAACCAAGATATCCTCTCACTACTAGTCTATTCTATACATGCCATAAGATATTCCAAAACATAGCAGTACCAAACAAAGGATAGTGATAGTGTGACTAGTTGTCGACGATCCCCGAGCCCTGTAGCTTCCAAATGAGATCTATAAAACAGAGGAAACAAAGTACACTGAGTAAGCATTACAATGCTTAGTAAGTTTCAAGCAGTGTCAACAGATAACAATCAAGTTATAACATAGTTGTTCGTATTTTATTTCACTCTTCCTTCGGTATACCACCCTTTTATCCGAATATGCACATCTCATCATAATCATAGGAATAGTCTCATAGATTGCTCTCGATACATCACATAACTACCTTATGGTTTAGTTTAAATCAAGCTCACATATAAACTTGGAGTACATACTGCTTAACCTTTCGCATTATGTATATTTATAAGCAATTCTTATTACGAAGTCTTACCAGACATAATCTCCACACGTAGTCATCGGGTCTTACCCGGTCATAATCTCCACACGTAGTCATCGGGTCTCACCCGGAACATTTTCCAAGTTTCATGTACATTTAATCACATGTTACAACATTCACATTAGCCATTCGGCTTTACCACATATGCATATCACACATATATTTTACATTAGCCATTAGGCCTTATCACATATATATACACTTTCACATTCACCACATCGGCCATTAGGCCTTATCACATATACATACACTTTCACATTCACCACATCGGCCATTAGGCCTTATCACATATACATACACTTTCACATTCATCACATCGGCCATTAGGCCTTATCACATATATACACTTTCACATTCATCACATTGGCCATACTACCTTATCACACATATGCACTTTCACATTCATCACATTGGCCATTCGCCTTATCACACATATATGTATATCATACATATTTCATATTTTTCTTGTACATCAATTTCAGCAATAGCTTATAAGCAACTCAAATAGTTTCATTGAAGTTTACAACAAAATCACATATTCACTACAAGCAGTTTTCCTGACCAACAGTCACTAAGTTGTTTATAACTGGAGCTACAAAACTGAAAATCAATTGCCGTTAATTTTCCCCAAATGTAGACTCATGTATCTTTCACCCATAAAATTTTCAGAATTTTAGGTTTGGCCAATCAATACCAGATTTTTCTTAAAGTTTCCCCTGTTTCACTGTTTGACTAATCTGACCACTCTTCGCTACTTAATCAAATTTTTCATTGTACAGAATTCATAATGTGTTCTATTTGATTCCATTTGAAACTAGACTCATTAAGGAGTCTAATAATATAAATCTTATCTTATAACCATTTTTGTACAAATTATAATGATTTTCCAAAAACAGAACAGGGATTTTGAGTCATTCCGACACTGTCCCATTACACTTTAAATATCTATTTATAGGAAATTTCTTTGCTTCCACGGTCTCTTTTATAAGAAACTAGACCAACTAAGCTTCGATTACATATCTTTTTCAGCCTATAATTCCACACCAACAATTTATAGTGATATTCTAAAATCACATTACTGCTGCTGTCCAAAGCAAATTATTACAATTTGCTCTTAAATTTCCAAGTCCAAACACCTATGAACTTACCATTGGAGTTTAAGACATATCATGGCCACATCATATCTTATCAAATCAACTCATTATGTCCTATTATGATTGAATTTACTCAACGATTAATCGCTAAAACTTACCTCGAAGTGGTCGACGATTAGATGTCCACGGCTATTCGCTTACTTTCTCTTTCCCTATCCGACTTTGATCCTCTTTGCTCTTAAGCTTAAGTAAAACAATAGATTGCTTAAGTACTTAACTAATATTATTCACTTAACAATCACATTTGGCAATCACCATTCAAATTCAACTCAATCACAACATGGCCGAATACACACTTCTCCTACTTCCATTCTAAATAAAAGTTTATCGAGCTTCCATCTTCATTTAACTATGTACCATTTAGAACTATCAATACTTTACACCCTTTAACAAATTATAATCAATTGCCAAATGCATCTTTGACAATTTAAACCACACAACTCAATTTCTTACAATTTAAGCTTAAAATTTCTATTCATGTAAATTTTAGCAACATGGAGTCCATTAAACACTCCAAAATTTCATTTGAACAACAATTGTTCAGCCTTCTAGCAAAATTCCAACTGACAGCAAGCATTATTTTCTTTTATTTCAAGCATGCAGCAGACCAATTTCTCCACATTTTACAAAGACATTCAAATCAGCATTTACATGTTGGAACAATTTGTTTTCAAGCTGAAATTTCCAGCAATCGTTTATGCATTTAATTGTCAAATGGTTACGCCACTACTAACAATTGAAACTTAGTAAGATTAACATAATATTTTAGCTATTAAACTCAATTTATCAACCCCTAATCGGCATGAAAATAGAACCATTAATTTGTTCAAATTTTGGACAGCATAACGAAGGCACAAAATTGACGGTAGTAATTTTTTAGAACTAATCTAAGAGCTTTTCTTTTCTACAACCCACATTCATGCCTTCTAACCACAATCCATCATCATTTTTCTTTAAAACAAAGTTAAAGATAGAGGAGAGCTTGGAAAACTTACCAACTTAGGATACAACTCCTAAACAAGCTAAATCCTTAGTTTCCTTCAACATGCAAGTGTCTCCATTTTTCTTTTTGTTGCACCCTCTTCTTCTTCTTCGATGGATTACCGAGTTACTTAAAATTTCAGCTACCTAACTAGCTAAAATCATAGTTTTTCCTCCTTCTTGCCATCTTCTAAGCTAAAAATTAAAGCAACCCAACTTTCTTCTCCCTCCCCCAAGTCACGGCAATGGAGGAGCAAGGTGAGACAACTTTTTTTTTTTTCATCACCCCTCTCTTTTCATTTCTTTAATACTAACCTCTTATTTTATTCTTTCTAACATAACACACTAACACAACATGTTTCCAACATGTTTCCACCCATAGCATGGCAGGCCACTATGCTTAATTTTGGGTAATTTGCCATGCAAACCCATCTTTTTCACAACATGCATTATTAGGCCACTTTACATTTGCCTAGCACATTTCTAAATTTCCTCACATAAGTCCTATTTGATAAAATTCACTTACAATTAACAAAATTCAAACATGAAATTTTCACACATGCATATGTACATATAATGAGCATCAACTATAATGGTTAATTATTTTTATGACTCGGTTTTGTGGTCCCGAAACCACTTTCCGATGGGGTCACTTTAGGGTGTCACAACTCTCCCCACTTTAGGGATTTTCGTCCCTAAAATTTCTACCGATGCCTAGGTTAGGATAACGTCCGTTATTGAATTATATCCATAAAGACATTAGCTCATTGATAGCAATTGTAATTCATTATTGATTTCAGATCGATCTATAAATTCATTTTCTTATCTTAAAACAAATACATAAACATTTCTACCAAGATGCACATATATCTCATTTCCTGGATTTCATAAGCAATAATCACTTAATTTAATTCACAAATGCATTTCAAACACATATAAATCACATATTAACATGTATAATTCATATCATCATCCCACATATTTGTAACCCACATTTTCATTCATGTATAAGTCGTAACTCTGACGTAAAGTACACATATACTCAAACATCCCAATAATTATCCTTTATAATTCCATCATATCTCACTATTCAACTTAACCTCTTTCCAATGTAAAATCAACTTCCACATACCGAACATTGAATTCATTTAGCACATTCAATCATAGTTAACGCTACCCGTATATAGTCGATTAGGCATAAGCTTAATATAACACACCGGCATAAGATTTATTCTAGCGCATAACTCAGATATCCAAAATTATCAAGATTCATCAAAAATTCTTACAAACTTCCGAATGTCGAAACTTAATCAAAGTAATTTCTTGAACAAGATTAACAAAATAGTGTCCATTCAGAATTAGCACATATAATTTCATATGCCGAGAATCTCATAGACTAAATCCATAACACATTTTCAACTAAGCACTTACGTGTACATAACGTAAATCCATTCCTTAACAACATATCCACACATTTTTTTTGTATCCACTTATAACAAAATTACAGCCGAGACAATAATCAATCATTAATTTATATCTATTAATCCCCGATTCAAACTCAAATACCGAATATCAGAATCTAATTAAAATTCAACATCTAACTTCAATTCTACTTCTTAACATTAGTCAACTTAAGGAGCGTCGTACTTGTCTGAGTAAGTCATTTACTTAAAGCCATAGTCCAACTATGTTCTTACATGTTATCACATATCGAGTCGGTGCCATGTCCTAGACATGGTCTTACACAACATCTCAAATCAATGCCTTCGTCCCAGATTTAGGTCTTACATGAGTCTCATTTCACACACTTAGTGCTCGTTGAAAAACTTGCACACACAGAGCCTCAATTATCGATCTCGCACACATAGTGCCTCAATTCATCGATCTCGCACACATAGTGCCTCACCATCGATCTCGCACACATAGTACCTCAATTCATCGATCTCGCACACATAGTGCCTCAATTATCGATCTCGCACACATAGTGCCTCGATTCTCGATCTCGCACACATAGTGCTCGGTTAACGAATTTGCACACATAGTGCCTCTAATCATTCGCATAACGTAATGCCCATATTCATTCGTTATTACCCATTGAAAGGACTTAACCAAGTCTATAAAACATCATATATGTACACTTTTTAAACATATCATCTCATTTAAGTTTGAATTCAGATAGAAATGAACACTTAAACTTTGCTTAAATTATCTAAGACGAAGCCTACTAGGCACGGCGTCTTAATACACGCCACCAAGATGATTGCTCTTCTGGCCTAGCCCGGATACATCACTCTCAATTCTCATGTACATATACACATATAGCAATACACATTTGTATATCATTTACATTACTTGAATACAAACACAACATGTTTATCGACCATTCAACTTCCAGCCCATAGCCACATACAAAATCACATTTATAGTCATAACACTCTTTCAAAATTGCATCGCTTATACACTTAATTCAATCCAAATCGAAATTCAAATACGAGTACATGATACGTGCACTGATCAACTTAATAATTTAGGCATATCTAAGTGAAGTTATATCACAAATTCTCATAGTCGAAGCTTGCTACAAATCGATCGGGATCAAGATTCATTACAATACAAAGAACCACATTTTAATAGTCAAAATCATCACACTATCATTTTATCACTTTATGGCATGTATAATAGACTCACGCGTACTACGTTAGTCCTAGAATCGACTAAACCGTAGCTCGGTACCAATAAAATTGTAACACCCGTGCACTGAGTCCGCTCACGAGTCGGACATGAGGGGTTAACGGCTTAAACCATTCACTTTCACAGTCCATTTTAAAATTTTCCAGTGCGGTTATTAATCTGCGTCACATCACTTTAAAAATCATATCTTGAGTTCCAAGACTCGAAAACCAGTTTCGTAATTTTTCCCTAAACTAGACTCATATATGCATCTACAAATTTTTTTCTAGAATTATTGGTCGTGCCAATTAGTACAGCTTTATTAGTTAAAGTCTCCCTCATTATGGTACGACTACACCGACCTTCATACATTACGACTGGATATCTCCCATGCATGGGCTTCAATATCGACTAGACTCAAAGAGGAATCTATACATATATGGCATGACTCGAATTATCTCGGTTAATTTACAATGAATTTCCAAAGTCGGAACAGAGAATCCAGAAACCGTTCTAGCCCTGTCTCACGAAAACTTAAATATCTCTTAACATACTATTCATATGATCGTTTCGATAGTTTCCTATGAAAATAGATTCACCAAGGTTCGACTACATAATTTATTCACTATTTAATTCCCTTTCTACTATTTTTAGTGATTTTTCACATTCACATCACTGCTGCTACCAACATCTATTTTTAAGGTAAACTTTACCTATTTCATGATCCTCCATGGATCAACTAGAGTTTGTCATACATATACCAAAAGTGATCATGAATGACCATTCCTATGGCTAACCGTTACCAACATTTCCATACCTCTTGACAAACAACATACAAACGATTATAAAGCTATGATCAAAGTATATCTAAGCCATTTTCGCATGGCTATCCAAATTTACACAAAACCAAGGGTACATGACCTACAACAAAAGGGTAGTCCTATACATTAACCAAGATATCCTCTCACTACTAGTCTATTCTATACATGCCATAAGATATTCCAAAACATAGCAGACCAAACAAAGGATAGTGATAGTGTGACTAGTTGTCGACGATCCCCGAGCCTCGTAGCTTCCAAACGAGATCTATAAAACAGAGGAAACAAAGTACACGAGTAAGCATTACAATGCTTAGTAAGTCTCAAGCAAGGTCAACAAATAGCAATCAAGTTATAACATAGTTGTTCGTATTTTTATTTCACTCTTCCTTCTGTATACCACCCTTTTATCCGAATATGCACATCTCATCATAATCATAGGAATAGTCTCATAGATTGCTCTCGATACATCACATAACTACCTTATGGTTTAGTTTAAATCAAGCTCACATATAAACTTGGAGTACATACTGTTTAACCTTTCGCATTATGTATATTTATAAGCAATTCTTATTACAAGTCTTACCCGGACATAATCTCCACACGTAGTCATCGGGTCTTACCGGTCATAATCTCCACACGTAGTCATCGGGTCTCACCCTAACATTTTCCAAGTTTCATGTACATTTAATCACATGTTACAACATTCACATTAGCCATTCGGCTTTACCACATATGCATATCACACATATATTTTACATTAGCCATTAGGCCTTATCACATATATATACACTTTCACATTCACCACATCGGCCATTAGGCCTTATCACATATACATACACTTTCACATTCACCACATCGGCCATTAGGCCTTATCACATATACATACACTTTCACATTCATCACATCGGCCATTAGGCCTTATCACATATATACACTTTCACATTCATCACATTGGCCATACTACCTTATCACACATATGCACTTTCACATTCATCACATTGGCCATTCGCCTTATCACACATATATGTATATCATACATATTTCATATTTTCTTGTACATCAATTTCAGCAATAGCTTATAAGCAACTCAAATAGTTTCATTGAAGTTTACAACAAAATCACATATTCACTACAAGCAGTTTTATTGATCAACAGTCACTAAGTTGTTTATAACTGGAGCTACAAAACTGAAAATCAATTGCCGTTAATTTTCCCCAAATGTAGACTCATGTATCTTTCACCCATAAAATTTTCAGAATTTTAGGTTTGGCCAATCAATACCAGATTTTTCTTAAAGTTTCCCCTGTTTCACTGTTTGACTAATCTGACCACTCTTCGCTACGAATCAATTTTTTCATTGTACAGAATTCATAATGTGTTCTATTTGATTCCATTTGAAACTAGACTCATTAAGGAGTCTAAGCATATAAATCTTATCTTATAACCATTTTTTTACAAATTATAATGATTTTCCAAAAACAGAACAGGGGATTTCGGAGTCATTCCGACACTGTCCCGCACACTTTAAATATCTCTTAATAGGAAATTTCTTTGCTTCCAAGGTCTCTTTTATAAGAAATTAGACCAACTAAGCTTCGATTACATATCTTGTTCAGCCTATAATTCCACACCAACAATTTATAGTGATTTTCTAAAATCACGTTACTGCTGCTGTCCAAAGCAAATTATTACAATTTGCTCTTAAATTTCCAAGTCCAAACACCTATGAACTTACTATTTGAGTTTAAGACATATCATGGCCACATCATATCTTATCAAATCAACTCATTATGTCCTATTATGATTGAATTTACTCAACGATTAATCGCTTAAAACTTACCTCGGAAGTGGTCGACGATTAGATGTCCACGGCTATTCGCTTACTTTCTCTTTTCCCTATCCGACTTTGATCCTCTTTGCTCTTAAGCTTAAGTAAAACAATAGATTGCTTAAGTACTTAACTAATATTATTCACTTAACAATCACATTTGGCAATCACCATTCAAATTCAACTCAATCACAACATGGCCGAATACACACTTCTCCTACTTCCATTCTAAATAAAAGTTTATCGAGCTTCCATCTTCATTTAACTATGTACCATTTAGAACTATCAATACTTTACACCCTTTAACAAATTATAATCAATTGCCAAATGCATCTTTGACAATTTAAACCACACAACTCAATTTCTTACAATTTAAGCTTAAAAATTTCTATTCATGTAAATTTAGCAACATGGAGTCCATTAAACACTCCAAAATTTCATTTGAACAACAATTGTTCAGCCTTCTAGCAAAATTCCAATCTGGACAGCAAGCATTATTTTCTTTTATTTCAAGCATGCAGCAGACCAATTTCTCCACATTTTACAAAGACATTCAAATCAGATTTACATGTCGGAACAATTTGTTTTCAAGCTGAAATTTCCAGCAATCGTTTATGCATTTAATTGTCAAATGGTTACGCCACTACTAACAATTGAAACTTAGTAAGATTAACATAATATTTTAGCTATTAAACTCAATTTATCAACCCCTAATCGGCATGAAAATAGAACCATTAATTTGTTCAAATTTTGGACAGCATAACGAAGGCACAAAATTGACGGTAGTAATTTTTTAGAACTAATCTAAGAGCTTTTCTTTTCTACAACCCACATTCATGCCTTCCAACCACAATCCATCATCATTTTCTTTAAAACAAAGTTAAAGATAGAGGAGAGCTTGGAAAACTTACCAACTTAGGATACAACTCCTAAACAAGCTAAATCCTTAGTTTCCTTCAACATGCAAGTCTGTCTCCATTTTTCTTTTGTTGCAGCCCTCTTCTTCTTCTTCGATGGATTATCGAGTTACTTGAAATTTCAGCTACCTAACTAGCTAAAATCATAGTTTTTCCTCCTTCTTGCCATCTTCTAAGCTAAAAATTAAAGCAACCCAACTTTCTTCTCCCTCCCCCAAGTCACGGCAATGGAGGAGCAAGGTGAGACAACTTTTTTTTTTTTCATCACCCTCTCTTTTCATTTCTTTAATACTAACCTCTTATTTTATTCTTTCTAACATAACACACTAACACAACATGTTTCCAACATGTTTCCACCCATAGCATGGCAGGCCACTATGCTTAATTTTGGGTAATTTGCCATGCAAACCCATCTTTTTCACAACATGCATTATTAGGCCACTTTACATTTGCCTAGCACATTTCTAAATTTCCTCACATAAGTCCTATTTGATAAAATTCACTTACAATTAACAAAATTCAAACATGAAATTTTCACACATGCATATGTACATATAATGAGCATCAACTATAATGGTTAATTATTTTTATGACTGGATTTTGTGGTCCCGAAACCACTTTCCGACTGGGGTCACTTTAGGGGTGTCACAACTCTCCCCCACTTTAGGGATTTTCGTCCCTGAAAATTTCTACCGATGCCTAGGTTAGGATAACGTCCTGTTATTGAATTATATCCATAAAGACATTAGCTCATTGATAGCAATTGTAATTCATTATTGATTTCGCATCGATCTATAAATTCATTTTCTTATCTTAAAACAAATACATAAACATTTCTACCAGTATGCACATATATCTCATTTCCTGGATTTCATAAGCAATAATCACTTAATTTAATTCACAAATGCATTTCAAACACATATAAATCACATATTAACATGTATAATTCATATCATCATCCCACATATTTGTAACCCACATTTTCATTCATGTATAAGTCAGAACTCGACGTAAAGTACACATATACTCAAACATCCCAATAATTATCCTTTATAATTCCATCATATCTCACTATTCAACTTAACCTCTTTCCAATGTAAAATCAACTTCCACATACCGAACATTGAATTCATTTAGCACATTCAATCATAGTTAACGCTACCGTATAGAGTCGATTAGGCATAAGCTTAATATAACACATCGGCATAAGATTTATTCTAGCGCATAACTCGATATCCAAAATTATCAGATTCATCAAAATTCTTACAAACTTCCGAATGTCGAAACTTAATCAAAGTAATTTCTTGAACAAGATTAACAAAATAGTGTCCATTCAGCAATTAGCACATATAATTTCATATGCCGAGAATCTCATAGACTAAATCCATAACACATTTTCAACTAAGCACTTACGTGTACATAACGTAAATCCATTCCTTAACAACATATCCACACATTTTTTTGTATCCACTTATAACAAAATTACAGCCGAGACAATAATCAATCATTAATTTATATCTATTAATCCCGATTCAAACTCAAATACCGAATATCGTAATCTAATTAAAATTCAACATCTAACTTCAATTCTACTTCTTAACATTAGTCAACTTAAGGAGCGTCGTATTTGTCTCGAGTAAGTCATTTACTTAAAGCCATAGTCCAACTATGTTCTTACATGTTATCACATATCGAGTCGGTGCCATGTCCTAGACATGGTCTTACACAACATCTCAAATCAATGCCTTCGTCCCTGCATTTAGGTCTTACATGAGTCTCATTTCACACACTTAGTGCTCGTTGAAAACTCGCACACACAAGGCCTCAATTCTCGATCTCGCACACATAGTGCCTCACCATCGATCTCGCACACATAGTGCCTCACCATCGATCTCGCACACATAGTACCTCAATTCTCGATCTCGCACACATAGTGCCTCAATTCTCGATCTCGCACACATAGTGCCTCGACATCGATCTCGCACACATAGTGCTCGGTTAACGAATTTGCACACACAAGCCTCTAATCATTCGCACACGTAATGCCCATATTCATTCGTTATTACCCATTGAAAGGACTTAACCAAGTCTATAAAACATCATATATGTACACTTTTTAAACATATCATCTCATTTAAGTTTGAATTCAGATAGAAATGAACACTTAAACTTTGCTCAAATTATGCAAGACGAAGCCTACTAGGCACGAAGGCGAATACACGCCACCAAGATGATTGCTCTTCTGGGCCTAGCCCTGATACATCACTCTCAATTCTCATGTACATATACACATATAGCAATACACATTTGTATATCGCTTACATTACTTGAATATAAACACAACATGCTTATCGACCATTCAACTTCCAGCCCATAGCCACATACAAAAATCACATTTATAGTCATAACACTCTTTCAAAATTGCATCGCTTATACACTTAATTCAATCCAAATCGAAATTCAAATACGAGTACATGATACGCACTGATCAACTTAATAATTTAGGCATATCTAAGTGAAGTTATATCACAAATTCTCATAGTCGAAGCTTGCTACAACTCGATCGGATCAAGATTCATTACAATACAAAGAACCACATTTTAATAGTCAAAATCATCACACTATCATTTTATCACTTTATGGCATGTATAAATAGACTCACGCGCTGCTACGTTAGTCCTAGAATCGACTAAACCGTAGCTCGATACCAATAAAATTGTAACACCCGCACTGAGTCCGTCACGAGTCGGACACGAGGGGTTAACGCTTAAACCATTCACTTTCACAATCCATTTTAAAATTTTCCAGCGGTTGGCTAAGCTCACACACTATCACTTTAAAAATCATATCTTGAGTTCCAAGACTCGAAAACCAGTTTCGTAATTTTTCCCTGAAACTAGACTCATATATGCATCTACAAATTTTTTCTAGAATTATTGGTCGTGCCAATTAGTACAGCTTTATTAGTTAAAGTCTCCACTATTACAGTGGTACGACTACACCGACCTTCATACATTACGACTGGATATCTCCCATGCATGGGCTTCAATATCGACTAGACTCAAAGAGGAATCTATACATATATGGCATGACTCGAATTATCTCTCGGTTAATTTACAATGAATTTCCAAAGTCGAACAGGAATCCAGAAACCGCTCGCCCTGCCTCACAAAAACGTAAATATCTCTTAACATACTGTTCATATGATCGCTTGTTACTTTCCTATGAAAATAGATTCACCAAGGTTCAACTACATAATTTATTCACTATTTAATTCCTTTCTACTATTTTTAGTGATTTTTCACATTCACGCCATCGCTGCTACCAACATCTATTTTAAGGTAAACTTTACCTATTTCATGATCCTCCATGGATCAACTAGAGTTTGTCATACATATACCAAAAGTGATCATGAATGACCATTCCTATGGCTAACCGTTACCAACATTTCCATACCTCTTGACAAACAACATACAAACGATTATAAAGCTATGATCAAAGTATATCTAAGCCATTTTCGCATGGCTATCCAAATTTACACAAAACCGAAGGGTACATGACCTACAACAAAAGGGTAGTCCTATACATTAACCAAGATATCCTCTCACTACTAGTCTATTCTATACATGCCATAAGATATTCCAAAACATAGCAGTACCAAACAGTGGATAGTGATAGTGTGACTAGTTGCTGACGATCCCCGAGCCTGTAGCTTCCAAACGAGATCTATAAAACAGAGGAAACAAAGTACACGGAGTAAGCATTACAATGCTTAGTAAGTTTCAAGCAGTGTCAACAAATAGCAATCAAGTTATAACATAGTTGTTCGTATTTTTATTTCACTCTTCCTTCGGGTATACCACCCCTTTTATCCGAATATGCACATCTCATCATAATCATAGGAATAGTCTCATAGATTGCTCTCGTATACATCACATAACTACCTTATGGTTTAGTTTAAATCAAGCTCACATATAAACTTGGAGTACATACTGCTTAACCTTTCGCATTATGTATATTTATAAGCAATTCTTATTACGTAAGTCTTACCCGACATAATCTCCACACGTAGTCATCGGGTCTTACCCTACCATAATCTCCACACGTAGTCATCGGGTCTCACCCTAACATTTTCCAAGTTTCATGTACATTTAATCACATGTTACAACATTCACATTAGCCATTCGGCTTTACCACATATGCATATCACACATATATTTTACATTAGCCATTAGGCCTTATCACATATATATACACTTTCACATTCACCACATCGGCCATTAGGCCTTATCACATATACATACACTTTCACATTCACCACATCGGCCATTAGGCCTTATCACATATACATACACTTTCACATTCATCACATCGGCCATTAGGCCTTATCACATATATACACTTTCACATTCATCACATTGGCCATACGGCCTTATCACACATATGCACTTTCACATTCATCACATTGGCCATTCGGCCTTATCACACATATATGTATATCATACATATTTCATATTTTTCTTGTACATCAATTTCAGCAATAGCTTATAAGCAACTCAAATAGTTTCATTGAAATTTACAACAAAATCACATATTCACTACAAGCAGTTTTCCTGACCAACAGTCACTAAGTTGTTTATAACTGGAGCTACAAAACTGAAAATCAATTGCCGTTAATTTTCCCCAAATGTAGACTCATGTATCTTTCACCCATAAAATTTTCAGAATTTTAGGTTTGGCCAATCAATACCAGATTTTTCTTAAAATTTCCCCTGTTTCACTGTTTGACTAATCTGACCACACTTCGCTACGAATCAAATTTTTCATTGTACAGAATTCATAATGTGTTCTATTTGATTCCATTTGAAACTAGACTCATTAAGGAGTCTAATCATATAAATCTTATCTTATAACCATTTTTGTACAAATTATGATGATTTTCCAAAAACAGAACAGGGGATTTCGGAGTCATTCCGACACTGTCCCGCACACTTTAAATATCTCTTTATAGGAAATTTCTTTGCTTCCATGGTCTCTTTTATAAGAAACTAGACCAACTAAGCTTCGATTACATATCTTGTTCAGCCTATAATTCCACACCAACAATTTATAGTGATTTTCTAAAATCACGTTACTGCTGCTGTCCAAAGCAAATTATTACAATTTGCTCTTAAATTTCCAAGTCCAAACACCTATGAACTTACCATTTGAGTTTAAGACATATCATGGCCACATCATATCTTATCAAATCAACTCATTATGTCCTATTATGATTGAATTTACTCAACGATTAATCGCTTAAAACTTACCTCGGAAGTGGTCGACGATTAGATGTCCACGGCTATTCGCTTACTTTCTCTTTTCCCTATCCGACTTTGATCCTCTTTGCTCTTAAGCTTAAGTAAAACAATAGATTGCTTAAGTACTTAACTAATATTATTCACTTAACAATCACATTTGGCAATCACCATTCAAATTCAACTCAATCACAACATGGCGAATACACACTTCTCCTACTTCCATTCTAAATAAAAGTTTATCGAGCTTCCATCTTCATTTAACTATGTACCATTTAGAACTATCAATACTTTACACCCTTTAACAAATTATAATCAATTGCCAAATGCATCTTTGACAATTTAAACCACACAACTCAATTTCTTACAATTTAAGCTTAAAATTTCTATTCATGTAAATTTTAGCAACATGGAGTCCATTAAACACTCCAAAATTTCATTTGAACAACAATTGTTCAACCTTCTAGCAAAATTCCAATCTGGACAGCAAGCATTATTTTCTTTTATTTCGGGCATGCAGCACCAATTTCTCCACATTTTACAAAGACATTCAAATCAAGATTTACATGCTGGAACAATTTGTTTTCAAGCTGAAATTTCCAGCAATCGCTTATGCATTTAATTGTCAAATGGTTACGCCACTACTAACAATTGAAACTTAGTAAGATTAACATAATATTTTAGCTATTAAACTCAATTTATCAACCCCTAATCGGCATGAAAATATAACCATTAATTTGTTCAAATTTTGGACAGATAACGAAGGCACAAAATTGACGGTAGTAATTTTTTAGAACAAATCTAAGAGCTTTTCTTTTCTACAACCCACATTCATGCCTTCCAACCACAATCCATCATCATTTTTCTTTAAAACAAAGTTAAAGATAGAGGAGAGCTTGGAAAACTTACCAACTTAGGATACAACTCCTAAACAAGCTAAATCCTTAGTTTCCTTCAACATGCAAGTCTGTCTCCATTTTTCTTTTGTTGCACCCTCTTCTTCTTCTTCGATGGATTACCGAGTTACTTGAAATTTCAGCTACCTAACTAGCTAAAATCATAGTTTTTCCTCCTTCTTGCCATCTTCTAAGCTAAAAATTAAAGCAACCCAACTTTCTTCTCCCTCCCCCAAGTCACGGCAATGGAGGAGCAAGGTGAGACAACTTTTTTTTTTTCATCACCCCTCTCTTTTCATTTCTTTAATACTAACCTCTTATTTTATTCTTTCTAACATAACACACTAACACAACATGTTTCCAACATGTTTCCACCCATAGCATGGCCGGCCACTATGCTTAATTTTGGGTAATTTGCCATGCAAACCCATCTTTTTCACAACATGCATTATTAGGCCACTTTACATTTGCCTAGCACATTTCTAAATTTCCTCACATAAGTCCTATTTGATAAAATTCACTTACAATTAACAAAATTCAAACATGAAATTTTCACACATGCATATGTACATATAATGAGCATCAACTAAAATGGTTAATTATTTTTATGACTCGGTTTTATGGTCCCGAAACCACTTTCCGACTGGGGTCACTTTAGGGGTGTCACAGATTCCCTCTTGATCGAATGCACCTTCTTTTCTTCTCCTTCCTTTTTTTCTCTCTCCCTATTCTTTTCCCTTTTCATTTTGGAACCTTGGGCGAACACCCCAACTCACCTTTTTATTTTGCTTTAGGTTGGTAAGTGTTCTTTGATCAATTGGGTTCATACGCACGGTTCCCTTCTCTTACCCTAGTGCTTTTGCGTTGGCCAAATATTGATAGGTAAGCCTCAGTTTCAATTCTTTCCTTTTTGATTTTTCACGTTGTTGAACCATATATTACTTTTTCTCTTCTTGCCGATTACCCCTCTGTTTACCTTTCAGATCAATCCTTATTCTTGGTTCTGTGTGCGATACATCATTGGTCTACAATCTACTCGGTTGTTGTTGGTAAGTGTGGTGTGGTTGTGATGGTATTATACTTTAAGTGCGAGTCTAATACAGAAAGGCGGTCTCTTTTGTGTAGGTGGTGGTCGAAGTTGATTACCACATCCCCTGAGAATCAAGGATGTGATTACTATTGGCTTTTGGTAAGAAGATTGTGATTGTTTTGGAACTCCGTTAGTTTCCAATTGAAACATGGGTTAGTAACTGATTATATGTCATATTAATTATTTTTCAGGTATAAGAGTGTTCGAAGCGTGGGTTAACTCCAAATCACATCAGGTGTGTGACCACACTGCCGTAATCATAAATCGACAATAGTCGAAATAGGTGACCGTCAACATTACACGAGCGTGCGCAGGCTCGTGTGGTAATCTGAATGCCTAAACATGGGTGTAAGATCGTTAAGGTCAGCCATGAGCGATTTCATGATCTAAGGCTGATTTGGGCCATGATGGGCCGAAATGGGTCCTGTGGGCCCCACGAGCCTATGGGCGCCATACAGGTAATCCACACGGTTGTGTGGAAATTATTGGGCTAGGCTGTGTAGTTCACACGGCCAAGGCTAGTTTGGGATTTGTGGGTCACACGGGTCTGTGGGCCTACATGGGCCCGCATTATGGGCCTTAGGCCCATTTTTACTGTTTGACTGTTAAGGTTGCACGGGTCGCCCGAGACGACTGTGGACCTACTATTGGGTTGGTAAGTATACTTAGACTTAAAAATTCATAGATGACTGTTATGTCCCTATGAGGTAAAATGACTATTATGCCCTTATGTATGTATGACTGTAATCTAGCATGCCATTTTGTATATTTATATTGCATACATGCATGACATTATGAAATGTTGCATGGGGATGGGTTTATTATTGTTTGGAGGAAGTGTACTGTACTGGCAGCTTTGCTGCAACCACTGTTTAGTGCCGCAACCGGTGCTATTTTGGAGTGTAGGGATGGATGGGTGGATTTTATCCCCACATGGAGTGTAGGGTTGGACGGAGTGGAGTGTAGAGGCTGGTTGGGTAGGATCTCTGTTTGTATTTTGTACTGTTACTAATACTGTAATGGGCTAGGGCCCACACTGATACTAATACTGTAATGGGCCAAGGCCCTAACTAAAATTCAACTGTTACTGAAACGGGCTTAGGCCTAGACTGTAATTGCCTATTGTAGGAATGACTGTTGTTATGGGATTACACATTGAGTTTTCATAAACTCACCCTTCTACTTTTCTGTACAGGTAATCTTTAGGTGAATCGATGCTGCGAGGGACTCGAAGGTGGCCACACAACCGTATTTGCTTCTATTTTTAACTTTTAATTTATAAGTAATTTAATTTGGGTATCCGTTTTGTAATAAGGCCTCTTTAAGTTTTTCTTTAATTTAATTTGGGATTTATTTACTTTGATTCATATCTGTTTGTAGTAGGCTACGGATTTTCAAAAAGATAAATGTTTTTCAAAACACTACGTTTACGCAACATATTTTAAAAGCTTCTGCAACAAACATTGTTTTAAAATGTAATAACAATCTAATATGATTAACATTTTGCTAAAACGACTTGAGTTTTAACATTTTCGTTAAGATCACAATGAGGTTTTAATCTAGAACAGATTTTTCAAGGAAATTATGTTTTTCAAAAAACACTTCAATGTGACATCGCAGGTTCAGCCATAATGTCTACGCTAGGTTTGAGGTGTTTCATTTAGTGGTATCAGAGCCGAGTTGAAAAACTCGGCTGTGGATTTGGGTTTCTGTTAAAATTGAAATTTCGAAAAAAATCTTTTCCAAACGATTTGAAATATTTGGAAATGTTATACTGAATGTGTGGTACACCAAGTCTTTGGCGCCGATTCTGTAAGTTCTCTGAAACTACTGCTTGTTTAAATTGAAATACTAAGAATACTGTAGGCAATAGACTGTACTGAAATACTCTGTTTAGGGTAACCTAAAACTGTAGCAAGAATGCGTTCTGCGAAAAACAAAACTCTAAATTTCTGATAATATTTTCCAGAAAATATATGTTAATAAACACTGGAACTGTAAAACTGATGCATAAAATTTTTAATATCGATGAAAGCGTAAATCGATAATGAGCACCAGAGGTAGTTGTGGAAGGGGTACGAGAGGCCGTGGTGGAGGCCGCAGAGGTGCTCGGGCTAGGTCTTCGTCATCTGGTCATATGCCTAACGTTGAAGCTAGATAGGCACTGGCTTCACCTGTGACTGAGACTGGGTCTCACGATCAAGCAGCTGGGGACGACGCACTATCCCAAGCTATGTTGAGAAATTTGGATAGGGTCGCTAGGCCCAATACTGGCCGTGGGTCGGTTACTGAATGACTCAGGTCTAATGGGGTTGATATTTTTAGGGGTATTTTGGAGTTGCCCCTAATGTGGCTGAATATTGGATTGAGGCCATAGAGAGGATCATGGATGACCTTGACTGCACCCCCAAGCAGAAACTAAAAGGTGCAATGTCATTGTTACGAGATGAAGCCTATCAGTGGTGGCTTACAGTTAAAGAGGGTACTCAACCCGACCGGTTAACCTAGGAATTTTTCAAGACTGGATTCTAAGGAAAATATATGGGCGTTAGTTATGTCAATGCCCGGAGGAGACAATTTCTGAATTTGATTCAAGGGGATAAATCTATGGCTGAATACGAGGCTAAATTTTTGCGACTTAGCCGCTATGTACGTGGGATGGTGGCAACTGAATATGAGTATTGTGTTCGATTTGAGGACGGCGTCAGAGATGATTTAAGGGTTCTGATTGCTCCATAGGGGGAGTGAGTTTTTGTAGCTTTAGTAGATAAGGCAAAGATCATTGAGGATGTAAAGTGCGTTGAGCGCCAGAACCGTGAAAAGGAAAGAGATAGGAACAGAGGGATTCGGAGCCCTCAAGTTCATTTGTAAGGCTTAAGAAAAAGGCCAGAGTTGCTGGGTCGGTCAGAGTTAGGGCCCCTGTTGCTGCTATTGGACCGCAGCCCTGTGCAAATTGTGGAAGACGCCATCAGGGCGAATGTTGGAAAATGATTGGGGCATGTTTGAGGTGCAGATCATTAGAGCACCGTATTAGAGATTGTCCACAGAGGCCCAATCAGATGCAAGCTACTGGTATGGGTACTATTTAGCCGTCGAGAGGTGTTCAGCAACCACCAAGAGGCCATGGTCTGGCCAGAGGTGGAAATGGTATGGGCCGTGGTCGTGGAGTACCGGGCAGAGGTGCTGGTCATACTGAGGTGAGGTAGCCAACACTAGTTTATGCTGCATGTCACCGAGAGGACGGAGATGCCCTAGATATTATTATGGGTACATTCTCTATTCATAATGTACCTTATACTGCACTGATTGATGTTGGGACTACGCATTCTTATATAGCATGCACTGTGTCTAAGACTTTGGGTATAATAGGTGAAAACACTACGAGTGAGGTTACTGTGTTGAGTCCATTAGGACAGTCAGTGAGAGTGAAAAAACTATTTAAGGATGTACCGTTAGAGGTTCAAGGAATGATCTTATTGGTAGATTTAATGGAACTCCCTTTTGGAGAATTCGACTTAATGCTGGGCATGGACTGGCTGCTTAAACATCAAGTGAATTTGGATTATGCTACTAAATGGGTGGTACTGAAAACTACGGAGGATGATGAAGTAGTTGTAATTAAGGAGCGTCGAAATTATTTTTCAAATGTGATCTTGCACTGACGGCCGAATAATTGGTTCGTAAGGGTTGCAAGGCGTATCTAGCATACATTGTTGTTTCTAATGCCGAGGTTTCTTCTGTTAAGGATATCAAAATAGTTAGGGACTTTTCAGATGTTTTTCCCGATGAACTACCTGGGTTACTGCCAAACCGCGAAGTTGAGTTTGGGATTGAGCTCCTGCCTGGTATAGCTCCGGTGTCCATCGCGCACCGAAGGAGCCAGTGGAACTTAAGGCTCAGATTCAAGATTTATTGGATTGAGGGTTCATCCGACCTAGTGTATCTCCTAGGGAAGCACCGATTTTATTTGTGAAAAAGAAATATGGATGCATATGTGAATCGACTACTGGCCACTGAATAAATTGACTATTAAGAATAAGTACCCCCTACTAAGGATTCATGATCTATTCGACCAATTTCGAGGAGCTTCTGTCATCTCTAAGATTGATCTTCGATCAGGGTACCATCAACTGAGAACCAAAGAGGCTGATGTTTACAAGACATCATTTAGGAACCGTTATGGTCATTACGAGTTCCTAATAATGCCATTTGGACTGACGAATACACCAGCAGCTTTTATAGATCTGATAAACCGAGTGTTCTAGCCTTATTTGGATCAGTTCGTAGTGGTTTTCATAGATAACATCTTGGTGTATTCGAGAACTAAAGATGATCATGATGCACATCTCTGAGTTGTTCTGCAGATTCTGAAGGAGAAACAACTGTATGCCAAGTTCAATAAACGCGAGTTTTAGTTATGAGAGGTAACTTTTCTTGTAACGCCCCAATTTTCAGGTTTTTTGTGTTTCTGTGATTTTTAAAATTTGTGTGTGTTCTGGTTGGTTAAAATATATATTTTTGTAGGTCAGTGGGCCTTTGGAAGGCCCAAACTTAAGTTAAATCCGTGGTAGTCTTCGGAATTTTAATTTTATGAATAGGTGATGCAATTGGCGTTTGGGCTTTTAAGAGTAAAGGGGTAAAAGATGACACAAAAAGGAGTGTGGTGTAGTGGCAAGGTGGCGCCACTTAGGGGACAAGGAAGTGACGCCATAGAGGAAGCAAGGGGTCCAAGGTTCAAGTCTTGGCTCTTACAATATATTTTGGTTTTTCTTTTCAATAAATCTGGAAGCAAGTAGGTGCGCTTTAAAGTTTAATGTGTTGGATTTATGACAAAAATTAGTTGATGGCCTAATGGTGGTGGCGTGAGTTGGCATGTGAGAGGACTTTGATTCGAATCCCTTGGCACGCAAAGGTTGATTATTTTGCTATGTTGGGGCGGTAAGAGTTTGTGCTGGTTTTAAAATCTGGTGATGGAGGGATCCCACATCGGGAAGCTAACATAAGAGTAGATGGAGAGCTGGCTTTAAGGCATACCCTTCTTGGCTGACCCCTTTCGCTTTGTGACGTGCTCGTTTGGGTTTGGCGTCAGATAAGAGTGTTTGGAGCGCGAATTAGCTGCAGTCTCCTAATAGGATTATCGCGTGGGAGATATCGTCATCAATCGTCATCAACCAGGCGTGTAAACGACACCCTCCCTTAGACTGAATCGGTAAAAGCCGAAATACCAAAACGTTGGTATTTTGTGAACTTGCGAGCATGCGAGGGCTCGTGAGACAGTTGTTAATGAATATGGTGCATTTGGATAATTAGTGTGCAGAGTGTGCATTTTCATGCACAACGGTATTTTTGGGCTTAATGGGCCGAAAACGGGCCAATGGGCCAAAGGGCCTACTTTGGTAAAAAGACGAGGTAAGTACTTCTGATTACTTTGTAAACGTTAGAATGAGCATGAAACCTTAGCAATAGGTAATAATTACTGAAATACCCTTATGCATGCAAAATTATGATTTTACCCCTACGGTTATTTTTTTCTGAAAAGCATGATGTTCTGTTTCTGTATATGTATGCCATGACATATTATTTCTATTGCATGGGACATGGGTTTATATTGATGGAGGAAGCGTTCTAGCAGCCTCGCTGCAATCTGGTGGCCTCGCCACATATATCTGCTCCGTGACTTCACATAATATCCGGCACCTCATCAGAATCTAGTGGCTTCGCCACATATATATATATCTGCTCGTGGCCTAGCCACAATATCTGTATCTGGTGACTTCGTCACAATATCTACCAGCCTCGTTGCAATTTCTGTGGTATGTAGCGGTTGGGTGGGTCGAGTAGTCTCCCACATCGTGTAAAGTCGGTACGGGTGTTATGGATGGCTCGGGTTGGGATTTCGCATTCATGATATATTTGTTCAGATCTGCTATGGGCCTATAGGTTTCATTCGATTTACAGACGGGCCAAGGCCCGATAAGTCCGACTCGAGGTTTGATCTGCTTTTGGGCTATGGTTGGGTTATGTTACACAATCGAGTTTACTAACTCACCCTTTATTTTCATCTCTGCAGAAATCCCCAACCATAGTGGGCTTGGAGCCGTGAGGGATTCAAGTGACCACATCATCTCGCAAAGTTGGTTTTTCTAAGTTAGTTTATTTTATTATTTTATATTCTCGATTTAATTTTGGGTTTTAAGTTGTAATAAGGCCGCTATTTAAAATTTTTTTCGCTATGGTTTTATTTTCGATTGTATTTATACTATGACTAAATCAAGCTAGTGTTAGGTCATGAGTTTTCAAAATTAATGAACGCTTTCAAGACTCAACAAGTACAACAAATGGATAGCCTAAAGATTGATAAACCGGCTTTTCATTCAACCGCTGTTTTTACGAAGACCACCCCAATCACTTAAACCAGCGAAAGCATACTAAGTCGTGAGTCCATGTGACACGTCAGATTTGGCCATAATGTTTGGGCCAGGTTTGGGGAGTTATGTTTAGTGGTATCAGAGCCAAAATTCAACAACTCGGCTGTGGAACGGGTCTAAAAATAGGAGTTTGTAAAGAAACACTGAATAAAGGTTTTCGAAAATCATTTTTTTTTTGGAACTTGATTATAAATTGTTTTCGAGAATGTTTCCAATATTTTCTCTTTACAAATAGATGATTTTAAATATTAAAATCGATTTTCTAAAGTTAGGTTTTTTAGAAGGTTGCACACCGAATCTCCGGCCCAAGTCTGTAAGTTTTTAGAGCCTTTCTGATTGTTTTTGAAATATCTGTTATATGCTTGTACAAAACCTTATCATGGTACTTTAGTTAAGGTAACATTGGAACTATAGAAACTCTGATAAGTAGATTGAGATCAGAGCTAGGCTACCGCAAAAAGAAACAAACTCAAACTCAATTATCATTATTCATAAGACATCTGTAATAAACACTGAAATATTAAACTGATTCATAAAATTCTTAATCAGATAATACGAAATGAGTACACAAACAGCTCGTGGAAGAGGCCGTGGACATAGTCGAGGTAATGTTCAGGCTGAATCTTCGTCTTTAGGACATGTGCCAGCAGCAGATGCACCGGTACCACCGACAACGGAGGTAGAGTCTCATGATCGAGGTGTCGGGGACGATGCTCTATCCCAGGCAATGCTCCGAGTTTTGGAAAGGGTTGCTGGGGTAAGTACGGGAAATAGAATTCGGGGGTTTATTTTGAGTGGCTCCGGGCCAATGGAGCAGAGATATTTAGGGGCATATCTGGTGTAGCTCCAAATGTGGCTGAGTATTGGTTAGAAGCCACAGAGCAGATTATGGATGATCTGGACTGCTCTGTAGAGCAGAAGCTGAAGAGAGCCATATCGTTACTTAGGGATGAGGCTTATCAGTGGTAGCTCACGGTGAGAGATGGAACTCCTCACGACAAGCAGACTTGGGAGTCATTTAAGACAACCTTCAAAGGAAAGTATGTTGGGGCTAGTTACGTAGACGCTCACCGGAAAGAATTTCTGAACCTGGTCCAAGGGAGTAAGTCAGTGGCTGAGTATGAGTCTGAGTTTCTGAGACTGATCCGGTATGCTTCTGGGATTATCGCTACAGAGTATGAGCGTAGTGTACGCTTCGAGGATGGTCTGAGAGATGAACTTAGGGTGCAGATTGCTCCGCAGAGTGAGCATAACTTTGCTACTTTAGTGGAGAAAGCTAAGATAGATGAGGAAGTGATGCATACAGAAAGACAAAATCGTGAGAAAGATCGGAACTGTTTTAGGAGAGATTCAGGACTTTCAGGTGGTATGAACAGGAATGTTAAGAGAGCAAGGGTAATGTAGGCACTTCAAGCAGTACCGATGAATGCTGTTAGACCGCAGGGTTGTAAGAATTATGGGATGATGCATATGGGCGAGTGTCGAAAACGTTCTAGTGCTTGTTTTCGATGCAGATCTATAGAGCATAGGGTTAAGGATTGTCTCCAAGAACCAGATCAGGTTCAAGTTTTAGAGTAGAGGGTCGCTCAACCAGTGAGGGGTAGACCACAGTTTCTAAGAGGACATGGGCAAGGCAGAGGTGGTAATGGAAACGGTCGAGGAAGAGGAGTGCTTGGCAGGGGTGCTAGATTTGCTGAAGCTCGTCAGTCGGCGTTGGTGTATGCAGCTCGTCGCCGAGAAGAGGGTGATGCACCTGACGTCATAATTGGTACGCTTCGATTTCCAAGATGCAATACATCGCGTTGATAGATGTTGGATCTACCCATTCATATGTTGCATGTGCTATATCTAGGTCATTGGGTGTGCGCCCGAGGAGACCGTGAGTGGGGTTTCAGACTAAGTCCTTTGGGTCACTTTTGGTAGGGTAGATAAACCGATAGAGATGTGCCTATAGAAACTCAAGGAAAAGTTTTCTAGAGATCGATGGAGCTACCTTTCGAGAATTCGATCTTATTTTGGGAATGGATTGGCTTGTTAAGCATAGGCTACTCGGATTGTGCCGCTAAGTGAATAATGTTAAAGACCACAAAGGATGAGGAGGTTTTGGTGATAGGCGAGCGTAGAGATTATCTGTCTAATGTGGTGTCGGCATTAAGAGCTGAGAAGTGGATTCGAAAGGGATGTGAGGCTTATTTGGCATTTGTAAGCCAATTGGAAACTGAGGATCTGACAGTGGATAAAGTTAGAACCGTTAAGGATTTTCAAGATATTTTTCCCAAGGAGCTTCTGGGTTTGCCCCCGAATCGAGAGGTTAAGTTTGGAATCGACTTGTTGCCTGGAACGGCACCGGTGTCCATTGCACCTTATAGGATGGCACCGAAGGAATTGGTAGAGCTGAAAGCGCAAATTCAAGAGTTAATGGATAGAGGCTTCATTAGACCAAGTGTATCTCCGTGGGGAGCACCAGTGTTGTTCGTAAAGAAGAAAGATGGGTCAATGCAGATGTGCATTGATTATCGGCAGTTGAACAAACTGACGATTAAGAACAAGTACCCACTGCCGAGAACTGATGATTTATTCGACCAACTTAGAGGAGCTTTAGTATTTTCCAAGATTGACCTCGATCTGGGTATCATCAGTTGAGGGTTAAGGAGGTGGATATACATAAGACGGTATTCAGAACTCGGTATGGTCACTATGAGTGCTTGGTTATGCCATTTGGGTTGACAAACGCACCTGTGGCATTTATGGATCTGATGAATTGAGTGTTCCAGCCATACTTGGATCGACTCGTGGTCGTCTTTATCGATGATATTCTAGTTTATTCTGAAACTAAGGAGAAGCATGATGAGCATCTTCGTATTGTGCTGCAAGTGCTGAGAGAGAAGGAGCTTTATGCGAAATTCAGTAAGTGTGAGTTCTGGTTGAGAGAGGTAACTTTCTTGGGGCATGTTATCTCTGCTGAAGGAATCAAGATGGACCCTCGAAAGATTGAAGTGATTCTGGAATAGAAGCCACCGAGGTCAGTGTCAGAAATTTGAAGTTTTCTAGGTTTAGCTGGGTACTATAGAAGGTTTGTGGAAGGATTTTCTATGATGGCAGTGCCTTTGACAAAGCTTATAAGGAAGGGAGTACCATTTGTTTGGACTGAGAAACAACAGGAATCTTTTGAGAAGCTGAAGAAAGTTCTCACCGAGGCACTGTACTAATTCAAATGAGTCCGAAAAGATTTTACAAGATGCGTGATGCATCACATGTAGGGTTGGGTCGTGTCTTGATGCAACAGGTAAAGTGGTTGCTTATGCGTCATGACGCTTTAAACCACATGATGTTAACTATCCTACTCATGATCCGGAGTTGGCGCAGAATTTTGTGCTTAAGATTTGGAGACATTACAGACGGAGAAAGGTGTATTATATACACGATCATAAGAGTCTTAAGTACTTGCGACTCGTAAGGAGCTGAACATTAGGCGGTGGAGATGGATAGAGTTGCTTAAGGATTATGACTCGCACGATTGAGTATCACCGTGCAAAGCTAATGTGGTGGTTGATGCCCTAAGTCGAGAACTCAGATCTCGATCCGAGAGTCATGTTTGCTCGCTTGAGTCTCATGATGACGGTAGTCTGTTAGCAGAACTGCAGGTTAGGCCGACCTGGGTAGATGAGATTAAGGAAAAATACTCGAGGGATGAGTCCCTGGTTTCTCGATTTCGGCAAGTTAAGAATAGGGATATTTTTGAGTTCAGACTGAACAGTGAGGGAGTTCTGTGTTACCGAGGTAGAGTTTATATTCCGAAGGACTCTGACTTGAGGCAAACAATTCTGAAAGAAGCTCATGGAGGTCTGTGTGCTATGCATCCTGGAGGGAGTAAAATGTATCGCGACTTAAAGGAGTTATATTGGTGGACTGGATTGAAGCGAGAGGTAACGGAAGTTGTGGGAAAATGTTTGACTTGTCAGCAAGTGAAAGCTAAACATCAATTACCTTCCGGACTTTTGTAGCCAGTGAAAGTACCACTTTGGAAGTGGGAGAGGGTAACCATGGATTTTGTGAGTAGGTTACTCTTGACACCGTCAAAAAAGGACTCGATTTGGGTAATTGTGGATAAGTTAACCAAATCTGCTCATTTCATACCTTTCCGCACTGATTATTCACTTCAGAAGTTAGCCAAATTGTATGTGGCGGAAATAGTGTGACTTCACGAAGTGCCAGTGTCGATTATTTCTGATCGAGATCCTACGTTCACATCTCAGTTTTGGAAAAAGTTGCATGAGGCGTTGGGTATGCGGTTGAACTTTAGTACAGCCTTTCATCCTCAGACTGATGGTCAGTCGGAAAGGGTTATTCAGATTCTGGAAGACATGTTGAGGGGATGCGTTATCGACTTTTGAGGCAGTTGGGAGGATTACTTACCGTTGGTAGAGTTTGCATACAACAACAGTTATCAGGCAAGTATTCGAATGGCTCCTTATGAGGCATTGTATGGGCGAAGATGTCGTACACCTAGTTGTTGGACCGAGTTGGGTGAACGACAGGTTCTTGGACCTGAGTTGGTCTCAGATACTGAGGATAAGGTCAAGTTGATTAGAGACCAGTTGAAGGAAAGGTTTCGCCTTGGAAGAAAATATTAAGGTTTGGGAGGAAAGGCAAGTTAAGTCGGCAGTTCATTGGGCCTTATCGGATTCTTAAGCGAGTGGGTCTACTGGCTTATCAGTTGGAGCTACCTCCAGAGTTGAATAGGATGCATGATGTCTTTAATGTCTCCATGTTTAGGCGGTATCATTCTGACCCTACTCATGTTCTGTTGCTTACAGAGATCGAGGTCCAAACAGACTTAACTTTTGAGGAAAAGACTGTGCAGATTTTGGATTGAGATGTTAAGATTTTGAGGAGGAAATCAGTTTCGCTAGTAAAGGTGTTGTGGCGTAATCATGGCAGAGAGGAAGCTACTTGGGAGCCAGAAGTGGCAATGTGTCAACAATATCCTCATCTGTTTGATTCAGGTAAAATTTTGAGGACGAAATTTCATTAAGGAGGGTAGAGTTGTAACGCCCCAATTTTCAGGTTTTCTGTGTTTCTATGATTTTTAAAATTTGTGTGTTCTGGTTGGTTAAAATATATATTTTAGTAGGTTAGTGGGCCTTTGGAAGGCCCAAACTTAAGTTAAATCCGTGGTAGTCTTCGAAATTTTAATTTTATGAACAGGTGATGCAATTGGCGTTTGGGCTTTTAAGAGTAAAGTGGTAAAAGATGACATAAAAAGGAGTGTAGTGTAGTGGCAAGGTGGCACCACTTAGGGGACAAGGAAGTGAAGCCATAAAGTAAGCAAGGGGTCCAAGGTTTAAGTCTTGGCTCTTGCAATATATTTTGGTTTTTCTTTTCAATAAATCTGGAAGCAAGTAGGTGCGCTTTAAAGTTTAATGTGTTGGATTTATGACACAAATGAGTTGATGGCCTAGTGGTGGTGGTGTGAGTTGGCATGTGAGAGGACTTTGGTTCGAATCCCTTGGCATGCAAAGGCTGATTATTTTGCTATGTTGGGACAAAGAAGAGTTGGTGTTGGTTTTAAACTCGGTGATGGAGGATCCCACATCGGGAAGCTAACAAAAGAGTAGATGGAGAGTTGGCTTTAAATAGAGCAAACCATGAGGAGAGTAGGCATACCCTTCTTGGCTGATTCCTTTCGCTTTGTGACGTGCTCGTTTGGGTTGGGCGTCACGCGGATTAACTGCAGTCTCCTAACAGGATTATCGCGTGGGAGATATCGTCATCAATCGTCATCAACCAGGTGTGTAAACGACACCTTCCTTAGACCGAATCGGTAAAAAGTCAAATACCAAACGTTGGTATTTTAGAACTTCATGACGTCTGGCCTTCCGTGAGACGCTTGTTAATGAATATGGTGCATTTGGATGATTAGAGTGCAGAGTGTGCATTTTCATGCACAACGGTATTTTTGGGCTTAATGGGCCAAAAACGGGCCAATGGGCCCAAGGGCCCACTTTGGCAAAAAGACGAGGTAAGTACTTTTGATTACTTGGTAAACGTTAGAATGAGCATGAAACCTTAGCAATAGGTAATAATTACTGAAATACCCTTATGCATACAATATTACGATTTTACCCCTAGGGTTATTTTTTTTCTGAAAAGCATGATGTTCTGTTTCTGTATACGTATGCCATGACATATTAATCCTATTGCATGGGACATGGGTTTATATTGATGGAGGAAGCGTTCGCGACCTCATTGCAATCTGTGGCCTCGCCACATATATTCTGCTACGGTGACTTCGTCACAATATCCGCGACCTGCTATAATTTGGTGGTTTCGCCACATATATATATATATATATATATATCTGCTCGTGGCCTAGCCACAATATCAGATTTGGTGACCTCGTCACAATATCCGGCGACTTATTGCAATTTCGTGGTGTGTAGCGGTTGGGTGGGTCGAGTAGTCTCCCACATGGTGTAAGGCTGGTACGGAGGTGTTATGGATGGCTCGGGTTGGGATTTACGCATTCATGATATATTTGTTCAGATTTGCTATGGGCCTATGGGTTTCATTCTCGATTTCTATATCGAGCCAAGGCCCGATAAGTCTCGACTCGAGGTTTGATCTGCTTTGGGCTATGGTTGGGTTATGTTACACAATCGAGTTTACTTAACTCACCCTTTATTTTCATCTCTGAGAAATCCCCAACCATAGTGGGCTTGGAGCCGTGAGGGATTGAGTGGCCACATCATCTACAAAGTTGGTTTTCTAAGTTAGTTTATTTTTATTATTTTATATTCGATTTAATTTTGGGTTTTAAGTTGTAATAAGGTCGCTATTTAAATTTCTTTTTCTCGCTATGGTTTTATTTTCTAATTATATATATACTATGACTAAACTGCTAGTGTTAGGGTCGCGGGTTTTCAAAATTAATGAACGCTTTTCAAGACTCAACAAGCACAACAAATGGATAGCCTAAAGATTGATAAACCGCTTTTCATTCAACCATTGTTTTACAAAGACCACCCCAATCACTTAAACCAAATAATGCATACTAAGTCGTAAGTCCATGTGACACGTCAGATCTGGCCATAACATCTGGGCCGGGTTTGAGGTGTTACATTTCTGGGCCATGTGGTATCTGTTGAAGGGATTAGGGTTGATCCTCAGAAAATTGAAGCTGTTCTGGATTGGAAGCCGCCAAATGCGGTATCTGAGATTCGATGTTTTCTGGGTCTGGCAAGGTATTATAGACGATTTTTTGAGGGGTTTTCATTGATTGCTGCGCCTCTGGCTAAGTTGTTGCATAAATGTGTGTCGTTTAACTGGACTGATGCTCAGCAAGAGAGTTTTGAGAAACTTAAGAAAGTTTTGTTTGAGGCCCCTGTCTTGATACAGCCAGAGCCTGGGAAGGAATTTACAGTCTACAGTGATGCATCACACGTTAGTTTGGGCTGTGTATTGATGCAAGAGGGTAAGATGGTGGCATACACGTCTTACCAGCTTAAGACTCATGAGGCAAATTATCCAACACATGAATTGGAGTTAGCAGTGGTGGTATTCGCACTAAAAATTTGGAGGCATTACCTATACGGTGAGAAGTGTATCAGTTACATGGATCACAAGAGCCTCAAGTATCTCCTCACTCAAAAGGAGCTAAATCTTAGGCAGCGTAGATGGATTGAGCTGCTTATGACTGTTCAATTGAATACCATCCTAGTAAGGCCAATGTGGTGGCTGACGCACTGAGCCGTAGGGCTATGACTGATCTGAGAGTGATGTTTGCTTGCCTCAGCTTATTCGATGATGGTAGCTTGTTGGTTGAACTCCAAGTTAAACTGATATGGGTTAAGCAGATTAAGGTTAAATAGTTGCAGGATGAGTCACTGGGTTTTCGATTTCAATAGTTAGAGAGTGGTAAAACTTCAGATTTTGGATTGAATAGCAAAGGGGTATTCTATTTCTGTGGGAGAGTCTGTGTACCGAGGGATACTGATTTGAGACAGTCTATACTGCGAGAGGCACATAGTAGTCCTTATGCTATGCATCCCAGTAGGAATAAGATGTACTGAAACCTTCATAAGCTATATTGGTGGCCAGGTCTTAAGCGTGAAGTTACTAACTTTGTGAATAAATGTTTGACTTGTCAACAGGTTAAGGCTGAACATCAATTACCTTCAAGATTACTTCAGCCAGTTAAGATTCCACTTTGGAAGTGGGAGAGAGTGACTATGGACTTCGTTAGTGGGCTGCCACTGACTCTTGTTAAGAAGGATTTGGTATGGGTCATCATAGATAGATTGACCAAATCTGCTCATTTCTTACCTGTTCGTACTAATTACTCGTTATAGAAGCTGGCTAAACTGTATGTGTCTAAGATAGTGCGACTGCATGGGGTACCAGTTTCCATAATATCTGATAGAGATCTTCGTTTCATGTTTCGGTTCTAGAAAAAGTTACAGGAGGCTTTGGGTACAAGGTTGGACTTCAGTCCTACGTTCCATCCTCAGACAGATGGTCAGTCAGGGAGGGTGATTCAGATACTAGGGGACATGTTAAGGAGTTGTGTGATTGACTTCCAAGGTAGTTGGGAGGACTATGTGCCGTTAGCAGAGTTCGTGTATTACAATAGCTACCAGTCTAGCATATAGATGGCACCTTACAAAACACTATATGGTCGTAGGTGTCGTACTCCTTCAGGTTGGACTAAGTTGGGCGAATAGCGTGTTGTGGGCCCTGAGTTGGTTTCTGATACAGAGGATAAAGTTAAAGTAACTTGGGATCGATTGAAGGCAGCATTACACAGACATATGTCGTATGCGAATCTGAAACATAAGGAGATTGAGTATTCTGTGGGGGACTTGGTATTTTTCAAGGTCTCACCATGGAAGAAGGTTCTGAGTTTTGGACAAAAGGGCAAGCTAAGCCCTAGGTTCATTGGCCCTTATCGCATGCTAAAGCGTGTGGGACCGGTTGCCTATCAACTTGACTTATGTCCAGAGTTGGATCGAATTCACGATGTGTTCCACTTCTCCATACTGAGGCGTTATCGCTCTGATCCCATACATATTATCTCAACTGAAGAGATTGAGGTTAGGCTAGATCTGACCTTTGAAGAAGAGCCGATCCAGGTTCTAGACCGTGATGTAAAGATCCTGACGAAGAAGTCCATCCTACTAGTTAAGGTACTCTGGCGTAATCATAGCTTAGAGAAAGCCACGTGGGAACCCGAGGAGGCAAAGCGACAACAATACCCTCATATATTTTGATCAGGTAAATTTAGAGGCCGAAAATTTCTTCTAGGAGGGTAGAGTTGTAACTCCCCAAATCTTAAGTGATTAATTTTGTATGTTGTATTGTATAAATATCTGTCTGCTTCAATGATTATCTGTTCTGGGAGTGTTTGAGAAGCCCTGGGTTCAAACCTTGGCTTTAGCAAAATTTTTTCTTTTAATGGAATAAAACCATTGGCTCTAAACAGTAGGTTTTTAAATAATTGTGGGGGAAATATGTCATAAAAAGGCTTACTGATCTAGGGGATAAGGCCGTGTGGATTGTTCCATGAGGTTTGAGGTTCGAGACTTGGTGGTGAAAAAGGGGTGATTATTTTTGCTGCTGTGCCGTGTAAGAGATTGTAAGTCAGTGGGCTTCTAATCTTAGTAGGCGGTTGGAATGGTTGAGGGATGAAGGGAATGGTGTAGCCGAAATTTAGGAGGAAATATGGGATTGGATAAAGAAGTGAGCGGTTGAGAGATTTGGGGAGGGTGTTGAGAAGGAAATTAAAGAATTTTGGGAAGAATGGGAGTGTTGTGCCGTAAGTGGGAGTGCCTTTTTGCCAAAATCACCATCTAGCTCACTTAAACTCCTTGGTGTCGAATTCCTACCTTTTGGTTTTTACTGCTTCGTATTTTTCTTTGTGAGACGGATTGGTAGTAGTGATCATTTGGGGTTTTACTCATTTTGGTCTTTTTCGAGTTTGTTCTCCTCTAAATTCTTTGATGACCTATTGCCTCTGCTCCTCTCCCCTCTCGTAATCAAGCCTCTCATTGGCTGAATACCTCTACCTTGGTTATTAGCCGACTCTTTTCTTCCTTTCCCTTACTCCAATGATTCCCTCTTGACCGAGTGCACCTTCTTTTCTTCTCCTTCCCTCTTTTCTCTCTCCCTATTCTTTTCCCTTTCATTTTGGTGCCTTGGCCGAACACCCCATCTTACCTTTTTATTTTGCTTTCGGATGGCAAGTGTTCTTTGATCAATTGGGTTCGCGCGCACGGTTCTCTTTTCTCACCCTAGTGCTTTTCCGTTGGCCGAATATTGATAGATAAGCCTCAGTTTCACTTCTTTCCCTTTTGATTTTTCACCTTGTTGAACCATCTTTTACTTTTTCTCTTCTTGTTGGTTACCCTTCTGTTTACCTTTCAAATCATTCCTTATTCTTGGTTTTGTATGCGATACATCATTGGTCTACAATCTGCTCGGTCGTTGTTGGTAAGTGTGGTACGGTTGTGATGGTGTTATACTTCAAATGAGAGTCTAATATAAAAAGGTGGTGTCTTTTGTGAAGTTGGTGGTCGAAGTTGATTGGCACATCCCCTGAGAATCAAGGGTGCGATTACTATTGGCTTTTGGAAGAAGATTGTGATTGTTTTGGAACTCCGTTAGTTTCCAATTGAAACATGGGTTAAATAACTAATTAGATGTCATATTAATTATTCTTCAGGTATAAGAGTGTTTGGAGCTCGGGTTAACTCCAAATCGCATCAGGTGTGTAACCACACTGCCATAATCGTAAATCGACAATAGCTGAAATAGGTGACTATCGACACGACACGAGCGTGCGCTCACTTGTGTGGTAATTCGAATGTCTAAACGTGGGCGTAAGATCGTTAAGGCCGCGTATTAGCGATTTCATGGTCTAAGGCTAATTTGGGCCACGATGGGCTAAAATAGGTCGTGTGGGCCCTACGGGCCTGTAGACCCCACACGGGTAAACCACACGGTAGTATAGAGATTATTGGGCCAGGTTGTGTAGTTCACACGGCCAAGGCCAGTTTTGAGCTTTGTGGGTCACACAGGTGTGTGGGCCCACGTAGGCCCGCATATGGGCCTTGGGCCCATTTTTACTGTTTGACTGTTAAGGTTGCACGAGTCGTCTAAGACGACTGTGGACCTACAGTTGGGTCGATAAATATACTTAGTGTGACAGCCCAAAATTGACCCTAGTCGGGAAGTGGTTTCGGGACCGCTAAACCGAGTCACCGAAATGTTTGAACGTAATATTTATTGTCTAGAATATGTATTTATGAATGTGTGAAAATTTCAAGCTTCGGTTTAGTCGATTGCATGTGAATTCAGTTAGTAGGACTTGTATGACACTTTTGAAAATGATAGGCTAATCTATAAGGACCTAATAGTACATGTAGTCAAAAGGAGGACTTGCATGTCAAATTTCCCCCAAGTGCTAGTGGCCGCCATGACAAGGAATCATGGGCAAAACATGTCATGAAACATGTTGGGTGAGTGTTTTATGTTGGAATAAATAAAATAAGGTGCATGAGCAATAAAAAATGAGAAAAAATGTGTGTGTGAAGGCTTCTCCCCCTCCCCATTGCCGTGAAGGTGAGAAAGAAAACAAAAAATTTGTTCATCTTTTTTCATCCTTTTGGCCGAAATTCCCAAGGGAGAAGAAAGGGTTCTTGCTCATGGTTGGTTTGGAAGAGGATTAGGAAGAGGTTGGCTATCCTTGTATCTAGATTAAGGTATGTTTGATGTTGTGCCATGAGATTCATGCATGTTTTTAGTTGCTAGTTTTAGTTCTAATTAGTCCATGGTTCAAAACTTTGCTATGTCATGGGGATGATAGTATGGAATGAAAATTTTGAGATAAGTAAGGTTAAACTTGATTTGGTATAATCGGCCATATGGGTGTATACGTTTGTGAAAATATATTTTCTTTGTTAACTCTTTACAATCGATTGTAGGAGTAATATTGGCTTATAAGGTTGAGTTGATTCATGATGTTGTATATTAGGATTAAAAATACTTGAGACTAGATTAACTTAATGGTGACAATACATTCGACCTTGAAGCATTAATCGAATATTGGTTGAGGTTTTGATATTTTGAACAAGGATAGTTGTGAAATGGGGTGAAAACCATTAAATTATACACATAAAAATCCAGCAAGAAGATTAAACTACTAAATGTATTCATTTTAGATCAAGACATCAAAGAGGAGAATCAAGCAAAGGCAAAGCAAAGATAATCGAGTAGTCGATTGGGAATCATTTCATCCAATATAAGGTAAGTCATTAAGCACTTATTTTGTACTAATTTAAATGGTCGTAATGTCCAAGTAATGATGCTGAATGGAATGATAAATATATATATATATATATACATGTATGTATGTGGTGATGAAAGTATTGAATGGAAAGAAAAGAGGTGAGATGTATTGAGTTATTGGTTTCGCACTAAGTGTGCGGGTGTAAACATTTATGATCACAAATTGGCACTAAGTGTGCGGGTTCAAATTGTATAGCACTAAGTGTGCAAGTTTGATTATATAGCACTAAGTGTGCGAGTTCGACTATTAAGCACTAAGTGTGCGGGCTTATTACACATCCTCAAATGAACATACATGCTCTACGTGTGCGGCCTTACCGAGTCAATCATGGACAGCGGTACGAGTAAACACCTTGAGCTCATGAGGAATAGACATTTTATTTATATTTGGAATTTAGCTTGGTAAGTCTTGACCTATGTGGTGATTATACTTGAAGATAAATGCATGCAATGTCATATGGTGTAATGTATGAAATATCAAAGTAGGGCTTGGTATGAGATCAAACCGAAATGCCTAAGGAATTATAGCACGCTTTGGGTGTGGATGGAGGATTTTAATCCGCATTAATTATTTTCTCTTATGATATATTATTACTGAATGGCAATATAATGCTTATGGCTTACTGAGTTATATGCTCACTCGGTGTTTGCTTGTCGCCTATTTTAGGTTTCTTGGACTCGCCCTTTTGCGTGCTCGTGATCGTCATCAAGTCATCACACCGGCTAGCAACTTTTGGTATCTTTTTTGTAGTCGGTCTAGGAGAACATTTTGGCATGTATAGGCTAATATGCTTTGTTGAACTTTGGTATGTAAACTTTTAGCCATGCGAAAATGGCATAAATGTTCGTTGGATTTAGTTCTCTAATGTTAAGTTGCAAGTCTTGGTAATTTGATTTTTATGCCATATGCCATGGTTGATTATTTTGGTGTTAAAATTCATGATATGGCAATAGTGTAGTAGGGAGATGTTTGACAATGATTAGCCTTTGGTATGGCTAGTCATGATCATAATTTGTGACATGTATGATGAATCACTAGTTAGATCAAAGGGAAATCATGAAATAGGCATAGTTGCTTTAGTAACAGGTGTTGGCAGCAGCAGTGACGTGAGATTGAAAAATCACTAAAAATAAGGGAAATGGAATTAAATAATGAATGAATTATGGAAACGAAGCCCGATGAGTCTATTTTCATATAGAAGAAACGAAGCAACCATATGAGCTGTATGTTTAGAGATATTTAAGTTCTCGCAGGACAGGGCCAGAACAGTTACTGGAGTCCCTGTCCTGACTTTGGGAATTCATCATGAATTGACCAGAGATAATTAGAAGCCATGCCATATATGTACAGATTCTTTTTCGAGTCTAGTTTCTATAGAAACAAACAGAATCAGTATTGAAGCCTTGTACAGGGAGATATCCAAGTTGTAATGCGCAAAGGTCAGTGTAGTCGATCCCTGTAACATGGGGGACTTCAACTAATAAACTGTACTAATTGGCCCAACCAAAAATTCTAGAAAAAAATTTGTAGATGCATATATGAGTCTAGTTTTGGGGAAAATTTACGGATCTGGATTTCGAGTTTCAGAACTCAAGATATGATTTTTAATGCGACCCGTATGCAGATTGGCTGCCTGTCTGGGAAATTTCTTATAAGTGGCTTGAAGTCTGTTAACACCTCGTGTTCGACTCCGGCGACGGTCTCGGGTTCGGGGTGTTACACTTAGACCCCAAAATTGATAAATGACTGTTATGTCCCTATGAGGTAAAATGACTGTTATGCCGTTATGTATGTATGACTATAATCTAGCAAGCCATTTTGTATATTTATACTGCATACAGGCATGATATTATGATATGTTGCATAGGGATGGATTTATTATTGTTTGGAGGAAGTGTACTGTCTGGCAGCTTTGCTGCAACCACTGTTTAGTGCCGTAACCGGTGTTATTTTGGAGTATGGGGATGGGTAGGTTGATTTTATCCCCACATGAAGTGTGGGGCTGGACGGAGTGGAATGTAGAGGCTGGTTGGGTAGGATCTCTGTTTGCATTTTGTACTATTATTGATACTGTAATGGGCCAGGGCCCACACTGGTACTCATACTGTAATTGGCCAAAGCCCTAACTGAAATTGAACTGTTACTAAAATGGGCTTAGGCCTAGACTGTAATTGCCTACTATATGACTAACTGTTTTTAAGGGATTACACACTGAGTTTTCAGAAACTCACCCTTTTTCTTTTCTGCGCAGGTAATCCTTAGGTGAATAGGTGTTGAGAGGGACTCGAAGGTGGCCACACAACCGCATTTTCTTCCATTTTTAACTTTTATTTTATAAGTAATTTAATTTGGATATTTGTTTTGTAATAAGGCCTCTTTAAGTTTTTTATTTATTTTAATTTGGGATTAATTTACTTTGATTCATATCTGTTAGTAGTAGGCTACGGATTTCCAAAAAGATAAATTCTTTTCAAAACACCACGTTTATGCCACATATTTTAAAAGCTTCCGCAACAAACATTGTTTTAAAGTGTAACAACAATCTAATATGATTAACATTTTGCTAAAACGATTTAAGTTTTAATAATAAACAAGATGTCCTAAATTTTCATAAAGATCACAATGAGGTTTTAATGTAGAATGGATTTTTCAATGTGACATCGCAGATTTAGCCGTAACGTTTAGGCTGGGTATGGGGTGTTACATTAAGTCTTAATCATGCATTTGGGACTAAATTGATAACATATAAAAATTTTAGACGCTTAGGAAATTCGCAACTTTTGAAGTGACACACGCTCGTGTGAACAGGCCGTGTGCCTCACACGGCATTAGACACACCCGTGTGTCTAAGCCATGGCAGAATAGGGCATACATATTGAATTGCCAACATGGCCACAAGACATGCCCGCGTGCGAGGTTATGTGAAAATTAGGGATGCTACTGACTTGGGTCACACGGCTGACCACACACCCGTGTGCCAGCCCGTATGCCACGCACGATCGATAGACACACCTGTGTGTCTTGGCAGTGTCAAAACTGTAGTGTATACTGACTTTAATTCGTAGAGTACCCCAGGGGACACACGGGCATGTAACATGACCATGTGTCACATATGGTTGAGACACACGCCCGTGTCCCTGTCCGTATGGACAAAAATAGGCCATTTGAAAAGCCAAATTTGCCACCCTAAAACATAAGAATTTACATTCATAGTTGACCACATTAAAGCAACTTAATTGGCAACCAAATTTACCAATTCAATACACATTATAAGCCACATCCAAATTTACCATTTACATATTCAAATACCTACTTAACCACATATACAACTCATTTATCTAACATCTATATATATCAAGACTTATATGCATAATTTCATTCAAATATTATCATACCAAAACATACCATCATTAAGCACATATATGCAATCCAAATATGATACCAAAATAAGCCAAATCACATGGCTTAACTTATATACAAATTCATTCTCAAACTATAATACCAACACAACTATTACCATCAAACTAACCTATACATGCCATATTTACATAAGTTCATAAGTTTAAAATACCAATCGAAAATTGGATAGTGTGATGTGCAACTTCGACTTGTCTGAAACGAGTGAGCTAACGAACCCTATAAGACATAGAAAACGAAACAGAGTAAGCTTATAGCTTTGTAAGCCCGTATAATTCAGAATTAAACTTACCATTTAAATATAATCAAATCAATAATAAAATGCCAACAATTCAATTTAACCATCACCTAATCATACATAATCATCACATGTTAGTCATTTAACTAATACATAAACTATTTACTAAAATAATACTTCATATCTTTCCAAACTCATATATCATATATATAACTTTAGTAAGATTTATAAACCGTAATTTGTCCGTATAACATTATTTAGGCCCGTTGAACCTATTAGAACTTCAAAGGATAATCGAGTGAACAATTTCAGTAATCCATCAATTCATCATCATACATGCTCTTTCGAGTCATGGGCGGTAAGCTCTTACTGAGCTGATAAATAGTAAGCTCTATTGAGTAGAAAACAGTAAGCTCCATTGAGCTGAACAGTAAGCTCTTACGAGCTATGGTGAGTCCGCAACAAAAGAAGGAGCTCAACCATTACGGTAATTCCAGTAACATGTCACTCGTATCTAATGAGTTCAAATAGTTCAAACGGGGCTCGGTAACACATACAATATAACAATAAGACATTTATACTTCAAATATCTCAATTATAAACATTATTTTTAATAATCACAAGTATAGAAAAGTTCAATTCTAATTATACGAACTTACCTCGTATTTGCTTGTATAACTGTCGTCTACTTGTCTATCTTTCGTTTCCCCCGATCTAATTCCTGTATTTGCTTATCTTGATCTATATGATATCAAATTAACTCATTCAAACTTTCATTCAATTCAATTTTGCCTAAAATATTTATTTTGGCTAAATTACAAATTTACCCCTAAACTTTTGACTACTTTGCAATTTAGTCCTTAACACATAAAAATGAAAAATTGCACAATTAAGCCCTAACCCAAGGTAGCCTAATTTCAATGGGATCCATATTAGCCCATATTTTCATTTTATTCACATTTTTAACCACAACATTTCTATCTATCACAATTTAATCCCTAATTCTCATTTTTGCCAAAAATCACTTTATAAAACTTGTATAACTATTAAAAACCATTAATAATCTAACAAGAAACTTCAAAATACTCAAGTATTTAACAATGGCATATCTCAAAATCTATAACAGTTTCAAAAACAAAGGTACGGGCTAGCTAGAGTAAGTTGCAACGAGCTCAAAAACGTAGAAATCATTAAAAACTGAGCTAAAATCGTACCTTAATCAAAGATTGAAGTTTCTGAAACCATGGAAGCTCAAAAACCTTATTTCTTTCTCAACTTTAGGCAAGAAGATGGATAGAAAAACATTATTTTAATTTTGTTTTATTATTAACTTAATACATAAATTACCATTATAACATTATTATTAAACTTAATATATCATGTAATTCATGGACATAAATGTCCACTAACTTAAATTATGGTTAAATAACATTATAAGGATTCCATATTAATAAATCATAGCTATTTAATACCTTTAAACAATAGAACTCAACTTTTACGCATCACACGATTTAGTCCTTTTTACCGAATTAAGCATTTAAATGGTAAAATTTCTTTACGAAACTTTCACATAATTAATCTATCATATGTAGACCTTATTAAAATAATAAAATAAATATTTTAACTTCAGATTCGTGGTCCCAAAACCACTATTCCAATTTGTCCTAAAAACGGGCTGTTACAACTCCACATTCTTCCATTTATCCCTTTCCTTGAACCTGTTATTTCGACTTGTGCTAATTACAGAAAGTACATCCCTTGATTCAGGGTAGTTAGCTTTAAGGACATATATTTCATTACATTGCTCCCTTAACTTCCTCCTATTTTCCTTACTTTATTAGTGACCACGTTTAAATTTTCTATTTCACCATTGACCTTTATTGTTAATTCATTTTTCTCCAGATGAATGGTGGACCTTAACATAGCTAGACAAGGGTTGCCTAACAAAATCTAAGACTAAAATTTTTTTTGTAATGATAAAACTGCACACTTTGACTAACACATCTTCTAATACTCCTTTCATATGCATTGAAGATTTGTCAGCCAATTATAGTGTAATTTGTGTGTTCTTTAGGTCCCCTAACCCGAGTTTTTCATATATGGATAGAGGCATTAAATTGATACTACCTCCTAAATCACATAGTTGGATACTCCCTATCTCTATGGGAATTGTAAAACTTCCTAGGTCTTTCAGCTTTTAAGGAGCCTGTCTAGATATAATAGCACTACAAGAAGTGCTCATATTAACTTGTTCTCCTGCTTTAATTGTCCTATGCCTAGACATGATTTCTTTTAAAAATTTGGCGTACTTAGGGACTTTTTCAATTAGTTCAATCAAAGGCAAGTGTAGCACCCAAAACCCGGCCCAGACACTATGGCCGAATCTGGTGTGTCACATTGAAGTGTTTTAGCAAAAACCGTGTTTTCATTGAAACCCTTCTTAAAATAAAAGAAACCTTAATTAACTTAAAAAAAAAACCTTTCAGTTACGAAAGCCTTGTTTAAAACATTTGATTTAAGAAAACTTAATATTTAAGAATTTAATTGCGGAAACGTAGAAACACACTATAATTTAGCAAACCCATGTTCAACTTCTTGTAATTACAGTGAAAATTAATAACAATAATTCAGGTAATAATAACATAATGAAAACCTTATTACAATCTGGTCTGAAACATACTTAAAAAGAAATAATACTTAAATGCTAAAAAAGAAAACCCAAGTCCAAAACATCATGCTAGCTGGCCACCCAAAGTCCCTCCAAACATCGAACCTTCTACTGAGCATCACCTGAAAATAAAATAAAAGAGGGGGTGAGTTTTCGTAAACTCAGTGTGTACAACCCTCGGCAAAAACAAGCATTCAAAATAAAAAAATAAAAAACATCATTCATCAATCATGCAATGCAATCCCATCCAAATTATCCATCCGCTAGACACCAGCTCCATCCCCCGTCACACCACGTGGGGATATAAATATCAACCCACCCAACCTACACACCATGGTAGCCCGATTGCAGAACTACCTTCATTTAAATATTGGGCTTTAAAAGCCGTCGGTGGATCCACGATTGACAAGCAACCATGATATCCTCATATACTTCCTCCGTTCCATAATTCCCACCCATATGCAACCTAAGCAGAATATCATATGTATGCATGTCACATCCATAAAACTTACATTCAGCACCTAGGGGTAATTCGGTCATTTTTGCCCTTAGGGGCATTTCGGTAATTTTTCCTTAATTATGGTTTTCACTTACCTTGGCCCGTTAACAAGTCCCGCAAGCTAGGATGAACGAATACTATGCACCAGGTAGGATCTCAGAGGAGAGGAGGTGGGTCAATAAGACCGCTTAAGTACCAAGCTCTCCCTAGATCCAATCCTAGACATGCATATACCCGTTGCCACACCTTAACCCCTTTGACCTATCCACAGTCGCAATATATTAATTAAGTCTTATGTGGATATCATATACTAGGCCTATAACCCCTTACAAAGCCCAAACAATTTCACATACCTATATCTAGCCCACTAAGCCCAATCATATTCATATGGCCCATTAGGCCCAAATCACCAATATATGGCCCATTAGGCCCAAATCACATTTATATGGCCCATTAGGCCCAGCCACGTTCATATTCATGCTCACATACAAGTTCCTATCACATAGCATCAACATTCAGTTTTTGCCTATTATGGGCCCAACAGCCCACCGGGCCTATTTAGCCCATTCCAACCCATATAGCCAAATCATAACCCAAGTCCACAAAATCACCCATGGGCCTCAGGCAACCTATCGGTCTCCCCCTTACGAGTGTTCGCGCACTCGCAAGACTATCGTAGCCAAACTTTCGGCTTTTTAGCATTTCGGCTTTTCGGCTTTTCGGCATTTTGACTTTTGCCGATACATAATGTGTGTGCAGTGTATGGACACACCTGGTAAGCAAGCGTGATGCGATCTCCTTAGCCCAAACCTACAATCAATATCACTCAAAGACTAATCACACGTACTTATCGATTACTTTACCAAAAGTCGGAATCTCACCTTAACTTTACCTGAATGCCAAGCCTTTACTAGCTTTTACTTTGATCACTAAACACGCATATTTCTTAGATCTAAAGAGCAAATCGCTAGGAATCCAAAACCAAGATTTGACATAATTCCCTACCAAAGTCGATTAGAAAGAAGTGAGGGACCGAATACTCGATACTTATCAAAAATCAATTGGGAGAGCGAATACTTACACTAGAATCGACTGGGTGGAAAGAATAGTGGCAGCACCAAGGGTATTCGGCTCTTAGAGATTGAATGGAAACAATTGATTACTCAGCACCAAATAAGAGAGGAAGAAGAATCAACTAAAGCAAAGAAAATATTGAGTAGAGGAGGAATAAGAATTCGGCACAAAGAAAGAAAAGAAAAAGGGTTTTCGACTTTTTAGAGAAAAGGGTTTCTGGCACAAAGTGAAGGGAAATTCGGCATTAGCTTTTCAATACTCCCATTCAGCACCTATTTATAGCCTTATAGCCGAATTCTTCAAGCCCAAGTTCCCACTTCAGCTCTACTTACTCCTCTCTTCTCATCTCCTTGTTTTTCTCCCTGATTACCCCTTAATCCTTTCCTTAATTTTCTCTTCTGAACACTCCCCTTGGAGTCCATCTTCACACCACTTCCATCCTTTTAGAAGGCCAAAATTAAACTCTAAAAACACTAATCTAGGATTCGAATCTTGGACCTCCTTGCTAGCTACTAGCGCCACCTCACTACACCTTATGTGGCGTCACTTAGCCACTCCACCACAGGCTCTTTTTTTGATACTATTTCCCCTAACTTTCTTTAAAAACCCAACTACTTGCCAGCCCTGATTCTTTTAATATCTAAACTATAATTTCATTTATTCCTAGGTTCAAACTCAAAACTTAACTAAGACCTACTAAAATTGTCGCTTGGATAAGAATATTAAACATAATTTTTATCAAAATCGAAAATTAAGAAAATTCGGGATTTCAAGATTTTTGGGTTTGGGGATTTTTGGGGCGTTACAGCAAGTTAACATTTAATTTTAAAAAAAAGTTCAAAAAACTCGTCTTCGTTCCATTTTTGTCTCTCTTCCAATGTTGAAAGGAATGGTACCTATATGGTAGCAGGTTGTTTGTCAGCCTCCTGGGGCTCCTATTGAAGATTTTCTGCATTCTCTCTTATCTACTCTTGGGTCAGAGTTTCTGGGCTACTCAAGATTTTGCCTGAACGAAGTGTGATTGCTTTCACATGCTCCTTCCCTTCCTTTCAAGGATTATTTTCAGTATTGTTAGGAATGTCGGTGCCAATTTGTCTTCTGATATATCCCACTATACTCATCAATTGGCTCATTTCATCTTCCAGCTTAGTTAATTTTTTACTCGAATTAGTGCACTCAGATTGCATTTGCTTCACATTTGTCCTCATTAACTGTGTTTCCCCATCTATCCGATCCAAGCAATGACCACATATAGTATGGTCATTTGGGTTGGCTCTTTCTTGAGGTTTCTGTAAATAAAGAGGTTGATAATTAGTGGTTTTGACTTAATTCGAAGTATTGCCTCCTTCTTGATTTTCTCACATCTCAGGTTTGGGTGATCTTTCCATCCAGGATTGTACATATTTGAATATGTGTTTCCACCCCTATTTTGATATAATTCATGTCCTTGATTGGATTTTTGATAAAATAAAAGAGCAGTTTGTTCCCTCCATATATGGATGGTGCACTATTCTCAAACTCTATGCAGTCGATTTTGTCCACTAGCTGTTGATATCTATCATCCTCCTGGACAAGTTTTACCATAGATGGTCTCTAGCCTTATGTATATTGTAACAGCCCGATTTAGGGCCAAAACGGAATAGTGGTTTCAAAACCACAAATTCGTGATATAAATAATAGTTTTATTATCAATTTAAGGTCTATGGCATGATTTCATGACTGTGTGAAAATTTTGTTTAGAAATTTTATCGATAGAGGGTCCAATTTGATATTTAGGACTAAATTACAAAAGTTGTAAAATGTGTGTTCTAGTTCACAAAGGTACTAAGTACTTGTGAGTAATGGGTTTTTAAAGTGGAGGTCCTTGTATAGTAATTAGACCATTATACTAGTTTGGACAAAAATACCTAAAGGAAGATAAAACATCATAGTTTTTAATGAAGGGTAATTTAGTCATTTGGTAAATAAAATAATAAAATGGGAAAACAAAGCTAAAATTTGGTATCATCTTCATCAAGTTGGCCGAAACTCTCATAGACACCATAGCAAGGTTTTTTGAAGCTTTCAAGCTCAATAGTAAGTGCATTCAAGCCCCGTTTTTAATGTTCTTTACATTTTTGAAATCCTCGTAGCTCGGTTTACCTATTTCTACCATTATTTTGAGTTAGGGTTTATGTTTAAAAATTTACCCATGAATGATATGCATGTATTTTGATGTTTGATGGTAGAATATGAATGTTTGAGGTTAGGAGAATGATCTTTTCTAAGCGATTTTTAGCAAAAACGAGCAAAACGATATAATCGGTAAAAATACCTAATGCTCATAAGTACATGATAGAGTGAGAATTTGATGTTATTATAGAAGAGAAAAATGTTCAGCATGTCAGAAAAGATAAGAATAAGGGCTAAAATTAAATTTTCGAGCCTAGGGGCAAAATCATAATTTTGTAAAAGTTAGGGGCCCAAAATGTAATTTTTGCATAATGTGATTTTTGGATTGAAATAAATAGTATGAGTGGTAAATGAGCTGAATGTGTTGTTATAGATCAAGAAAGGCGTGGAATCAATCTCGAACGGGGGAAGGAAAAGGTTTTGGACTAAATTGCAAAATTTCCATATTTTGCACCGAGGTAAGTTTGTATGTGAATAATACATTAAATTCATTTACATTTTTGTATTTCAGCCTATTTTATATATTTTAGTTGATTTTAGAATCATAAATCGACTACTGGAAGAATGAAAATAAGTAATAGTGAGAAATCCCGGTTGAACTTTCGGAAAGATTGAATAATATAGATGAAATGTAGCTAGGTCACATGTATGGTGCTGAGTGCACATCATGTGTACAAGAGAGCTACGAGATACTATGTAGTAGCTAGGTCACATGTATGATACGGGATGTATCCCATGTAAACAAGAGAGCTACGGGAGAGGATAAATGTAGCTAGGTCTCATGTGTGATTCCAAGTGAAAGACACCATGTAGACAAGAGAGCTACGAGATAAATTGGCTAGGTCACATGGGTGGTACTAAGTGTTCACCATGTGTACAAGAGAGCCGAATTATATGAAATATGATGGTGGAGCTATGTGCTGAAACCACCAAGTATCGAGGATTGATCCGAATTGTTCAACGGGATGATTTTATAGTGACATTGTAATCATGAACCTACACTTGTGATGTATGAAATGTGGTGAAAGTGAATTGTGATATGTAGGCTAAATGAGGTAAATACAAAGAAAGTGTGAAAGAGTGAATTAGCAATAATACTATTTTGGACAGTTGCAGTGACATGAATTTGAAAAATCACCAAAAATAGTAGGAATTTAATTAGAGGCTGAATGAGATATGAATTTAAATATTAATGAGTCTATTTTCATGTAAAATAAATAGAGCAAGTAAAGGAACTCTATATTTTGAGATATTTATATTTGTGTGTGACTTGCTTAGAATGACTATGTGATCCCCTGTTCTAACTTTAAAAAATCATTAAAAATTGTACAAAAATAATTAAAAAATATAGTTTATATTTCTAGATTACTTATTGAGTCTAGTTTTATATGAAGCAAATTTCATGGCTATTTAAATTGTGTACTGGGAGGAATTCAATTCGTAGTGAACAGAGGTCAGATCAGTCGAGCTGTATAACAGGGGAAATTTTAACTAATAAACTGTACTAATTGGCTAGACAAAAAAATTCTAAAAAAAAATTAGTAAGAAGTAATATGATTCTAGTTTCAGGAAAATTTTACGGATTTAAATTTTGAGTTTTTTAACTCGAGTTATGATTTATTTAGTGAGTATGACGCAGTAGAGACAGCTTGACCAAAGTGGAGTAAATGGTGAAATTAAAAGTAGATACACTTGAGTTATTGTGTAAACATATTAGATTCTTTATTCATTATTTACATACTTGCTTAATAAGCTTACCTTCTTTTCTCTCTTTTGTCTTATAGTGTCGTCCAGCTTGCACAGGAGTCAAGGATCGTTGAAGATCTGCCTGCACTATCAATATTTTTAGGTATTTGAACTAAACATTTTGAATTATGGAATATATAGTAGACTTAGTTATTTTGTTACGTGTCATAATTGTCTAGGTTTTAAAATATTAAGTATAGTATTTGACCAATTATTTTGTACAAAGCCTTTGAAATTGGCTAATATTATTAAAGGCATATGTTATAATGATTCATGATCAAATTGTATGCCATATTTTTGTCTTGGTTTTATTTAATGGTATGTACTATGAATCGGTAATACCTCGTACCCTGTTTCGATGATGGATACGGGTAAGGGGTGTTACATTTAGTGGTATCAGAGCCATGGTTTAGTCAGTTCTCAGACTAATAAAGTGTGTGTAAAAGTCTAGCTATACATGCCATAAATATACTGTGATAGTATGGTGACTCTTGATTATTCTAAACTGTGTTTTGTTTTAATATAGTAATGGATCCTAACGGAACTGCGGCTGATGATGCTGCTAGTAATGCGCCGGCTCCCGCACAAGGGACCGCACCTATAGAAAGTAGATCTGAGACATTGAGCCAGGGAGATGAGGCTCGGGATGCCTTTCTCCAAATGATGAACAATTGGTATACTGAGTTTATTCGAGCAAACCAAAATGCTCAACCTCCTCCACCCCTCCCATACCTCAAACGGTTCCTGTAGCTGCTCAAGGCATAGATTTGGTAAGAATGAACAAGCCTCCAGTTGACAAGATTCAAAAACAAGGGACCGAAGAGTTTAGAGCAAAGATCGATGATGATCCTGAGAAGGCGGAGTTCTGGCTTGAAAATTCTATCCGTGTATTTGATGAGCTTTCATGTACATCCGATGAGTGCTTAAAGTGTGCTGTATCACTTTTGAGAGATTCGGCCTACCATTGGTGGAAGACTTTGGTAGCAGTGGTGCCAAAAGAAAAGGTTCCTTGGGATTTCTTCCAGGAAGAATTCAGAAAGAAATACATAAGTCAACGATTTATTGACCAAAAATGGAAGGAGTTCCTTGAATTGAAGCAGGGCAAGATGTCTATGGCAGAGTATGAACGCGAATTTGCAAGACTCAGCAAGTATGCCCAGGAATGTGTGTCCACCGAAGCTATTATGTGCAAGAGATTTGAGGATGGGCTAAATGAGGACATTAAAGTGCTTGTGGGAATTTTGGAGCTAAAAGAATTTGTAGTATTGGTTGATCGAGCTCTTAAAGCCGAAGAATTGAACAAAGAAAGAAGAAAAGCTGCTATTGAGGCTCGAGATGCCAGAAAGAGGTCGATAAGCAAGTCATTTCAATCTCAATCAAAGAGGTCCAAAGAGACAAACCCTCGAATGACAGTCTCAGCTGGGGACTCACAAAGAGATCGCGGTAAGGCATATTCGGGGTCTAAAGCTCAAGCTACTTCAGTGGCAAGTGTGGGTAATATGCAGCCTAGAAAGCCCGAATGTCAGCAATGTGGCAGGTAACATTTTGGTAAGTGTTGGGGAAACGAGCGAGCTTGTTTCAGGTGTGGTTCTCGCGAACATTTTATCAAAGACTGTCTGAAGAAAGTTAAAGAAGAAAAATTTCAGAGTGCTAGATAGAGTACTACCGCTAGCAGAGGTAGACCACCGAGAAATACTGGAGGTGAGGCTAGCAGTAAAACTGTGATGAAAGATTCAACGACGAGATCAGAAGCTAGAGCGCCTGCTAGAGCTTATGCCATACGTGCCCGAGAGGATGCATCATCTCCTGATGTCATTACTGGTACATTTTCTCTCTATGATACTATTGTTATTGCATTGATTGATCCCGGGTCTACTCATTCCTATATTTGTGTGAATTTAATATCTAATAAGAAGTTGCCTGTTGAATATACTGAGTTTACGATTAAAGTGTCGAACCCCTTAGGCCAATATGTGCTAGTTGATAAGGTTTGCAAGAATTTCCCATTAATGATTCAAGGTCACTGTTTTCCGGCTAATCTAATGTTGTTACCATTTGATGAGTTTGACGTTATCTTGGGAATGGACTGGTTGACATTGTATGATGCCAAGGTAAATTGTAAACAGAAAACACTAGAGTTGAAATGTGAAAATGGTGAAATTCTGTGGGTTGAAACAGATGAATCAAATAAATTGCCTATGGTGATTTCGTGCATGTCTGCTCAGAAATACATGAGGAAAGGGTGTGAAGCTTATCTTGCCTATGTAATGAATACTGAAATGTCTGAATTGAAGCTTGAATCAATGCCGATAGTCTGTGAATTTCCAGATGTATTCCCAAAGGAATTGCCAAGGTTGCCTCCAGACAGAGAGATAGAGTTTGCCATTGATTTTTTGCCGGGGACTGTACCGATCTCGATTACTCCATATAGAATGGCTCCGACTGAATTAAAAGAATTGAAGGCTCAGTTGCAAGAGTTAATAGACAAAGGATTCGTGAGACCGAGTTTCTCTCCCTAAGGTGCTCCTGTATTGTTTGTAAAGAAGAAGGATGGCTCAATGATACTTTGCATTGATTACCGTCAGCTCAATAAGGTGACTATAAAGAACAAGTTCCCGTTACCAAGGATTGATGATTTATTCAATCAGTTAAAGGGGGCAATAGTGTTTTCAAAGATCGATTTGAGGTCCGGCTACTACCAGTTGAGAGTTAAGGAGTCGAATGTGCCGAAAACTGCCTTTTGGACAATGTGTGGACATTATGAGTTTCTTGTGATGCCTTTTGGCTTAACAAATGCTCCAGCTATATTTATGGACCTGATGAATCGAATCTTTCAGCCATATTTGGATAAGTTTGTAGTAGTGTTCATAGATGACATTCTAATTTATTCTCGGCATGAGTCTGAGCATGCCGAACACTTGAGAACCATTTTGCAGATCTTGAGAGAAAAGAAACTATTTGCTAAGTTTAGTAAAAGTGAGTTCTTGCTTCGTGAAGTCAGATTCTTGGGGACTATAGTCTCAGGTGATGGTATTCGGGTGGATTCGAGCAAAATTTCCGCGATCGTTGATTGGAAATCGCCAAAGAATGTATCCGAGTTAGAAGCTTTTTAGGCTTAGCTGGGTATTATAGACGTTTTGTCGAAGGATTTTCGATGATTGCCTCTCCTATGACTAAGTTGCTGCAAAAGAATGTTAAGTTTGAATGGACTGATAAATGTCGTGAGTTTTGAAAAGTCGAAAGCACGATTGATGAAGCACCAATTTTAGTACAAATTTGAGCCGTGGAAGGAGTTCGTAATTTATAGTGATGCATCATTGACAGGCCTTGGATGTGTAGTGATGCAAGAGGGTAAGGTGGTAGCTTATGCCTCGAGATAGTTAAAGCCGCATGAGAAGAATTATCCTACACATGATTTGGAATTGGCCGCTATTGTCTTTGCCTTAAAGAACTGGCGACATTATTTGTATGGTGAAAAATACCAAATTTTTACTAATCACAAAAGTTTGAAGTATTTGATGAATCAAAAGGATTTAAATCTGTGACAGCGGAGATGGCTTGAATTATTGAAGGATTATGAGCTAGTGATTGATTATAATCTGGGAAAAGCAAATGTAGTTGCTAACGCCTTGAGCAGGAAATCTCTTTTTACTTTGAGAGCCATGAATACGGGGTTAGCATTGTCTGATGATGGGTCAATCTTAGCAGAGATGAGGGCTAAACCGTTATTTCTCCAGCTAATTTGTGATGCTCAAAAGAACGATAGTGAGTTGCAAACCAAGAGAACTCAGTGCGAATCAGGTTACGACTCAGATTTTCGAGTTGAACCAGATGACTGTTTGATGTTTCGAGACAGGATATGTGTACCAAAAAATGATGAATTGATTCAAAAAATATTACATGAGGCGCATGGTGGCTGTTTGTCTATTCACTCTAGTAGTACAAAAATGTATAATGATTTAAAGAAATTATATTGGTGGCCAGCCATAAAAAGCGACATTTATGAATTTGTAACCAAGTGTTTGATCTATCAACAAGTAAAAGTTGAGCATCAAGTGCCTTCAGGATTACTCCAACCGGTAATGGTGCCTGAGTGGAAATGGGATAGGATTACCATGGATTTTGTAACTGGTTTGCCTCTGACTCCTATAAAGAAGTATGTTGTCTGGGTAGTGGTTGATAGGTTAACAAAGTTGGCTCACTTTATACCGGTACGTACCGATTACTCACTTGATAAATTAGCTGAATTATATACTGTTGAAATTGTGAGGTTGCACGGGGTACCTATGTCTATAATATTAGATAGAGATCCGAGGTTTACCTCGAGATTGTAGAAAAAGTTACAAGAAGATTTGGGCACAAAATTGAACTTTAGTACCGCGTTTCATCCACAAACAGATGGTCAGTCAGAAGGAGTAATCCAAGTACTAGAAGATATGTTTAGATGCTGGCAGTTGGGAGAAATATCTACCTTTGGTTGAATTTTCCTACAATAACAGTTTTCAGTCGAGTATACAGATGGCACCATATGAAGCCTTGTATGGTCGTAAGTGTCAGACTCCTTTATATTGGACCGAACTTAGTGAGAAACAGATTCGCAGAGTTGATCTAGTTAAAGAAACCGAAGAGAAAGTAAAAGTAATTCGGGATTGCTTGAAAGCTGCTTCAGATCGGCAAAAGTCATATGCTGATTTAAAAAAAAATGATTGAATTTCAGGTGGGTGATAAAGTGTTCTTGAAGGTGTCACCATGGAAAAAGATTCTGAGATTTGGCCGAAAAGGCAAGTTGAGTCCACATTTTATTGGGCCATACGAGATTATTAAAAGGATTGGACCAGTGGCATATCGGTTGGCTTTACCGGAAGAGTTAGAAAGAATTCATAATGTGTTTCATGTATCAATGTTGCGACGTTATCGTTCTGATCCTTCACATATAATTTCTCCAACAGAAATTGAGATTCGATCTGACTTGACCTATGATGAAGAACCAATTAAGATTTTGGCTCGAGAAGTGAAACAGTTGAGAAAGAAAAGCATAGCTTTAGTGAAAGTGTTATGGCAAAGACATGGAGTAGAAGAAGCTACATGGGAACCGGAGGAAGCCATGAGAAAACAGTACCCAAACCTCTTTACCGGTAAGATTTTCAGGGACGAAAATCCCTAAACGGAGGGAGAGTTGTAACAGACCGATTTAGGGCCAAAACAGAATAGTGGTTTTGAAACCACAAATTCGAGATATAAATAATGGTTTTATTATCAATTTAAGGTCTATGGCATGATTTCATGACTGTGTGAAATTTTTGTATAGAAATTTTATCGATAGAGGGTCCAATTTGATATTTAGGACTAAATTGCAAAAGTTGTAAAATGTGTGTTCTAGTTCACAAAGGTACTAAGTACTTGTGAGTAATGGGTTTTTAAAGTGGAGGTCCTTGTATAGTAATTAGACCATTATACTAGTTTGGACAAAAGTACCTAAAGGAAGATAAAACATCATAGTTTTTAATGAAGGGTGATTTAGTCATTTGGTAAATAAAATAATAAAATGGGAAAACAAAGCCAAAATTTGGTATCATCTTCATCAAGTTCACCGAAACTCTCATAGACACCATAGCAAGGGTTTTTCGAAGCTTTCAAGCTCAATAGTAAGTGCATTCAAGCCCCGTTTTTAATGTTCTTTACATTTTTGAAATCCTCATAGCTCGGTTTACCTATTTCTACCATTATTTCGAGTTAGGGTTTATGTTTAAAAATTTACCCATGAATGATATGCATGTATTTTGATGTTTGATGGTAGAATATGAATGTTTGAGGTTAGAAGAACGATCTTTTCTAAGCGATTTTTAGCGAAAACGAGCAAAATGGTATAATTGGTAAAAATACCTAATGGTCATAAGTACATGATAGAGTGAGAATTTGATGTTGTTATAGAAGAGAAAAATGTTCAACATGTCAAAAAACATAAGAATAAGGGCTGAAATTAAATTTTCGAGCCTAGGGGAAAAATCATAATTTTGTAAAAGTTAGGAGGCAAAAATGTAATTTTTGCATAATGTGATTTTTGGATTGAAATAAATAGTATGAGTGTTAAATGAGCTAAATGTGTTGTTATAGATCAAGAAAGGCATGGAATCGACCTCGAACGGGGGAAGGAAAAGGTTTTGGACTAAATTGCAAAATTTTCATATTTTGCACCGAGGTAAGTTTGTATGTAAATAATACATTAACTTCATTTACATTTTTGTATTTCAGCCTATTTTATATATTTTAGTTGATTTTTGAATCATAAATCGACTACTGGAAGAATGAAAATAAGTAATAGTGAGAGAAATCCCGGTTGAACTTTCGGAAAGATTGAATAATATAGATGAAATGTAGCTAGGTCACATGTATGGTGCTGAGTGCACATCATGTGTAAAAGAGAGCTACGAGATACTATGTAGTAGCTAGGTCACATGTGTTATACGGGATGTATCCCATGTAGACAAGAGAGCTATGGGAGAGGATAAATGTAGCTAGGTCGCATGTGTGATTCCAAGTGAAAGACACCATGTAGACAAGAGAGCTACGAGATAAATTGGCTAGGTCACATGGGTGGTACTAACTGTTCACCATGTGTACAGGAGAGCCGAATTATATGAAATATGATGGTGGAATTGTTCAACGGGATGATTTTATAGTGACATTGTAATCATGAACCTACACTTGTGATGTATGAAATGTGGTGAAAGTGAATTGTGATATGTAGGCTTAATGTAACACCCCTTACCCGTATCCGAGGCCGGGCTAAGGTACGAGGCGTTACCAGACAAACATACAAACATTAAACTAAAATACGAGCCATAAAATTTTATTCATATTTCAAAGCGTTCATTCTCTTACACATAGTCCCTTATTTGAGTCTACGAAACCCAAAACATACTTTAGAAAGGGTTTGGGACTAAACCGAGAACTTACGAAAATCTTGGAAATTTCATGCTTTAAGGCTCCACACGCCCGTGTCCCAAAGTCGTGTTCCATACACGGCTGAGACACATGGTCGTGTCTCTGCCTGTGTGGAATATACCTAGGCTATTTTCCATGCTTTGGTCAACCTTGATCTCTTACACACTTATACAAAATCAAAAGCATATAACATGGTATTCATTTAATGATTAAACATCCTTAATTAAACCATAAACATAGCATTTGTATGTCATCATACATGTGTCTCTCATACTCATTTTACCTTGTTTATTATAGTACCACTTATACATTTATACCCAGATTATCATCTTACCAAATATCTTCAGCTTAATCATCAAGCATTCATATTTTAAGCTAGATCATATCTTTATAAAATACCACGATTCAGATCATGAGAATAACATGTTTGCTCGAAACATTTCAATTCAATTCCATACCCAACAAGCATTACATTGAGACTAGTCATATATATATATATATATATATATATGTCATGATACATAACATTCTCTTTTTGTTTTCTTATAAACACATATAATTTATTTCATTATATCAATATTTCATATACCATAGTTTCCATGTATTCCACATATATTTATTTTCCTCCTCCTCCTCTCCATTCCACATCCTTAATGTATATAGCATTCTTGTAAGTACGATTTCACAATTTACTAATAAATGTTCACATCAAACTGTCCACACGAGTCATAGTCACTTAATTATTTATAATTAGAGCTACAGAGCTCCAAATTAAGATCCGTAAATTTCCTCTGAAACTAGACTCACATATCTTTCCACCATAAAATTTTCATAATTTTTGGTTCAGCCAATTAGTACAGTTTATTCATTAAATTTCCCTGTTTCACTTTTTGACAGCTTCGACCTCTCTTCACTAAAAATAATTATCTCACAAAGATGAACTCGGATAATGTTCTTGTTGATTTATCTTGAAAATAGACTTATTATGGATTTTAAAAATATAATTTTGAGCCTCTAATTATTTTTCTCCAAATTTTTGTGATTTTCCAAAGTCAGAATAGGGGATCACGTAACCATTCTGAATAAATCTAGAACTCGTTTGCTTTCTATATTTCTTTTATATGAAAATAGACTCATTAAGCTTTAATTTGATATCTCATTCAGTCTCTGATTCAATTTATACTATTTTTGGTGATTTTTCAAAATCACGTCATCGCTCTCGTCCAAAACAGTTTTATTGCTAATTCACTCTTTCACACTTTCTTTGTATTAACATCATTTTAACATACATATCACAAATCATTTTCACCACATTTCATACATCACAAGTATAGGCCCATGATCACAAGGTCACCATAAAATCATCCTTATGTATAACTTACTTGTTTATAACCTTACCACATCCTGGTCACTTAATGAACACATCATTCACATAACCAAGTTCCTGCACTTATTCATCACAAAACTCACAAAGCAATACATAGAGAGTCTCCCATTGAACACTTCGGATCAACCCTCGATACTTGGTGGTTTCAGCACATAGCTTCACCCATCATATAGTTCGGCTCTCTTGTACACATGGTGAACACTTAGTACCACCCATGTGACCTAGCCAGTTTATCTCGTAGCTCTCTTGTCTACATGGTGTCCTTCACTTGGAACCACGCATGCGACCTAGCTACATATATCCCGTAGCTCTCTTGTCTACATGGTGTACACATAGTATCACCCATGTGACCTAGCTACATCATAATGTCTTGTAGCTCTCTTGTACACATGATGTGCACTCAAAGACTATACATGTGACCTAGCTACATACCATCTCAGATCATCCAATCTTTCCAAGGTTCAACCGGATTTTTCTCTTTTCCAACAATTTCACCAATCAAGTAATTATCCACAAACATATTTCCAATATTTTTATAAAATATCATAATACAAGTAATAGTGATGTATTACTTACATATAAACTTACATCTCATTTAATATCAATGCAATAATATTAAATTACACATTGTCTTATTAAAAATCATATGAACTTACAATTTCCCATAATATCCATAATCATAGAAATCACATTTATGTATGATAATTCAATGCACTTCATGTACCATAGACATATTTTTAAATCAATTCATAAACTTGGCACTATAATCATTTAATTTAACATAATTCAATTAATTCACTAAATTTAACTTTCAAATATAAATTACAAGATTATTGTTGTATTATTATCATACCAACTTACATACTTTCAACACCTCGGAGATCATAGTAAATATATCAATTTTACATTGAAACATGCATAAATTAATGCTTATTATACATATGAACTTACCTTGATATTAAAACGGACATTTTACCAACTTTCTCAATTTTCAATTTTTCTCTCATTCTAGGTTCAAATCTCGTTTTCTGGGATCTAAAACATCATATTTTACCTATTTAATTAATTTACTATTCAAAACAATCCTTAACTCAAACTTTGGAAAAATTACAATTTGCCCCTAAAATTTTGCATATTTACACTTTTGCCCCTAGGCTCGGGAATTAAACTTCATCCCTTATTCATATGTTTTATGACATGATGATAACTTTTCCCTTCTATGGCAACATCAAATTCTCACTCTAACATATACTTATGACTATTAGGTATTTTTACCGATTAAGCCCTTTTGCTCGTTTTCACTTAAAACCGAGTAGCACAAGTTGTCTAAAATAATTTAAAACCTCATATTGTATCATAAAACACCAAAATACACAAATTTTACCTATGGGTATTTTTCCAAATATGAACCCTAGGTTGAATTATTGCTAGCATAAACTAAATCAAGTTACCGGGACTCTAAAAACGTAAAGAACTTGAAAAACGGGGTTAGAACGGACTTACAATTGAGCTTGGGAAGCTTGAAAACCCTAGGCATGGAGTCTCCCTTGGTATACACGTCCATGGTGAAGAAGATGAGCAAAATTGGCTTTTAATTTTGAATTTTAATTCATTTTACCCCTAAATGACCAAAATACCCTTACTACTAAACTTTCCAAAAATTCCATCCATGTCCAATTTTTGTCCATAACTTAGAAATTAGTCAAATTGCTATTTAAGACCTCCTAATTAATATTTCAAATCAATTTCATACTAGAAACTTCTAGAATGCAAGTTTTGCAACTTATTCAATTTAGTCCGTAACTTTGAATTAAGCACTTTATGCATAGAATTTCTTCACGAAATTTTCACACAATTATGCAATCATATCATAGACCTCAAAATAATTATAAAATAATTATTTATATCTCAGATTTTGTGGTCCCGAAACCTCTGTTCCAACTAGACCCAATTTTGGGCTATTACACTTAATGAGGTAAATACAAAGAAAGTGTGAAAGCGTGAATTAGCAATAATACTGTTTTGGACAGTTGCAGTGACATGAATTTGAAAAATCACCAAAAATAGTAGGAATTTAATTAAAGGCTAAATGAGATATGAATTTAAATCTTAATGAGTCTATTTTCATGTAAAAGAAACAGAGCAAGTAAAGGAACTCTATATTTTGATTTATTTATATTTGTGTGTGACTTGCTCAGAATGACTATGTGGTCCCCTATTCTAACTTTGAAAAATCATTAAAAATTGTACAAAAATAATTAAGAAATATAGTTTATATGTCTAGATTACTTATTTGAATTGTGTACTGGGAGAAATTCAATTCGTAGTGAACAGAGGTTAGATCAGTCGAGCTGTATAACAGGGGAATTTTAACTAATAAACTATACTAATTGGCTGGACAAAAAAATTCTAGAAAAACAATTAGTAAGAAGTAATATGAGTCTAGTTTTAGGAAAATTTTACGGATTTAAATTTCAAGTTTTGTAACTCGAGTTATGATTTATTTAGTGAGTATGACGCAGTAGAGACAGCTTGACCAAAGTGGAGTACATGGTGAAACTAAAAGTAGATATTCTTTATTCATTATTTACGTACTTGCTTACTAAGCTATAAGCTTACCTTCTTTTCTCTCTTTTGTCTTATAGTGTCGTCCAGCTTGCACAGAAGTTAAGGATCGTTGAAGATCTGCTTGCACTATCAATATTTTTGGGTATTTGAACTAAACATTTTGAATTATGGCATGTATAGTAGACTTAGTTATTTTGTTACGTGTCATAATTATCTAAGTTTTAAAACATTAAGTATAGTATTTGACCGATTATTTTGTACGAAGCCTTTGAAATTGGAACTTGTTATATAGAACTTGTTGACTTGATTATTCGGGCCTTTGAGCTTAGTAAACTATAATGCCGGTGAGATACTATTCGGGCCTTTGAGCCTAGCAGGCTATAATGCCGGTGAACTGATATCAGGCTCGAGCCTAACAGGCGAAATGCCAATGATTTGAGAAAAGTCCATGACTAAGGTACCTCGTGTTAGGTTGACAAATGAATACATTCAGTACGTTAAGTGGGCCAGGTACGCATTATGTACTCATATGTGAGTTTGATCTGCAATGAATCATAAGCGTGCATTGTGATACATACATGAATAAATGTTATAACTATGTCTATGATCATGATACACCGGGTCAGGGTGTGAAAGTATGTGAAAGTATTCGATTTAATTATGTTATACGAATTCAGATTAAGTGTGATAAGAATGCTGAATGTGCATTATGTGTTTGTGTGTATTCGGCCAGATGGCAATATACCTAGAATATGGCCACTTAAGAAATTGAATAATCGAAGTATAATTGCGTTTATTTGTTTGCATTGCTTAAGACTTACTAAGCTTATGAAAGCTTACTCCATTGTTACATTCCTCTGCTTTTATAGATTGTTGACTTTGATTACTCTTCGGGTTGGAGTTCACGAGATATTATCACACGTCGAGCTCATGCTATTGGTGTAAGTAAACCCTAGTATTTCGAGTCTATGGCATGTATAGGGTTTTAATGTTGAGTATGTGATATTATAATTTAGCCAAAGGTGTTGGCTAGTGATGTTTTGGGCCTCGTAAGCCCATATATGGGACAGGTTGCATGTGAAAAGAAAAGTTTTAAATTGATTGAAATTTTTCGGCACTGTTTTTGTGTGATTGACTGAGTTTAAGTCGAGCAACACCTCGAACCCTATTTCGACGAGGGATACGGGCGAGGGGTGTTACATTTAGTGGTATTAGAGCTATGGTTTAGTCAATTCTCGGACTAACATAGCAAGTATAGGAGTCTAGACGTACATGCCATAAGTAAAGCGTGATAGTGTGATATCTCTCGGCTCTTATAAATTGTTTTGCTCAGGTAATGATGTGTTCCAACCGAGCTATTATTAATTGATCCAAAAATGCTATTGAACTAATTGTGATATATTTGTGATATGACGGAATTGAAAGGGAATGAGTGCGATCGTTCACTAATGAATTGATTTAAAAAGATCATGGTTGGACCATGGCAATACATGAGATAGATGAACTAGTGTAAGACCCGTCGGGGACATGGCATCAGCTTGACTTGTGCTAAGCGTAAGACCTATCTGGGATAGGCATCAGCACAGCCCAGTGAGTGCTAGTGTAAGACCTATCAGGAATAGCCATCAGCACGGGCAGAGCAGAACTAGTATAAGACCATAGTTGGACTATGGCATCAAGTAAACGATGTACTCAAAACCGTAAGACGTTTTCCGATTTGATAAATATTGACAAGTGATCAATACTAAATGTGGAAACTTGATAAGACATTATTGGTAATTTGAGTAAGAGAAATGATGTGAATTGTGATAAATTCACTTATGTTTTTCTAATATTCACTTGAAATAAAGTTGGGTGTATTACTGAGATATGTGAAATTGTATCTGTAACGAATTTGAAATTTGAAATGTGTGTAATATTATGATGAGTGATAAAGTTATCTGTGTATACAAATATGAAAGTTCCATTCGAGGCTTAACGACCCCACCCCCTTATCAGTGTTATTATTATAAGATTTCATTGTAGTATGATCAGACTAAATTCAAGGATAAATTCATACGATGTTGTTCTTCTATTTCTATTGAATGGTATTCCATCTTATAAAAGTATATGAGATGTGATAGTTCAAAATGAGTTCAGAGTAACAGTTATTTGATTTTGGATATTTGGACATATAAGATTTCTGTTAATGTTATTATTGTTCTGATATGGAATAAGTATACAGATGGATTAATGGTTATGTAAAGGATCTTCATATGAACTCTGATTGTGAAATGTTTGTTTATCTGGGTTGTAATAGATTATACAAGTATATGGAATAAAAGAAATTAGTGGTATTATAGAAGTGATTGTGAGATAGAATTTCTATCCAAATTGAATCAAAAATTTTATTATTTTCTAAGAGAGAAATCTTATTGGATTATGATTTATCATCTGACGAGAAAAGATTGGTAAGATGGGGTCTGCATGTACAAGGTTTTATTTGATGAAGTGACTAAAGTATCTATGATGTAATCTGTTGGTGTAGACCAAAGTTCCGGATTTTTTGGTAAAAAGAGATACATGTGAAGAATGGAAAATTGTGATTCCGAGAATTTTGCTAAAACGTTTTTAGAGTGGAAACTATTTCTTCTGGTAAGATTTTCGGGGATGAAAATTCCTAAGGGGAGGGAGAGTTGTGATAGCCCTAATTTGGCCCTAGTCGGAAAGTGGTTTCGGGATCACAAAACCGAGTCCCAAAAATAATCAAATGTTATATTATGTGTTTATTTCATGTGAAAGCGCATGTGTGAAAATCCCATGCTTTGATTTTGCCATTTGTGAGTGAAATTATGAAATAGGACCTATGTGAAAATTTTTGAAAATATTATAGGCTAATATGTAGTGGCCTAATAAATAGTAGTGCAAAATAGGAGGATTTGCATGTCAAACTCCCCATTTTATGTGTAGTGGCCGGCCATGGTGTTAATGGTAGACAACATGTGCAAATTTTTTTATTGAAGTTATGGCATAAGTATGGCACATATAATATATGTTATTTTGTGTCATAAAATGTTTAGTAATAGAAAAACAAAAAGGAAGAAAAGGAAGGTTTTTGTTCATTCTTGTTCACGAAAGCTGAAAATAGAAGAGAAAGGATAGGAAAAGAGCTCTTGAATGTTCGGTCACTTGGGGAAGAAAAATCCAAGGTAAGTTCATGGTAGTTTGCTTCTATCTTGATGTTCATGAGTTCTTCTTGATTCTACCCTAACTCATGAAGCATATTTTGATTTTTGGTTGTGTTGTAAGCATTCGGTCATGAATTAAAATGAAGGAAATGGTTGTTGTTTCATGTCCTTTTGATGAAAAATGGAAGATAGGTGAAGTTGAGCCAAGCAAATGAACATGCATGTGCCTTAGATGCTAAGGGAAAAATCGGCTAACATGTTGTGCTTTAAAATGATGAAATGAAGATTATACTTAAGTAAAATTATAGATATGTGATGATTGATTGGTGATATACATGTTTAAATAACATGCATGCAAGGTATGTGTGAAAGAGTGATTTGGTAATAAATCTGTTTGGGACAGCAGCAGTAATGTGAATTTTGGAAAATCACCATAAATTGTGGGAGATGATTTAGAAGCTGAATAAATATGTAATTAAAGCTTAATGAGTCTAGTTCCTTATAAAACAAACTGTGTAAGCAAAAGAATTTCCGATAATGAGATATTTGAAGTGATGTGGGACAGGGTTAGAATGACTTCTAGATCCTCTGTTCTGTCTTTATAAACTCATTATAAATTGTAACAAAATGTTCATAAGATGAAATTTATATGCTTAGACTTCTTAATGAGTCTAGTTTCAAATTAAATAAACGAGAACATATTTTGAATTCTGTAAAATGAGAAATTTGATTGTAGTGAGGAGTGGTTAGATTAGTCAAATAGTGAAATAGGGGAAACTTTAAGAAAAATATGGTATTGATTGGCCAAACTAAAAATTCTGAAAATTTTATGGATGAAAGATATATGAGTCTATCTTTAGGGAAAATTAACGGCACGTGATTTGGAGTTTCGTAGCTCCAGTTATAAATGATTTAGTGACTGTTGCTCAGGAAGATAGCTTGCAGTGAAATTATGATTATGTGGTAAACATTGACAAAAATTTGTTAATGAGTTGCTTATTGATTTCTTATAAGCTTACTATGATCAGTAGGTGTGAAAGTCGAATATATATATGTATATATTATATTTTGAAAGTGATGCTCGAATAGTCGAATAATGACTAGTTTAAAATCTTTGAATTTAAGCTCAAGGGCATAGAGGAGCAAAATTCGGATAAGGGAAAAGAGAAAGTAATCGAATAGTCGTTGTAATCGTTCGACAACATTCAAGGTAAGTTCTTAAGTGTTTAAGCTTGATTCCTTTTTATATGCCCAAGAGTTAAATTAATACGGAAAAGGGAATGTAAATTTTATTTAGTTAATGTGCCAAATATGTAATGATTTAAGGCTATAAGCCGATTATGGCTATTATGCTTAAGTTGAATTGGATTTGGAAATTTGATGCACTAAATGAGTGTTACAATGAATAAACTGTGCCGTATATGTGCTGGTGGAGGTATCACGATTTGTGATTATTAAATACCTAAAGGAAACCATGATGTGTATAAAATTATTATTATTAGTCCTTTGTGGTAGCCGAATATGGCTTGGCACTAAAGTGATTAAATGTGAACTTCGATGAGGTAAACTATTAAAAGTGTGGTGCTATAAGACTATGGGCTAATACGATATGTGGATTCGTTTCGTAAAGTAAATTATTAAGGTATGTGATATGTACTTATGCATGTTAAATCGATTGGAATTGAATCATGAATGTGAATTGCGAAGCATAGGTAAAAATGCCTATGACATATATGTGAGTAAGGGTAAAACCATCGTAAATTATCGATAAGGATGGGCTATGTGCGGAACTATCTTATAATTGGTAATTTGAAAGGTTGTGTGTGAATCAGTGAGCAATATGTATATATTAGATGAATCGTGACCTTTTGGTTCTACTTGAATTAAGTTGTGCGATAAATAATTTATGTATCTGACTTATAGTCGAATGGTCTCTGTAGGTTAAGTTTGAATGGTGAAATGGATATGTGATATTTATGAATGACTTTTGAACTGAAATGTAAACGATGGTGTTCATATGGAGCTTATACCCGAATGTTGCAAATGACTACGAATGTGATATGTTGAATGAGATGTATTAATATATGATTAAATATGCATGATATTTGATATGTATTCGGTTAAATCCGCACCTTCGTCTTTGGTATTATATCCGGATGAATCCGCAGCCTAGTGCTTGGTATTATATTCGCCTTCGTGCCTCAGCGTGCTTAGTGCCGGTGATGTGTATTCGGGCCTTCGTGCCTAGCAAGCTTCGTGCCGGTGTTGTGTATTCGGGCCTTCATGCCTAGCAGACGTAATGCCGGTGATGTGTATTCAGGCCTTCGTGCCTAGCAGGCGTAATGCCGGTGAAATGATATGTTATGTGAATTTGGTGTTCCTTGTAAGATAAGGGTTTAGCCGAATGTTAAAGATGAAATGATAGTGTATTGTATCATGCTTATATGGCCTAATGGCAAGTATAACATGTTGGTCAAAATGCAATATGCTTTTATAATTGAATGATAAGTTTGAAATGAACGTGAGTGAAATGTTATGCATAAGCTATCAAATGCTAAGTGTGAAAATGAGATGAAAGAAAAGTGTTTGAGATGTATAATTATAGACTTTCAAATGATGTTAGTACTTAATTGATATGAATATGTTATATGGAACTTGTTGACTTGATTATTCGGGCTTTTGAGCTTAGCAAACTATAATGCTGGTGAGATACCATTCGGGCCTTTGAGCCTAGCAGGCTATAATGCCGGTGAACTGATTTCGGGCCTCGAGCCTAACAGGTGAAATGCCAGTGATTTGAGAAAAGTCCATGACTAAGGTACCTCGTGTTAGGTTGACAAATGAATACATTCAGTACGTTAAGTGGGCCAGGTACGCATTATGTACTCATATGTGAGTTTGATCTGCAATGAATCATAAGCGTGTATTGTGATACATACGTGAATAAATGTTATAACTATATCTATGATCATGATACACCGGGTCAGGGTGTGAAAGTATGTGAAAGTATTCGATTTAATTATGTTATACGAATTCAGATTAAGTGTGATAAGAATGCTGAATGTGCATTATGTGTTTGTGTGTATTCGGCCAGATGGCAATATACGTAGAATATGGCCACTTAAGAAATTGAATAATCGAAGTATAATTGCGTTTATTTGTTTGCATTGCTTAAGACTTACTAAGCTTATGAAAGCTTACTCCATTATTACATTCCTCTGTTTTATAGATTGTTGACTTCGATTACCTACTCGGGTTGGAGTTCGCCGGAGATATTATCACACTGTCGAGCTCACGCTATTGGTGTAAGTAAATCCTGGTATTTCGAGTCTATGGCATGTATAGGGTTTTAATGTTGAGTATGTGATATTATAATTTAGCCAAAGGTGTTGGCTAGTGATGTTTTGGGCCTCGTAAGCCCATATATGGGACAGGTTGCATGTGAAAAGAAAAGTTTTAAATTGATTGAAATTTTTTGGCACTGTTTTTTGTGTGATTGACTGAGTTTAAGTTGGGCAACACCTCGAACCCTGTTCCGGCGAGGGATACGGGCGAGGGGTGTTACAAATGGTATGTACTATGATTCGGTAATACCTCGTACCCTATTCTGGTGACGGATACGGGTAAGGGGTGTTACATATATTGCTCAATTGGCCACAAATAGAAGTTCATCGCCATATTTTCTATTAATTCGTACGCATCCTCGTATGTTCGGTTCATTAAGGCTCTTTCTGTTACTCTATCTAATCCTGACCTTGGGTGCACATCCAACCCATTGTAAAATATTTAAATCGTAACCACTCGAGCAATCTATAATGTGAAAATTTCTAAATCAGTGCCTTAAAATTCTCTCAAGCTTTATGAAAACTCTCTCCTTCTAACAGTTTGAACATAACAATCTCACTTGTTAGCTGGACTGTCTTGTTAATGGGAAGGAACTTTTGTAGGAAATTTCCTGCAAGTTCATCCCATGTCGTGACGCACTTTGGTCCTTACAAATCAAACCAAGAAAAGGCATTATCAATTAATGAGAAGGGGAACAATCGAAGATGAATAGCATCATCGCTGATCCGGTTATATTTAAAAGTGTCACAAGGCTTGGGGAATAATTTTAAATGTTGACTTGTATCTTCTGTTATCATTCCTCGAAACTACAAATTGTTCTGGATTATAGCTAGCTTAATTTCAAAATTATTGGTCATGATAGCTGGCACTGTTATACTCTCTCTGTAACGCCCCAAAAATCCTGAAATCCTAAACTTTTTTTTTTTGGTTTCGATAAAAATTGTGCTTAACATTCCTAGTCAATTGTTAATTATGTGATAGTAGGTCTTTGTTAAGGTTTGAGTTCAAACTTAGGGGTGAAGGAAATTATGGTTTAATTATTAAAAAAACCTTGTTGGCAAGTAGGTTGGCTTTTAAATAAATGAAGGAAGAATTGGACACAAGAAAGCCTTGTGGTGGAGTGGCAAGTGGTGTCACATGCATGACAAGGAGGTCCGGGGTTCAAATCCCTCCTTGCTCAAAAGAAGAATTTATTTTTGCTTAAGGGATGGACAGTGGTGGCATTGGATATGAACACTGTAGGGAGTGATAAGAGGAGAAATTTGAGGAGGGGATTAGGGAGTTATTAGGGAGAAAAATTAGGAGATGAGGACTGAAGAAGAGGTGGAGCCGAATTGGAAATTTGGGCATAGGAAATTCGGCCATAGAGGCTATATATAGGTGCCGAATGTGATGTTGCCAGGCTAATGCCGAATTCTCCCTCACCTTGTTGCCAGAAAGCACCTTTTTTCTCTAAAGATCTAAAAGTCAAAAATCCCCTGTTCTTCCTTTTTTTTTCTTTGTGCTGATTCTCCATTCTTCCCTACTCAAAGATTTCTTTTTGATTCACCTCTGGTTTTAAATGATTTCTACTTTTCTTTGTGCCGAATAACCTTTTTCACCATACAAGTTTCAAGAGCCGAATATCCTCTGTGCCGCCACTACCCTTTCCACTCGGTCAATTCTAGTGTAAGTGCTTTGTTCTCTCAATCGATTTTGCTAGTATAGATCACTCTGTCCCTGACTTCTTCTAATTGGTTTTGGTAGGATTAGTATCGAATCCTAGTCTTTTGGATCCCTGCCAATTTACTCCTTTGGTGTGAGATATTGGTAAGTGTTCTTCACTTCGGTAAAGGTTGGCCGAATAGGCTTTAGTAGTAAAGGGTGACATATGATGGATACAAGTCACCCAATATGTTTTTAACGATAAAGGTTAATACAAGTCACCCAAGTTATTAAAACTTGGCGTTTCAGGTAAGGTTAAGGTGAGACTTCGGCTTTTGGTAAAGTATTCGATAAGTATATGTAAGTAATCATTGAGTGATATCGATTATAGGTTCGTGGTAAGGGGGATCACAGCATGCTTTATTACCAAGTGTGTACATACACTACACACACACAAGTAGATCGGCAAATCCCGAAATGCCGAAAAGCCGAAATGCCAAAAAGCCAAAAGTTTGGCTATTGTAGTCTTGCGAGTGCGCGAACACTCGTAAGGGGGAAACTGATAGGTTACCTGAGGGCCCCATGGGCTATTCCATGAACTTGGGCCGTGTTTTGGCCAACCAGGCCAAGATGGGCTAAGTGGGCCCGATAGGCTATTGGACCCATAATAGGCAAAATTAGAAACTTGATGTTAAGTGATGGAAATTATATGAAAGCATGAATATGAATGTGATTTGGGCCTAATGGGCCATATGAATGAGATTGGGCCTAGTGGGCCATATGCATGTATGTAGACTTGTTTGGGCTTTGTAAGGGGCTTTGGGCCTAGTATCTGAAACTACTTAAATGGATATAAAACTTAATTAATCAATTGCAACCGTGGACGATTCATAAGGTTAAGGTGTGGCAATGTGTATATGCATGTCTTGGATTGGATCTAGGGAGAGCTTGGTACTTAAGCAATCTTAATGACTCACCTCCTCTTCTCTGGAATCCTACCTGGTGCATAGTATCTGTTCACTTTAGCCAACGGGGACTTGTTAACTGGCCAAGGTAAGGAAAAAAGTCATAACAAGAGAAATTACTAAAATGCCCTTAAAGGTGGAAAAGACTAAAATACCCCTATGTGTTAAAGGTAAGATTTACGAATGTTACATGTATCTCTGCTGCATTCATATGATATTCTGTTTAGGTTTCATATTGCATAAGGGTTGGGAATTATGGAATGAAGGAAGTATATGAGGATCACATGGTTGCTTGACAACCGTGGATCCACCGATGGCTATTAAGCCCAATATTTGATTAGCAGCTTGCTGTAATAAAGGTAGTACTGCAACCGAGCTACCATTGATGTGTATTGGATGGGTGGGTCGATATTTATATCCCCACATGATGCGTATCGGGGGACGGAGTTGATGTGTAATGGTTGGATTATGGGAGTGGGTTGCACTGCATTGCATTGCATGTATGATTTTATGGTGATGATGAATGCTTATTACTTGTCGAGGGTTGTACGTATTGAGTTTTCGTAAATTCACCCCCTCTTTTATTTTTCTCAGATGATGTTCAGTAGAAGGTTCGATGTTTGGAGGGATTCGGAGGTGGCCAGCTAGCAAGACGACTTGGACTTTTTTTTTTTTAAAAAAAACATATAGTTTCTAGCTTATTAAGTAATTTCAGACTGGAATCTAATAAGGCCTTCCCTTTTATTATTATTTGGATTGTTATCTTTATGCGTTGTAATTATGAGAAGGTGAACATGGGTTTCCTAAATCATAGATTGTTTTTCTACATTTCCGTAACTAAATTTTGAAATGACAGGCTTTCATAAATGATATGTTTTAAACAAGCTTTCACAATTGAAAGATAGTTTTTATAAGTTAATAAGGGTTTCTCATTTTAAGGAAGGGTTTTCAATGAAAACAAGGTTTTCGCTAAAACACTTCAATGTGACGCGCCAGATTCGGCCATAACGTCCGACCTGGGTTTGGGGTGTTACACCCTCAAACCATATCCAGATTTGGTAGTGCATATTACCTTAGAGTTCTTTCGTTATGTGCCATGAAATTTTTTTAGGGTAGTTGTGATGGTGGTGGTGAATCTTCTAGGTTATTGTGGTTAACTTCATCGAACAGTGAATTTTCTCGTAATAGTAAATTACCTACAGCAAGTGGTTGATTCTACATTTGTCGTTGCTGTTGTTGCTATTGATGTCGATGATTCCTACGAATTATTCTTTCTGGATCTATGATTATCTCTATAGGTGTTCCCTTACTACGTGTCATACACTAAACCCAAAAAGAAAATATTAGTAAAAATAAATAAAAATAAAAAAATCGTAGCTATAATTTAAAATTTTCCTAATTATTCTATAAAAATGCCAAAATTAAAACTAAATTAGTGATGTTGCCTCCCCAGCAATGATGCCAACAACTCACCTGCCTCCAGACGTACCAACGTCCAGAGTAAAAATCCTGCACAAAATATATTAAAGAGGCGGTATCCGCAAGTATACGAGTCAGGTTGTAATATAGTTATAGTAACACTCCTAACCTATATCCGTCACCGGAAGAGTATTACCGGAGTTTACAAAACAATTACAGATAATTCATGTTGATTACTATTCATTTCCAAGAGTGGTCATATTGTCCCTTGAATGGACCCTCAAGGCCCAATATAAACATTGGGATCGAGTTGGGACTAAATTGGGAACTCAAAAAAATTTTTGCAAAATTTCCAAAGTTTATCTTAGATACAGAGTACACAGGCCCGTGTGGTAAAGGGACACACCCGTGTTGCAGGCCATGTTCGACCTAGTGTATCTCCCTGACTGGTACCACACGGTCAGCCATACGCCCGTGTGCTAGGTCATGTGGTTAATTTAATTTTCTAAAATTAAGTGCAGGTTTCACATGGCTAGGACAGACGCCCGTATTCTGGGCCGTGTATCACACATAGCTAAGACACACGCCCGTGTCTCTACCCGTGTGCTTAATTTGAGCATTCTATTTCTCAAATTTAAGAAGCAAGGGACACACGACCAAACCACGTGCCCATGTGGACACACACTCGTGTAGACAAAATAAAGCCATTTCCTAGGTGTATTTCTCACCCAAATTTACCAATAACCTACACCAAAACTTACAAGTATATACCAGCCAATTTCAGCATTAAATCCAAGCCAATTTTGACATCTAATATGATATTTTATCATATGCATTCATGTTTGTATTCTTACCCTATTTAACTTATATGTTAAGCATAACTTGATCAGCCATACTCAATATACTTAACTCATAGGTATTTTTCATAAGAAAACCTTATAAATATACCAAAACAAACCATTGTTGTCATTCCAATGGCTAGTTTACAAACCACATTTATATGCCAACAATGGCCAAGTTGCCTATAAATTCCGTTATGCTAAAATAAGTTTACTATTTATACCAAAACAAGCTAGTGAATAGTGTGATGATGCTCTAACCAATCTCCAACCTTCACAAGATTTCGAGCACTAGAAAATAGAGAAAATAAAACCTAGTACACATTTAATGCTTAGTAAGTTCGTTTAACATAAGTTAAAACTTATAAACTACATTTATTAATGTTAAGCATACAAAGTTAAAACTTACAAACTACATTTATTAATGCTAAGCATACAATTAACATGCTTTTCATCAATTTGACAAGTTTGCCTAAACACATATACTCAATCAAGCAAGTTAGTCATATAATACATTTGTACATCAAATAAGCATAAATGTGCTCATCATATAACCCTTCATCAAATAATTCAAAAGCATTCAAGACATATTTCTATTTATCTCATTATTTTTCTCATGTGGAGAGTTTTATGTGTTGAATTATTGAAATCTTGATAGATACTCAATTAGTACACTCAAGGTGTACAAATCTGTAATTCTTCAATCCATAATCAAGGGTATCTGGTAGGGCACTTATTCAGGAAGCACACCCTCGAGCCACATATTAGGATGCTCAATGAGCCATGTAATCATGTGATAGGACTCTTATCTGGGCTAATCACTAAACTCATAAGAGTTTTATTCAGGGAGCTCATAAAACTTATCAAATATCTTCGAAGAGATAATATCAACAAGTACCGGATAAGGTAACAGGGAGTTCAAGCGAGCCATGCCAAGAAACTCTTAAAAGTTCATATCAGGACACTCACAAAGAGCTGCAATAGTGCACAACACATGCTAAATCACTACCGATCAGGATGCTCGCAAGAACAATACATCAGGATGCTCGAGAGGGCTATATCAGGATTACTCATTTGAGCTAAATTGTAACAACCCGAGTTTGGGGCTAGTCGAAATAGTGGTCTCAGGACCACAAATCCAAAATTGAATAAATTATTTTTTTATTATTTTGGAGGCATGTTTATATTAGTGCATGAAAAATTTGGTGAGTTAATTTTGACATTCGTGTGCTCAATTGTGAAAAAAAGACTAAATCGCATAAAGTGAAAAAGTCCTAATTTGATAGCTAAAAGTGTCAAATAGCTAGAGAATAAATTTTGGGGGTCTTTAAAGGGCAATTAGACCCTTTAAAAGGGCTTGGCAGGCCATGAAACAAGGAAGGGTGAATGGTCAAAATGTTAGGTAAGTGGTGTCATGCTATGTGATGAAATAATACCTAAGCCTAGCTACTATCTTTTTCTTTCATTCTCTCTTCATTCCCATCAATTTTTTTTAGCCATTGTTAAGGGTTTGAAAGCTTAAAAATTTTACAAAACTTTAAGCCTTCACAAGTAAGTGATTTTCCAACCCTTTGATGAATATTTTTATACTTTTGAGACCCTTGAAGCATGAGCTTTCAAATGACAGTACTATTTTGCAAAATGATCAAGAGTGTAGGGTTTGGCCATGATAGGGTTTGTAATGTTTTCTGATTTTTTTATGGAAGAAAATAAGTCTTAGGTGTATTATGAACAACTTTTTTGAAAGGTGTTAACATGAAAACACCTAAAAGAACTATATTGCATAAGTTGTAAAATAGATGTTAAGTATGTGAAATAGTGGGTATTTGGAGTTGCTATAAGAGTAAAAAGGGTTCGGCTAGGCTTAAGATGTGAAGAAATTTGATAAAAATCATTTTTTGGACCTAAGGGTAAAATGGTCATTTTGCCCAAATATAGGTTATTGAATACCTAGATCGATAAAGTGATTAAATTTTTGAATTTTTGTTATAATAGATCAAGAAATACCGAACTCGAACCTAGACCAGGGGAAAGCCAAGCAAATCGACTAAATCGACTAGTTGCCACATTTTGTAATCCGAGGTAAGTTGTATGTAAATAATACAACTACATTGCTTATGTATGTGTTGAATTGTATTTGAATTATTATAGCATGAATTTCTTGATTGTAACACCCTAAACCCAACCTAGACGTTATGGCTGAATCTGGAGTGTCACATCGAAGTGTTTTTCGAAAATTGATCTTCAAAGTAAAAATCTGTTACTGAATTTAAAACCTTTTAATATTATTTAACAAAAGTTCTTGTCAAAGCATTTAACTTATTAACCTTCAATGTTATATTAAATTGATTTAAAAACGTGGAAGCTTTTTAAGTCAATGAAGTTTAAAACGCGTGTTTTAGAAAATAGTATTTGTTATAAAAACTTGTTTTTACCTAGACTAGCAGTTTTTTAAAAATATATATATAATCCAAAGCCCAATTAAAAATTAAAACCCACAAACGGCCTTATTACAAAATTAAAAACCCAAAAGTGAAATTTAAATTAAATAAAGTCAAATGCAAGACACAGCAGTCGTGTGGCCACCTCCAAGTCCCTTGCGACACCAAATCGTCTAAGGCTGAGGATTACCTACACAGTTAAAAACGGGGTGAGTTTACAAAAACCCAGTGTGTAATCCCAATATTAAACAAACAGTGAATAACACAGTCTGAGCCTAAGCCCAAATCAGTAACAGTCTGGGCTTGAGCCCTATTCAGTATCAGTACAGTGCAATGCAATTATGCATCCCACCCAAATCCAGCCAACACACCACCCGTACCAACCAACACACCATGTGGGGATGTAAATCGACCCACCCAGCCAGCACACCAATATCACAGCAAAGTTGCCAGTAATAATAATGTAGCATAGCTGCCAGAATAGTAAGTGTGGCAAAGCCACCAGTATCAGTAATTGTGGCATAGCCACCAGCAACAGTGAATGTGACATAGTCACCAGTACAGTACTTCTTCCATATCAAAATCCCAACCCCATGCAGTATGTCACGTCATAAATATTACGTGTATGCAAAGTCATACTCACTACAATCATAATGTAAATCATAAGCACATCAGTCATACTAAATATAAGGGCATAATCGTCATTTTACCATACAGGGGTATTACAGTCATTTTACCCTACAAGGGCATTATGTTCATTTTACCCTACAGGGGCATTACGGTCATTTTACCCTACAGGGGCATTACGAACATTTTACCCTACAGGGGTATTACAGTCATTTTACCCTATAGGGGTATTACGGTCATTTTACCCTACAAGGGTATTTCAGTAATTTTACAAACTGAGGTCTTAACGACCCAACAAAAGGTCCACCGTTGCCTCGAGCGACTTAAGTAACCTAAACAGACCGAACTGTGTAAATGGGCCTAAAGCCCATACTCGGCCCAATTGGGCCCACACACTCGTGTGGCCCATTTAGCCCAAATTTAGATATGGCTATGTGCACACCATAGCCTGATTCACTAATAGTCACTTACCGCAGATTTTATCCGTGTGGGTCACGAGCCCATTGGGCCCATAAGGCCCATTTCGACCCATCGAGGCCCAAAATAACCTAGGTCATGTGCGCGACATGACAAGTCTATCTAGTTCCCACTTAACAGCGAAATTTACCACCGCGGGCCTATAGTCCCATTAGGCCCATACGACCTATTTAACCCAGAACTATTCACAGCTGTACGAATGATGTAGCCCAGTCCAAAACTTACCACATAACATACATTTTATTCGAGTGGGCCCACTAGCCCATTGAGCCCACACGGCCCAATCCGACCCAACGTGGCCCAGAACGTCCTATGCCATGTATGCGACATGATAAGCCCAACCATATTCCACCTAGTAGTTGATTTGACACAAGCGGGCCCACGGGCCTATTAGGCCTATTCGGCCCATTTTGTAGCCCAAATGGCCTACTACAGCCTAAGCCCACGAATTCGCTCATGGTGGCCTTCCTCATCGTATGCCCACGTTTCGTGAGCTCGGTTCACCACTGTGCGATCGCACACTCATGTGACATCATACGCCATATTACCGGCTTTTCGGAATTTTGCCGATCTACAGTCACAGTAGTGCAAACAATACATACTTTCAGCTTTTCAGCCAATTATCAAAACAAGGCATACAGTTACACACCTGATCACGTAGAGTACAAAGAATTCATGATCGCCAGAACCTATATTCAAACATAACATTCAGTTAATCACTAATCAAATAGTGTTACGAAAACCCTTAACAACAACCTAACCGAAAGATCGACTACCACTTGCCTTGAGTAGATCAGCAGACTGTGATTTGCCTACTTAATCCAAAGTTTGGTGTAGTCACCCTTCCGCAACCTAGCGAAAAGTCCCAAACCACGGACACCCTACATCGCTTAAACTTGAGGCTAGAGGCTACGCGCTCAATCTCAGTCGGCACCCTTGACTTTATCACTAGCACCCCCTTTTCCCATCTAAAGTTCGATTAGCAGAGGCTACTTACCAAACCGAAAATAGAAATGGAAAGAGAGTGAAAAGGGGTTTGAGATGGAAAAGAATTTGAAAAAAAAGACTAGATTTAACCAAAGGTGTTTAGGAGAAAAGGAATAAGATATTCGGCTTAAGAGAGAAAGAGGAGAAAGGTAAGTAAATGGAGAGGAAGAAAACAAAAATTGGTTGAGTCAATGGTTTGAGAGACTTGAGAGTATTCAGCCACCAAGGAGAAGAAAGGAAAGAGATGTCGAAGAAAGGGAGAACAGATTCGGCAGGCTGTGAAGGGAAAGAATCGGTCACTAGAAAAACAAAAAGAAAAATAGAATACTTGAGTGGCACCCACCAATTCAGCTAGAAAGGAGAAAAACAAAAAGAAAGCATGAGAGGTCACTTTTTAGTATATGCTCAGCAATATAGAAAATTGAGAAACCAAAAAATAAAAATGAGGAGAACCCGAGAAATGGCACAAAAGAATTCGACTTCTATGAAACAAGAGGTCCTATGACCGAATTTTCCAAAATAGGGAGTCCCACATTCGGCCAACTCAAACACTCCCCTCAACCTTCCAAAATTTTCTCCTACAAACACTCTACCTACCGATTTGAATTACTTCAACCTCCTCCACTCATTCGAGTAGCAACAACTTATTCAAACCTTATTCAAACTCCTTTCAAACTCTTCTAGAAATCTCCTTGATTTACTCCCAACAACCTCATCCAAGACCAAGTCAAGAACCACCACAGGAGAGTTTTAATCCAACTCTACCTCTCTCACCACATGGTAATAAAATAAAATTCCTTTGCATTCCATGTGTTTCGAACTCAAGATCCCTTGCCACCATAATGACACCACAACCACTGGACTACAAGCTCATATTGTGTCACATTTTATTCTTAATTACTTAAAAGGCTCACTTCCAAGTACCAAGGGTTTTATTCACTTAAATAAATAATTTAGCTAAAGCCCAGGTTTTAACCCAGGACTTCTCCAACACTCCCAAATATGCCCAAATACTTAGCCACTAAAGCCAACATGCAATTGTGATATTTCTCGCACACATAAACTTTTATGTGTTCCAACGCTCAAGGTCAAATCCTTCTAGGCCCAAATTCGGGGCATTACATTGATTTTGGAAATGAGACGATATGATGAGAATAGAGATAATAGAATTCCCGAATGAACCTCAGAAAATAAATCAGACATTCATGCCATGATATTTGGGTCACTTGTGTAAGCTAGTATAAGACATGTCTGGGACATGCATCGGCTACATTACGAGAGCCAATGTAAGACCATGTCTGGGACATGGCATCAGCATTGAGACGAATGCTAGTGTAAGACATGTTTAGGACATGCATCGGCCTCGAGATGTAAGCTAGTGTAAGACATGTCTAGGAGATGCATCAGCTACAAGATGTGTCAGTGTAAGACCATGTCTGGGACATGGCATCGGCACAGATATACTAGAACTTGTTTAAGACCATGTCTGGGACATGGTGTCAATGTCTGACCCATATTTGAGGCTAAATGAGTATCCAATAATGTTCCACATGGTTCACCAATGAAAGCATGATTTAAAGTTAACTAGGAAAGTATAACCGTGTTATGAGTGGTATAGGTACCTATGTGGTATGTATGAAATGTGAGCTCAATATATGCTATGTGAGGTGTAATGCATATTTATGAGTAAGTTTTGCTTATGCCACTTGTGTATTATGATACTTGTTGATGAATGGTAAAGATATGTTGTATATTTATTTATGTGCAACTTACTAAGCTTTATGCTTACTCCCTCTCCTTTTCCATTTTCTTATAGTGCCGCTTATCTAGCTCAAGGATCAACTAAAGTTAGAGATATCGATCACACTATCAATCGAAGCATTTGGTATAGTTTGATTTATATTTTTGAATATAGCATGTATAGGGCTTAGACTAAACTATTTTTGTGCCATTGAGAATTGGCCAAATTGTTGGCTTGGGTTGGAAACCCTTGATTTTGTATTAAACCTTGAATGGTGGAAAATATTCATTTTGATTTATATACAAAGATGTATTTTCATAGATGAATAAAATGCATTATTGGAATGTTGTCTATTATGGCTGATTGGTTTAAATAAGTTATCCTTGTATTGGTTTGGTTGTCTTTGTGCAAATTGTGTAAGTAAAGGTGGAAAATAGGCATGGTAAATAGCCTTATATTGTCCACACAGGTAGACATACGGGCGTGTGTCTAACCCATGTGTGACACACGGTCTGCCCTGCGGGGGTGTGGTTCGGCCGTGTGTCCCCTGCACGTAAAAATTCCAAGTCAGTATGCATGATAGTAAACACATGGGCAGAGACAGGGCCGTGTGTCTTAACTGTGTGAGGGGCACGGCTTAGCACACGAGTGTGTGCCTTGGCCGTGTGTCATTTTGAGGATGCTGACGTCAGAAACAGAATATCCATGTTTTTCTACACGGGTTAGGACACGGTCATTTCATGACCTTGTGAAGCACACGAGCCAGGGACACGGGCATGTGCCAAGCCATGTAAAAGCCCCTGTAGGTGTAAAATTAGAGTTAATTCCACACAGGTGGAGGACATGTGGGTGTCCCTGTATTACTTAGGCCGTGTGAGCCACATGGGCCATCAACACGCCCATGTTGAAATGGCCACACGGGCGTGTTGTCCTTCCACACGGGCATGTGCCTTGTTTCAAAGTAATATTTTCTATAGATGATTTAAGGGCTTGGGTTGATCTCGAATAGTTTTCAAGGGTCGATTTGGGGCTCGTAGGCCCATAATAAGAGGTTTAAAGTGGAAATGGAAAAAAGCTTTAAATTGGACCAAGTCTGGGTGACTTGTGAACGTTTGTGTGCATGAGATTGAGTTAGGTAATGCCTCGTATTTCATTCCGGTGTGGGTTACGAATATGGGGTGTTGCATAAATCATGTCTGCAACAGATGCAGAATTACATTCACATACGGGAAATCATACGTATCCACCGATTGTCATTATTCCAACGAAACTTAACATTTTAAATACATTTCCAATCATGTAATCATTTCATGTATTTATAACATTCATATAAAATCACATAAACATATACAACATTCAATTGAAACATATTAACATGCATAATTAAGTTACACGGACTTACCTAAATAATAGTTCGTATAGGAAAATCTACTAATCCGAAACTTTTTCTTTTCCTCGATCTAACTTCAGATTTGAGTTATCCGGATCTATATAAATGAATTTAATCATCAATTTAATACAATTAATATTCAATTATATTCAATTTACACTCTAGGCAAAATTACCATTTTGCCCCTAAACTTTTCATAAATTCCAATTTCGTCCCTAGGCTCAGAAAATGAAATTCATGCAATTTAATCTTTATTCCAAGCTTAACTGAAATTTTAGTTTAAATTTTATAGCACATGTATTTCACAAATTTTAGAATTTTTCTTCAATTTTTACAACTTTACAATTTAGTCCCTAAATCAAAATTTCGTAAAAATTCACTTTGTAAAAGTTGTTTATCTATCAAAAACCTTTCATTTTCTTCCATAAATTTCAAATTTTAAGCATATTTATCCATGGCAAAATTTCTATACTTTGATAACTTTTCAAATTGATTCCTAATCTAGATAGATTAGGTTATCCCAATCTTAAAAATATAAAAATTACTAAAAACGGGACAAGAATACTTACCCAATTAAGCTTGATTAATTTCCTTTCTCTCTCCTAGGGTTTCCATGCAAATTTTGGAGAAGATGATGAAAATAAGATAATATTTTCTATTATAATCTTTTAATTAATTCAATTTCCAATTTAGTCCTTGCTATTTTTCTAAATTTACATGGATGAATATCCAAAAATATCTACTAACTTTTAATTAATGATCTAATTACCATATAAGGACCTCAAGTTTTAAATTCCACAGCTATTTGATCCTTCTAGCTACTAGAATTCAACATTTGTATTTTATGCAATTTATTCCTTTCCGTAATTAAGCACATAATCAGTAAAATTTTCTTATCAGAATTTTCATATGACATTCCTATCATAATGCAGACCATATAAATCTATTAAAATAATTTTTCTTTCTAGCATGGATTTGTGGTCTCGAAATCACTGCTCTAATTTTACTGAAAATGGGCTGTTACAGTTACAACAGAGTAGATGAGTACTCTGAGTATCATACTCAAGGGAGGCAAGCACTAAATTAATTCTAACCTAAGCACAAATAGACCTAATTATTACTTTAGATAGATTATCTTACGATGAAATATAAAATAAATATTTTTGGTATATTAATAACAAAAATAAAAAGAAATAAATCGTGAGAAGTCAAATAGTTGAATCTGTCAAATCTGAGCATGGGTGATTAGTTTGTTTCGGTAATCATAACCAATTACCGCCTTCCGATTTTCTTGTTCAATCAAATTGTCAATAACCCAGTAGGATCATTCGATCTTCCACTAGAATAACAAGTCTGGAAGAACTACTTATCTCTCAACCTCACAGTCAAGATCGATTCAGGTTTAAGGTGTTCACCTATAGGCCATACCAATTTTGGGTTAATTCCCACCTTAATAACTTTCTAGCACCTTCAAGCCTAGTGTTTTAAGTTCTTCCTTTCCTGAACAACTGATATGTTAAGAAAACCCTAAAAATAGTTAATTAATTATACCTCCAATCACTAATCTCCCACAGGAGGATTAGTTTCTCATGGATCTTATTAACAGTATAAACTTGATATATAAAATAGCTATGGATAACAATTCAAGAATATAAAATTTAGAAGAAGCCTGATTTGTATTGAATAGAATGTCGAATCCTCACAGAGTTTGATCAAGTTCACAAATCAAATCTTTTCCACAAAAGCAAAGAACAAAAACTGAAATAAACCTAAAGTCTAAGAAAAGAGAAAGACTAAAAGACTAAAAATAGGAAGAAAATTATAAAATATCTAAATTCGTCCATAACATGTGTTAAATGAGCCTATTTGTAGGCTTAAGAGTGGTCGTTTTCCTTAGCCCTAGGTCAGTGGCTGTCGTCCTTAAGCCTAGGTCAACAACCGTCCTCGTTCTTAATGTTTGATTGTACAGTCCAAAACGCCCCTGGCTCGTAATTATTTCTCGTTTAGAGGTGATGTCACGACACACCAAGTCCTATGTCACGGCATTGAAGGCAGTATCCTTCATCTTCAAGGGTGTGTCACGACATCCTCAAGTTGTGTCTCAACACTGAAGGCAGACTTGAAATTTTTCTGTTCTACTCCCTATGTTGTGATATCCAAATCTCCGTGTTGCAACACAACAACCATTATCAAGTTAGTACACCTTGTAACTAGTTTAATTTGCTACACTGAATTACGATAGATCAATAAAATTCTTCTACAAGTTAAATAACAACAACTTCTTTGGGAGTGACACAGAATCGCTTCCATCTATGATACCACACTAAAGCCCATATTTCATTACAAAGAACTATTAATGGTTTGAATCCCCTTTCTTGGATAAAAGTTTTTCCTTGAAGTTCAAGATAATACTTCTTGCCATTTTGTTTTGAAATTTTAAGGAATTCAAAATTGTCGATGGTTCTTGCACAATCGACTTTTTAGAATTTCTAGGTGGCATGTTAAATATAATTTATACTAATATGAAAGAGGTATCACACAATATTTCCAATGTAACAGTAAAAATAAAATTTAAAACCCTTGACCTCGATATTGTAGTCCTTGTTGCTCTGTTCCAATCGGTTCTATCAATCCTACATCAACTAATGTTCCAGATTGCAAAAGAAGCTTGAAAATTTAGAGATGTAATGAAAAGGGGTTTTATGGTTTTGAGAAGTTTAGAATGTGAAGAAATTTTAAAATGTGAAGTTAAGGTGTTTTAAGTTTAAAAACAAGGGTTTTAGGGTTAAAAATTGGGTAAAACAAGGTTTAGTCTGTCTGGTTGCAAAATCGGGTCGTGTCAATCCTATAAAAACTTGTAGTGATGTCACGACACAAGGGTTTCATGTCGCAACAACCCTTGAAATTTGTCGTTGTTGCGACATCAGGGTTCGATGTCGTATCACACTCTAAAATTTTGGAATTCCAGGCATATTGTTCCGATCTTGCAACACATAGAGTTCATGTCGTGACATCGAGTTGGTTTTCTCAATTCTTTCTATTCTGGCCTTGGTGTTGCAACACTAACTCTGTTTTTGCTCAATATTCCAATTTTTAAAGTGTCTTAGTTCTCATAAAATGTAAATTTAATATAAATAAAAATCTATTTTAGTTGGTTAGTCAGATATACAATAATTTACAAAAACTAGATATTGGTATAGATTTATCAAGTTTTATTGCCTGATTCGTCCGACAGCTCCATTAATGTACACGAGGACTTTTTTTTGTTTCTTTAAGTGTTAGTCTATCACCCATTGTGCTACTCCATCTTCTTTCGCTCGTCTCATTCTTTAAACCTATTCTTTCGACCTGCATTGATTGCAAAGAAGATTTCTCTTGACTCAAGGTAATTAGGCTCAAGGATAGATATTTCTATACAATGTTCTCCTAAATTTTTCCTATTTTTCTCACTCTGTTGATGAAAAAATTTAAAGGTTGCTGCTATTGGCTGCTGTTGGGATAGCCGGTATGCCTTGTGGCGCAACGTAAAATATATTTCGGTGATCCACAGTGAATGATCCATGTACGAGGAAGGAATCGGGTTGAAATAGGGTTGAAAATATGCCTTTTTTATTGAAAATATTGTAAGGATGATGCTGATTCAATGTCGATTCCAAGCCATAATGAAAACATCTTGGCTTCTATATAGTCCACCCCGTAAAAAATGAACAACCACTTTCTCTTGAACATTTTCAGATAAAGTTAAAAACGGTTGTAACAGCCTGTTTTTGGGTCAAATCAAAATAGTGGTTTTGGGACCATCAATTCGAAGTAGAAATATTAATTTTGTTATTACTTTAAGGTTTACAGTATGACTGAATGATTGTGTGAAAATTTCATTAAGAAATTTTATCGGTAGAGTGTCCAATTTGACTAATAGGACTAAATTGCAATATGTGCAAAATATGTGTTCTAGAAGCTAGAGGTGTCTAATTGCTATGAAATTTTAAATTGGATGTCCTTAAATGGTAATTAGACTATTATAATTTAAGTTGGACAAAAATGGACATGGCTAGGTGAAATTTCAAAGTTTGGCATTAAGGGCATTTTGATCATTTGGTAAAGAAAGAAAAATAAAACTAAAATAAAAGTTTTCATCTTCACAAATTAGTCCCCCCATAGCAAAAAATCTCATGGAAGACATAGCTAGGGTTTTGGCCACTTTCAAGCTCAATTGTAAGTTCGTTCTTGCCCCATTTTTAATGATTTTCATGTTTTTAAGGTTGTCTCAATCTAATCTAGTTATTTCAAGGGCTAATTTGAAAGAAAGATGAAGTTTAAATTTTTACCCATGTTGAATATTTGTGTATTTTGATGTCTAATGGTAGAAAATGCATGTTTGGTGTTAGATAAACAATATTTACCAAGTGATTTTTGATGAAAATGTCAAATAAGGACCTATTTGTAAAAGTTATAAAATGTATGTAAAAATGTGAATAAATGAAAAATATAGATTGTTATGAGCATGAAATAGGTTCTTCTAGCCTTGGGTCATGAAGAAATTGAATGAAAATCATTTTACGAGCCTAGGGACTAAAATGTAAAAAGTTAAAAAGTTAAAGGCAAAAATGTAATTTTTTCCATAAGGTGTTTTTGAGATTAAATTGAATAATGTGATAATTGAATGAGTTAAATTTGATATTATGGATCAAGAAAGAAGAGGTTCTAACCTAGACCGGTGAAAGAACAAAGTTGTGGACTAAATTGAACTATTAGCCATTTTGTACCGAAGTAAGTTCGTATGCTAAAAATAAGCTTAAACATGATTGTATTTTATTGCTTTAATATTGCATGAATTGTATGTTTGATAAATGTGGATGAGCTTAATCTTATGAACGAGTCCAAAGATGAATCGACAAGCTAGAAATCTCATTGAACCTTAGGAATAGGGTAGGATACAAGTGACATGTCACTAGGATAGTTATATGTTATGTGATTATGTGATCTGGGTTCTAGTCTTGTACGTTCTACCGGTAGCTGAGTATACCAACATATGTTGCGGATACTTGACAGGTTGTGTGAGCAGCATTGCTTAGCTATGTCTTGACTGAGAGCTTGTGTAAGCAGGCCCGTTGATAGCTCATGAGCGAGAAACTATGTGATATGAGATTTAAGGTAGCATTGGCTACATATGTGGCACTTAGTGTGTAAGAACTTTGAGTATCCTACATTATTATTTCGAGTGGTTCACGGGTATGTCAAAAATGAGATTATGTGTAAATTCCTTTCGAGATGGTACAGGTATGTACTTGAAGCTCATATTTAATAAATGCTTGAAATAATGAATATGAGGTAAGTTTTGTGATGGAATGAGCTATGGTTATGAGACCATGGTAAATGTACATTTAATTATGCTATATTATTTGAATGTTACACTTAAGGTAGGTTGCTTATTTCCTGCATACGAGCTTACTAAGCTATATAGCTTACTTTGTTTATTTTCCATGTTTTTATAGTTACGCCAAGCTAACTTGGATCGGAGATCGTCAGAGATTCGCCTCACACTATAAAAACTATTATTTTGAGTATTTGATGATCTTAGTATTTTGAAAGTATGGCATGTATAGAGACTTCGTCATTTTGTTATATGTGTCATTTGATTTGGCCAAATGTATTGGCTTATATTTGTTTAAGTTGATTTGGTATTTAGCCATGTAATTGGCTTATTTTGGCTAAAACGGTTGTAAGCCCATTTATATATGTATATGAGCCAATGTCTTTGGTGTTATGGTCATGGTATGTTTGGTGTACGATGGAGTTTGATTTTTAGCATGAATGTGAAATGTTTGGAAATGTGCTTTATTGGTGAGATGATAATCTTATGCACAAATAGGTGTCATGAAAGTAGTTTAATGATACTTTGTATATGTGAAATTAGAATGATTAATTTGTGACACAATAAATGTTGTGAGTATGATAGTGAAAGGTATTGTATTGATATGATTTAGCCATGATTGTGGATGTTTGGTTGCCTAAGTATGCCATGTTTTGTGCCTTTGATTTGGTGTAAGTGTATGTGTGAATAAGGGTGGCAAATTACTTGGTAAATAGCCTTTATTTTGTCCACACGGGTAGACACATGGGCGTGTGTCTAGGCTGTGTGTGACATACAGTTTGCCCCATGGGCATGTGTATAGGCCGTGTGTCCCATGCACCTTAATTTTGTGAAACAAAATGCTCAGAATTGAGCACACGGGCGTGTGCCCTGGCCGTGTGAAGTCTGCACCTCTTTTATGAAAATTAATTTTCCACACGGCCTAGCACATGGGAATGTGACTTGGCCGTGTGATCTTAATTTGTTCATGGGTTTGAATCAAATTCATATATTAATTATATTCTTTCCAAAAGAATATTAATTTTCATGTGTTTTATATTTTTAACCGAAATTAATTAATATAATTGTTCATATTAATAAATTTTGTAAATATATACAATTAATATTTTGTATGAATAAAATTCAAATATTAATTATATATATTCTTTATTTGTGTACATAAAATGTGTTTAATATTTAATTATCAAGTTAAATTAATTCAAAAATTATTTTAATTCATGTAACAACTCCATACAATACAAAATATATTTGAATTTTGTTCGTTTCAACTATAGGGTGTGACCCTGTAGCCTATTGTAACGTTGGTAGTAATACTAGAGCGTTTCAAACTTTACAAACAACGAATGGCATCTAGCAGTGCACCATTGCCACCCAAGTTAGAAGAAGTCGTGATTCTACATAACCTTTCTGTGATAGCCTTTTCATGTATTATATCTTTTTATCCTTAATATCTAGATTGGACACAAGTTATGGAATAGTCACACTTTTATAGTCTAATCTCATATATCTTGATTTTTTTTGAGCAAACTATAATAAACAAATAAGTCTGATATCTTATATCAACTTATTCGAGCATGGACATGCATTTCTAGTCTCACTCCATCAAGAGATATTACTCACATTATGTAAGAGGGATAAATCCTATCTTGATCAACCATATCCTACTACATGGATTGTGGTATATCCAATATCTATCTCTATAGTACAACTTGTTAGGGCCCGATTTTGGGCCCAGTCAGAATAGTGGTTTTGGGACAACTGATCCGAGGGCGGAGAAATTATTTTTAATATATTTTATGTGTTGTGGCATGATTATATGATAGTATGAAAATTTTGGTGATTAATTTTAGCGATTTCATGCTTAATTGTGAAAAATTACTAAATCACATAAAGTGCAAAAGTCTTAATTTGATAGCTAAGGGTGTTAAATTGCCACGTATCATAAATTGAGGGTCTTTAAAGGGCAATTAGACCCTTTAGGGCAATTAGACCCTTTAGAGAGGCTTGGCCGACCATAAGACAAAGAAAATAAAATAGTCAAAGTGTTAGGTATTTGATGACCTAATCTGTGATAGAATAATACCCTAAAGCCTAGCCTTCATCTTTTTCATTCATCCTTTCTCCTTGATCAAAAATATCAGCCATATGAGGGTTTGGAAGCTTGAAAAATTTCAGCCACTTAATCTCCCTGCAAGTAAGTGGTTTGATGACTTTTCTTAATAATTTTTGCATTTTTGGAACCCTTGTAGCACGAGCTTCCAAATGAGAGGACTATTTTACAAAATGGTTGAAAGTCTAGGGTTTTACCATGAGTGTTTTCATGTTGTTTTCTAAAATTTTATGGAAGAAAATGAGTTACGGTGGTGTAATAAACAACTTTTGTGAAGTAGTTTTCATGGAAACCTTAACTAGGGACCATTTTGCATAAGTTAAAAATTAGATTATAAATGTGAGAAATAATGGAAATTTTGGGTTGCTATAAAAGTAAAATGGGTTAGGCTTAAGATATGAAAGTTCGATAAAAATCGATTTTTGGATCTAGGGGTAAAATGGTCATTTTGCAAAATTTTATGGGCAAATGGTCATTTTTGTAACGCCCCAATTTTCAAGTTTTCTGTGTTTCTGTGATTTTTAAAATTTGTGCGTGTTCTGGTTGGTTAAAATATATATTTTAGTAGGTTAGTGGGCCTTTGGAAGGCCCAAACTTAAGTTAAATTCATGGTAGTCTTCGGAATTTTAATTTTATGAACAAGTGATGCAATTGGCGTTTGGGCTTTTAAGAGTAAAGGGGTAAAAGATGACACAAAAATGAGTGTGGTGTAGTGGCAAGGTGGCGCCACTTAGGGGACAAGGAAGTGACGCCATAGAGGAAGCAAGGGGTCCAAGGTTCAAGTCTTGGCTCTTGCAATATATTTTGGTTTTTCTTTTCAATAAATCTAGAAGCAAGTAGCTGCGCTTTAAAGTTTAATGTGTTGGATTTATGACACAAATGAGTTGATGGCCTAGTGGTGGTGGCGTGAGTTGGCATGTGAGAGGACTTTGGTTCGAATCCCTTGGCACGCAAAGGTTTATTATTTTGCTATGTTGGGACGGCAAGAGTTGGTGTTGGTTTTAAACTCTGGTGATGGAGGGATCCCACATCGGGAAGCTAACATAAGAGTAGATGGAGAGCTGGCTTTAAATAGAGCAAACCATGAGGAGTGTAGGCATACCCTTCTTGGCTGATCCCTTTCGCTTTGTGACGTGTTCGTTTGGGTTGGGCGTCAGCTAAGAGTGTTTGGAGTGTGGATTAACTGTAGTCTCCTACTAGGTGTGTATTTCTCATTACTATAGCAATAGGACGGCTATTTCGGGCCGCGATGGGCTGAAATGGGCATGTGGTCCCGATGGGTCCGTAAGCCCAAGTGGATAAGTTGTAGAATTACTAAAATACCCTTGTAGGGTAGGACTATCGATTTACCCCTGGAGGGTAAAACGACTATTTTGCCCCTCATGCGTAAATGACTAACTTGTGTGATGATTGGGTTAGTTGATGTGGATTTATGTTAGTTATCGTTAATTCTTAAGTCTAATGTGTTAGTGATCGATTGTAGGATTATCGTGTGGGAGATATCGTCATCAATCGTCATCAATCAGGTGTGTAAACGACACCCTCCCTTAGACTGAATCGGTAAAAGCCAAAATACAGAAATGTTGGTATTTTGTGAACTCGCGAGCGTTCGAACGCTCGTGAGACAGTTGTTAATAAATATGGTGCATTTGGATGATTAGAGTGCAGAGTGTGCATTTTTGTGCACAACGGTATTTTTGGGCTTAATGGGCTGAAAACAGGCCAATGGGCCAACGGGCCCACTTTGGTAAAAAGATGAGGTAAGTACTTCTGATTACTTGGTAAACGTTAGAATGAGCATGAAACCTTAGCAATAGGTAATAATTACTGAAATACCCTTATGCATGCAAAATTACGATTTTACCCTTAGGGTTATTTTTTTCTGAAAAGCATGATGTTCTGTTTCTGTATACGTATGCCATGAAATATTATTTCTGTTGCATGGACTTGGGTTTATATTGATGGAGGAAGCGTTCTGGCAGCCTCACTGCAACCTGATGGCCTCGCCACATATATCTGTTCTGGTGACTTCGTCACAATATCTGGCAGCCTCACTGCAATCTAGTGGCTTCGCCACATATATATATATATATATCTGTTCTGGTGGCCTAGCCATAATATTTGTATCTGGTGACTTCGTCACAATATCTGGCAGCCTCGCTGCAATTTCTGTGGTGTGTAGCGGTTGGGTGGGTCAAGTAGTCTCCCACATAGTGTAAGGCTGGTACGGGGGTGTTATTGATGCTCTGGGTTGGGATTTCTGCATTCATGATATATTTGTTCTGTATCTACTATGGGCCTATGGGTTTTATTCTGATTTCTGTACTGGGCCAAGGCCCAGATAAGTCTGACTTTGAGGTTTGATGTGTTTTGGGCTATGGTTGGGTTATGTTACACACTGAGTTTACCGAACTCAACCTTTATTTTCATCTTTACAGGAAATCTCCAACCATAGTGGGCTTGGAGCTATGAGGGATTCGGAGTGGCCACATCATCTGCAAAGTTGGTTTTTCTAAGTTAGTTTATTTTTATTATTTTTATATTCTGATTTAATTTTCGGTTTTAAGTTGTAATAAGGCCGCTATTTAAATTTCTTTTTTCCGCTGTGGTTTTATTTTCTGATTATATTTATACTATGAAGAAACTACTAGTGTTAGGCTGCGTAGGTTTTCAAAATTAATGAACGTTTTCAAGACTCAACAAGCACAATAAATGGATAGCCTAAAGATTGATAAACCGGCTTTTCATTCAACCGCTGTTTTTACAAAGACCACCCCAATCACTTAAACCAGCGAATGCATACTAAGTCGTAAGTCCACGTAACACGTCAGATCTATCCATAATGTCTGGGCCGGGTTTGGGGTGTTACATTTAGTGGTATTAGAGCCAAGTTACAACAACTCAGCTGTGGAACGGGTCTAAAAATGAAAGTTTGTAAAGAAACACTGAATAAAGGTTTTCGAAAATCGTTTTTTTTAACTTGATTATAAATTATTTTCGAGAATGTTTCTAATATTTTCTCTTTACAAATAAATAATTTTAAAGATTAAAATCGATTTTCTAAAATTTGGTTTTTTTTAGAAGGTGGCACACCGAATCTCCGGCCCAAGTCTGTAAGTTTTTTGAGCTTTTCTGATTGTTTCTAAAATATCTGTTATATGCTTGTACGAAACCTTATCATGGTACTTTAGTTAGGGTAACACTGGAACTATAGAAACTCTGATAAGTAGACTGAGACTGTAGCTAGGCTACCGCAAAAGGAAACAAACTCAAACTCTAAATTACTGTTATTCATAAGACATCTGTAATAAACACTGAAATATTAAATTGATTCATAAAATTCTTAATCAGATAATACAAAATGAGTACACGAGCAGCTCGTGGAAGAGGCCGTGGACGTGGCCAAGGTAATGCTCAGGATGAATCTTCGTCGTCAGGACATGTGCCGATAGTAGATGCACCGGTACCACCAGCAACGGAGTAGAGTCTCATGATCGAGGTGCCGAGGATGATGCTCTGTCCCAGGCAATGCTCTGAGTTTTGGAAAGGGTTGCTAGGGCAAGTACGGGAAACGGAATTCGGGGGTCTATTTCTGAGCGACTCCGGGCCAATGGAGCAGAGATATCTAGGGGCGTATCTAGTGTAGCTCCAAATGTGGTTGAGTATTGGTTAGAAGCCACAGAGCGGATTATGGATGATCTGGACTGCTCTGTGGAGTAGAAGCTGAAGGGAGCCATATCGTTACTCAAGGATGAGGCATATCAGTGGTGGCTCACGGTGAGAGATGGAACTCCTGGCGACAAGCAGTGACTTAGGAGTCATTTTAAGACAGCCTTCAAAGGAAAGTATGTTGGGGCTAGTTACGTGGACGCTCGCCGGAAAGAATTTCTGAACCTGGTCCAAGGGAGTAAGTCAGTGGCTGAGTATGAGTTTGAGTTTCTGAGACTGAGCCGGTATGCTTCTAGGATTGTCGCTACAGAGTATGAGCGTAGCGTACGCTTCAAGGATGGTCTGAGAGATGAACTTAGGGTGCTGATTGCTCCGTAGAGGGAGCGTAACTTCGCTGCTTTAGTGGAGAAAGCTAAGATAGCTAGGAAGTGAAGCATACAAAAAGACAGAATCGTAAGAAAGATCAGAATCGTTTTAGGAGAGATTCAGGACTTTCAGGTGGTATGAACAGGAATGTTAAGAGAGAAAGGGTAATGGAGCTAGTTCGAGCAGTACTGATGAATGCTGTTAGACCGCAGGGTTGTAGGAATTGTGGGAAGATGCATATGGGCGAGTGTCGGAAACGTTCTGGTGCTTGTTTCCGATACGGATCTATGGAGCATAGGGTTAAGGATTGTCCCTAGGAACCAAATCAGGTTCAAGTTTTAGAGCAGAGGGTCACTCAACCAGTGAGGGGTGGACCACAGTTTTCGAGAAGACATGGGCAACGCAGAGGTGGTAATGGAAACGGTCGAGGAAGAGAAGCGCCTGGCAGGGGTGCTGGATTTGCTGAGGCTCGTCAGACGGCGTTGGTGTATGCAGCTGACGTCATAACTGGTACGTTTCTGATTTCCAGTATGCCATACACTGCGTTGATAGATGTTGGATCTACCCATTCATATGTTGCATGTGCTATATCTGGGTCACTAGGTATGTGCTCTGAGGAGACCGTGAGTGGCGTATCTGTACTAAGTCCTTTAGGTCACTCGGTTAGGGTAGATAAACTGTATAGAGATGTGCCTATAGAAACTCAAGGAAAAGTTTTCTCTGGAGATCTGATGGAGCTACCTTTTGGAGAATTCGATCTCATTTTAGGAATAGATTGGCTTGTTAAGCATAGGGCAACTCTGGATTGTGCTGCTAAGCGAATAATGTTAAATACCATAAAGGATGAGGAGGTTTTGGTGATAGGTGAGTGTAGGGATTATCTGCGTAATGTGGTGTCGGTATTGAGAGCCGAGAAGTGGATTCGAAAGGGATGTGAGGCTTATTTGGCATTTGTAAGCCAATCGGAAACTGAGGATCTAACACTGGATAAAGTTAGAACCGTGAAGGATTTTCAAGATGTTTTTCAAAAGGAGCTTCCGGGTTTGCCTCCGATCTGAGAGGTTGAGTTTGGAATTGACTTGTTGCCTGGAACGGCACCAGTGTCCATTGCACCTTATAGGATGGCACCGAAGGAGTTGGTGGAGCTGAAAGCCCAAATTCAAGAGTTATTGGATAGAGGCTTCATTAGACCAAGTGTGTCTCCGTGGGGAGCACCAGTGTTGTTCATAAAGAAGAAAGATGGGTCAATGCGGATGTGCATCGATTATCGGCAGTTGAACAAACTGACGATTAAGAGCAAGTACCCACTGCCGAGAATCGATGATTTATTCGACCAACTTAGAGGAGCTTCAGTATTTTCCAAGATTGACCTTCGATCTAGGTATCATCAGTTGAGGGTTAAGGAGGTGGATATATACAAGACGGCATTCAGAACTCGGTATGGTCACTATGAGTTCTTGCTTATGCCATTTGGGTTGACGAATGCACCTGTGGCATTTATGGATCTGATGAATTGAGTGTTCCAGCCATACTTGGATCGATTCATGGTCGTCTTTATCGGTGATATTTTGGTTTATTTTGAAACTAAGGAGAAGCATGATGAGCATCTTCGTATTATGCTGCAAGTGTTGAGGGAGAAGGAGCTTTATGCCAAATTCAGTAAGTGTGAGTTCTGGTTGAGAGAGGTAACTTTCTTGGGGCATGTTGTCTCTGCTGAAAGGATTAAGGTGGACCCTCGAAAGATTGAAGCGATTCTAGAATGGAAGCCACCGAGGTCAGTGTCAAAAATTTGAAGTTTTTTGGGTTTAGCTGGGTACTATAGAAGGTTTGTGGAAGGATTTTCTGTGATGGTAGTGCCTTTGACAAAGCTTATAAAGAAGGGATTACCGTTTGTTTGGACTGGGAAACAACAGGAATCTTTTGAGAAGCTGAAGAAAGTTCTGACCGAGACACTTGTACTGATTCAGCCGGAGTCTGGAAAAGATTTTACCATATGCAGTGATGCATCACATGTAGGATTGGGCTGTGTGCTGATGCAAGAGGGTAAAGTGGTTGCTTATGCATTGCGACAGCTTAAACCACATAAAGTTAACTATCCTACTCATGATCTGGAGTTGGCAGCGGTAATCTTTGCGCTTAAGATTTGGAGACATTACCTGTGCGGAGAAAGGTGTATTATATACACAGATCATAAGAGTCTTAACTACTTGCTGACTCAGAAGGAGCTGAACCTTAGGCAGCGGAGATGGATAGGGTTGCTTAAAGATTATGACTGCGCGATTGAGTATCACCCAGGCAAAGCTAATGTGGTGGTTGATGCCCTAAGTCATAGAACTGTATCTGATCTGAAAGCCATCTTTGCTCGTTTGAGTCTGTATGACGACAGTATTCTGTTAGCAGAACTGCAAGTTAGGCCGACCTGGGTGGATGAGATTAAAGAAAAACAGTCGAGGGATGAGTCCCTGGTTTCTCGATTTTGGCAGGTTAAGAATGGGGTGGGAAATGATGAAATGCATAATGATTTGAAAAAGATGTATTAGTAGCTCGGAATGAAACGTGGTATTTCTGAATCAGTAATTAAATGTTGGATGTGTCAGCAAGATAAGGATGATACTTTCTAGATGGGTATAGTCAGTGAAAATACCGAAATGGAAATGGGACAAAGTTACTGTAAATTTTATATCAGGATTATCCCTGTTTATGAAAAAGAAAGATACTATTTGAGTACTTGTCGATTGTTTGACAAAGCCTACACATTCTATTCTGGAAAGAGTGGATTTCACACTTGATAGATTGCTTGAATGATCTGTTTTTGAGATTCTCAGATTATATGTTGTGCTAGCTTCTGCTATGTCTAATAGAGATCTATAGTTTAAATTTCGATCCAGAAACAAGTTACAAGAAACTCTGGATATACAGTTACATTTTAGTACCGTATTTCATTTTCAGACGGATGATCAATTTCAACATATGATTTAGAATTTGGAAGATGTGCTTCGATGTTGTGTACTTGGAGTTGAAGGTAACTGGGAAAAGTATTTGCCTCTGGTTGAATTTGCTTATTATAATAGTTAACACTCAAGTGTAAAATTGTGACAACCCAATTTTGGGCCTAGTCAGAACAGTGATTTTGGAACCACGAATCTGACATAGTAAAACTTGTTTTAATTACATTTTCATTGTCTACAGTTTTACGAAATGATTTCGTGAAAATTTCATTCGAAAAGTTTGACGTTTTAGCACTCAATTTAGCAAGAAGGACTAACTTGTAAAAAGTGCAAAAGTTGAGTTCTACATGCTAGAGGTGTCTAATTATTATGAAATTGTAAATTGAAGGTCCTTAGATGGTATTAGACCATTTTACTTTAAGTTGGACAAAAATAAACATGAGGTAAGAGAATTTTAGTGTTTTGAGAAAGGGGTATTTTGGTCATTTGGTAATTAAATGAATTAAAAACCAAAAATCAAGCCAAAATTTAGTCCATCTTCTTCATGCTTGGCCTAAATTTCCTAGGGAGACATAATTAGGGTTTTTCCACTTTTCAAGCTTGATTGTAAGTCCATTCTTGCCCCGTTTTTAATTCTCCTTACATTTTTGAAGTCATTATCACTCAATCTATCTATTTCTACCATTAATTTGAGAGATGATTGAGGTCTAGGGTTTGACCCATGTTAGATATTTGTGTATTTTGATGTCTAATGGTAGATTATGCAAGTTTAAAGTTAGATAAACTACTTTTGCTAGGTGATTTTTGATGAAAATGTCAAAAGGACCTATTTGTAACAAGATTTCAAAATGTGTATAAAAGTGTGATTAAATGGAAAATGTGAGCTGTTATAAGCATGAAAGAGGTTTGGCTAGGCTTGGGTCTTGATGAAATTGAATAGATTTCATTTTACGAGCCTAGGGACTAAGATGTAAATATGTCATAGTTTAAGGGTAAGAATATAATTTTTCCATAATGTAAGTTTTGGACTGAATTGAGTAATGTGATTAATAAATGAGTTAAATTTTCTATTATAGATCAAGAGAAACGAGGTTCGAAATTAGATCGGGGGAAAATAAAGTATTTGACGATTAGGTCCATTTCCTACCATTTTTGTACTGAGGTAAGTTCGTATGTAAATAATGCATTGTTATTTATGCTTTAATTGCTTTAATGTTGTATGAATTGTGATTTTCTCTTGAACATGATCGAAAAAGTTTGATAAGTGAGAAGTCTCGGTTGAGCCTTAAGAATAGATAGGATACAAATGTCATGACATTAGGGTTATTTTAGATTATGTGTAAGACCATATTTTGGATATGGCATCGATATGAGGATTCATGTAAGACCATAGCTGGGTTATTGGCATCGATACGAGATCCCATGTAAGACCATATTTGGGATATGGCATTGGTATGGTACTATGTGTGTGTGATTCCCGAGTATCCTTTAGTATTCCAAGTGGTTCAACAGGAAATGCAATGATAATGTCAAAGTTGTGAAAGACTAGGGTATGTTGTAAACTGGTAAAGTATGTACATGAAACTCATGATTAATGAGCTAGATATGTGATGAATCCCTCGGTAAAGTTGTGATTAGGTAAGTTTGAGTATGAGAGTTACAATGACATTTATGCTAATTTATGTTAAATATGAGTTTATAATGCTTATTATTTGCATGGGAACTTACTAAGCTTTATAGCTTACTCCCTTTTCTTTTCCCTTGTCTTATAGTGTCACCAAGCCAGCTCAGGGATCGGAGATTGTTGGAGATCAAGTCACACTATCAACATAATATTTTGGGTACCAATGATTTCAATATTTTGAGTTATGGCATGTATAGAGACTTGGTTATTTTGTTATGTGTCATAATTGATTTGGCCTAATTTGTTGGCCTATATTGGTTGATAACTCAATTTGTAAATGGCCATTGAAATTGGCTAATATTGATTTAAGTATATATGCATATGATGATGTCTTTCATGGATGAGGGAAATTGATTGATTTGAGTTGAGATATATGTGAGGTTCGTGTATGATCAATGATAGCATGTGAATGAGGTATTGGTGTCTTGGTTGTGGCTGATTTGATTGAATATATATACTTGGAATGGTGCTATGTTTTGTTGCGTAGGTTTGTGCATGGAAGGGTGACAATATGGCTTGGCAAATAGCTTTGTTTTTGTCCATACAGGTAGACACACGGGCGTGTGTCTAGGTCGTGTGTGACACACAGCTCACCCCATAGGTGTGTGTTCTGGCCGTGTATCCCCTGCACCTTAATTGTCGCAAAATAGAATGCTCAGTGTTGAGCACACGGACAGAGACACGGGCGTATGTCTCAGCCATGTGGATGACACAGCCTCAGGCACGGGTGTATGCCTTGGGCGTGTGAAGTCTGCACCTATTTTATGAAAAAATATGAAAATTAAGTCGAACACACTGCCTAAGCACACGGGCATGTGCCTTGGCTGTGTGACTTTAATTTGTTATTGGATGAAAAACAGAGAGTTACACAGGTTAGGGACACAGGCGTGTGTGACCACACGGCCTGCCCACATGGACATGTCCCAAGCTACACGGGCGTATGGATCTTAAAACATGAAAAACTTTCTAAGTGTTGTGAAATTTTCCACAATTCTCAGTTTAGTCTCGAACCGCTTTCATTGCATGTTTTAGGCCTCGTAGGTTCGTTATAGGGACGATATGAATGTTTATGAAAATTTATAAATTTTGATGAAAAGTTATAAATTTTGATGAAAATTTACGTCTTGGTTTTGTAGGTTTGTATGTGTATAAGTTCGGTAATTCTTTGTACCCTGTTCCAGCATCAAATACGAGTAAGGGGTGTTACTTTTGGTGGTATCAGAGCTACGGTTTAGTCGATTCTCAGACTAATGTAGCGTGTGTAAAAGTCTAACTATACATTCCATAAATGAACTTTGATAGTGTGATGACTCATGACAATTTTAAATTGTGTTTTCATATAGTAAATGGATCCCAATCGAGCTGAGGCTGATGACGTTGAAAGTAATGTGATGGCTCTCACCCAAAGGATAGCACTGTCTGATAGTAGAGCCCCAACGATTAGTCAGGGAAAAAGGGGTAGGGAAGCCTTTCTCTATATGATGAATGAGTGGTATACAGAATTTTTTCGAACAAATTCGAATGCCCAACCTCCTCCACACCCACCTATTCCTCAACCGGTTCCCATAGCCCCACAAGGTAAGGAACTTGTAAGAATGAATAAGCCCCCGGTTGATAAGATCTGAAAGCATGGGGCTGAAGATTTTAGAGCTAATATGGATGATGATCCCGAGAGAGCCGAGTTTTGATGAGTTATCCTGCACACCGAATGAGTGTTTGAAGTGTGCCATCACACTACTGATAGATTCTGCATATCACTGGTGGAATACACTGATGTCGATGGTAGTAAGAGAAGGGGTTACATGGGAATTCTTTCAAGAGGAGTTCTGAATGAAATATATTAGTCAATAGTTCATCGATCAGAAATGTAAGGAATTTCTTGAGCTGAAATAGGGTCATATGACAATGATCGAATATGAGCAAGGATTTGTCAGACTTAGCAAATATGCTCGAGAGTGTGTTAGTTGGGATCTTAGAACTGAAAGAATTTGTGGTATTGGTCGAGCGAGCTTGTAAGGTCGAAAAGTTGAATAAAGAAAGGAGAAAAGCTGAATGCGAAGCTAAAGATTCGAGTAAAAGACCGATGAGTAAGTCATTTCCATCTCATTCAAAGAAATCTAAAGAAATGTATTCCCGTTCAAATGTATCAGCTGGGTAATTCTCATAGAGACCGCGGGAAGCAACACTTGAGTTTTAAATCTCAAGCCACTTCAATGGTAAGTGTGGGCCATGTGAGGCATAATAGACCTGAATGTCAGCATTGTGGCAGACGTCAACCCGGTGAGTGTAGAATGAATGGTCGGGCTTGTTTCAAGTGTGGTTCTTAGGAGCATTTTATTCGAGATTGCCCTGAAATGGCTGAGAAAGATAAATTTCAGAGTGCGAAGCCGAGTAATTCTACTAATAGGGGTAGGCCACCGAGGAATACCAGAAATGGAGCTAGTAGTAAAGGTGTGACAAAGGATACAACTATGAGATCCGAAGCTCGAGCACCTGCTAGAGCTAATGCCATCCATGCTTGTGAAGAAACAATATCTCATAATGTTATCACTGGTACTTTCTCTCTCTATAATACTAATGTAGTTGCATTGATTGATCTTGGATCAACCTATTCTTATGTTTGTGTGAAATTTGTAACTAGTAAGAGCTTGCCTGTTGAGTTTACTAAATTTGTGATTAGAGTGTCAAACCCCTTAGGTAACATGTATTAGTTGATAAAGTTTGCAATAATTGTCCCTTGACGATTTGATTTTATTGTTTTCCTACTGATTTATTGTTGTTGTCATTGACAAATTCAATGTTATTCTGGGTATGGATTGTTGACACTGCATGATGACGTAGTGAACTCTAAAAGAAAGATTATTGAACTGAAAAGTGAAAATGGTGAAGCTCTTTGGATTGATTCAGATGACTCGGGTGAGTTGCCTGTTGAAATTTCTTCGATGTCTACCCAAAGATATGTAAGAAAAGGTTGCCCAAAGATTTCCGAGTATCTGACATTATTATTCCCAGTGGTTCACGGGTATGTCAAAGATGAGAATAAGTGTAAATTTGTTACGAGTAGGTACAGGTATGTACTTAAAGCTTATGATTATTAATTCGTGAAATGACAATTTCAAGGTAAGTTGTGACGGAAGTGAATTATTACCATGAGATTATGGTAAATTATGTTATCTTATGTTATTTTACTTGCATGATTAATGTATTGTAAGGTTGCTTATTTCTTCATACAAGCTTACTAAGTTATATAGCTTACTCTGTTTTATTTTCAATGTTTTATAGTGTCACTAAGCTAGCTCGGAAGTGTAACACCCCGAACCCGAGACCATCGCCGGTGTCGGACACGAGGGGTTAGCAAGCCAAGTTCACTTGTTTTGCCCATCCATTGGACATTTCCAGTCAGGCTGGAAAAACTGCGTCACTGTCGCCTTAAAAATCATATCTCGAGTTTCAAAACTCGGAAACTGGTTTCGTAAATTTTCCCTGAATTTAGACTCATATATCCATCCATGGATTTATTTCTAGAATTTTTGGTCGGTCCAATTGGTACAGTTTATTAGTTAAAGTCACCCATATTACAGGGATCGACTGCTCTGACCTTCGCGCGGTATAACTTGAATATCTCTCTGTACAGGGCTTTAATGTTGGTGCCGTTTGTTTCTAATGAAACTAGACTCAAAATGGAATCTGTAAATATAAGGTATGTCTCCTAATTCTTTCTGGATAATTTATAGTAAATTTTAAAGTTGCGACAGGGAACCCAGAAACCGTTCTGGCCCTGTCTCACAATAGCTTTAATATCTCTTAACATGTAACTCCTATGACCATTTCGTTTCTTCCATATGAAAATAGACTCATCAATGTTCATTTACATAGCTGATTCACTATTTAATACCATTCCTACAAATTTTGGTGATTTTCACATTCACGTTACTGCAGCTGGCAGCATCTGTTTTAAGGTAGGTCTTACCTATTTTGTAGTCTCCATGAACCAACTAGTCTTGCCTTACATAGGTCCACATATGATCATTTTAACCATGCCAATGGCTGATCATGTGACCAACATTCCCATTTCAATTCATAGTCACATCATGACACCATATATATATATACAAACCGCAAATAGTTTAAGTTGATACTTCACTATTACGAGCCATTTTCGCATGGCCGCATACATATACATCATAACATATTTAAACCAACAAGGGTAGTCCTATACATGCCATTTCAAGTTCAACCAAGAATTTATACCAAAATGGGGGCTTGATAGTGTGGATGACTTCGACTTCAACGATCCCGAATCCGATTGCTATCGAGCGAAATCTAGAAAACCGAGAGCCAAAGCGGCGGAGTAAGCATTTTATGCTTAGTAAGTCCCAAGGAATATAATCAACTCTAATTACAGCAATACATTCACATAGTTAAATGTATCATTTCATTAATGCACATTCACATAATCATACTTACTTCACCATCCCAACTCTTATGTTCATACACAAATAACGGCTTCATTAAGGCCGATAACTCGTTCCATCATAGGAGCGGATATTCACACGCTCTTACTCCTAGCGCATAAGCACACACCGCACTTACCTTGTCATTGGGAAATTTCACAAGTGCATTAGCTGAAATTTTCCAGCAAGCTTATAATTTTCAAATCACATACCTTCGAGTTTAACCGGATGTCGCTACTCGATCAATCGCCTTGGGACATAGCCCGGTTATGGTAACCCGCACCAAGGCCTCGGGACTTAGCCCGGATATCACGATTTGCACAAATGCCTTCGGTCTTAGCCGGATAGAATGACTCATACGAATGCCTTGGTCTTAGCCCGGATGTAGCCACTAGCACAATTGCCTTGGGTCTTAACCCGGTTATAATTTCCAGCATAATTGTCTTCGGGGCTTAGCCCGGATATCATTCAATTTCTCATGCACACATACATCAATGATCATTGGACATACATATTTATTTTCATTACTAAGGCTCAAACACAATTATAATCACTAACATAATCGCCTTCGGGACTTAGCCCGGTATCATTCAATACTCATACACACATAAATCAATAATCAATACATCCATATTTCATTCCACATAATTCAAGTAAGGTCACTTCTTGAGGACTTACCTCGGATGTTGTCGAACGGCTTTTACGGCTATTCGATTACTTTTTCCTTCCCCTTGTCCAATTGTGGCCCTCTTAGCTCTTGAGCTAATTCAAACAAATTCAATTTATCAAAACCTCATTGTGCTAGCTTATGGCGAATATGACAAGGAATTTAAATGGTCATATGGCCACCCTTTAGCTTGAATACACAATGGTCATGCACATTTTATACTACATCAAGCAATTCAATACAATTTATTCGAGCATCAAGGAAAAGCTAAGGCCTTCAATAGGCTACCCAAGGCCGAATATACTTGTCCATGTTGAGGCCAATTATGCACTTAATACCACACAAAAACAGCATGCATTTTACTAGTTAATGCTTTGCATATTGTAGCTCAAAACTTACAATATAGCATCAAGCACTCATATGTGTGCTAGGCAATGTGCTTACAATTTCACAATTATTCTTCAACATCTTCTTCTTTAAACAAACTTATTCATCACTTCCTTCATAACCAAAACATCATGTGCAAACATATATATACATATATGAGCATGGCCAATTTCAAGGTGTCCATAGCCATCCAAAACACAAATTTTAACTAACATGCAAGAAGCATGAACCATGCTCATGAATGCATCATGGCCGAATATGACAATCATGCTCCTTTTCAACTTCAATCATGATAAAACAAAAGAAAGCTCAAAATCTTACTCAAGAGTAGACAATCCATCATTGCATGCATCATCATCAAGCTTCACACTTAGCATGCAATGGCTTTATCACCATAACAACTTTGGCCAAATACCATTTCCATGGCTTAACAAAGATTTGAGCCATGGCTAACATGCACATCAAGTTAGCAACCAAAACATGCATGAAACTCCTAACACAACCTCATACATACCTTAATCTTGATGCAAACTTAGCCAAATCTCCTTCTAGATCTCTTCCAAACCAAGCATGAAGCAAAAATCCTCCTTCTTCCTTAGTTTTGGCTCAAAGAAAGGATGAACAAAATTTTTTCTTTCCTTCTCTACAACTCACGGCAATGGGGGGATTACCACACTCACACACATTTTTTTTCATTTTTATCACCCATACACCTTTGTTTATTATTTCACCCTAATGCACCAACAAAACATGTTTCATGACATGTTTAGCCCATCCTCCCTTGTCATGGCCGGCCACCACCTATAAAAGGGGAATTTGACATGCAAGTCCATTATTTTGCATGCATGCTTTAATTAGTCATCACACATTTCCTATCATACTTTCAAAGTTCATTACTAAGTCCTTTCTTGTGGAATTCACCCTTATAACACTAAATCAATCATCATAAAATGTCATACATGAGCACACATATTATAGGCATCAAAATAAATTTTAATTATTTTTATGCCTCGGTTTTGTGGTCCCGAGACCACCTTCCGACTAGGGTCAATTTTGGGCTGTCACAGGAAGTCACATCACACAATCAAACTATCCTTTAGGTACCGATGATTTTAAAACATTTTGAGAGTATGGCATGTATAGGGACTTGGTCATTTTGTTATATGTGTCATTTGATTTGGCCAAATGTATTGGCTTATATTTGTTTAAGGTGATTGTAACATCCCAAAATAGGGCCTAAATGGAACAGTGGTTGCGAAACCACGAATTCAAGATAGAAAAGTTCTTTCCGATTAATTTTAATAATTTACCGAGTGATTAGATGCATGTGTTAGAGTATCGATGGAAAAATTTATAAATAGCATGCTTAATTTACCTACTAGAGCTTAATTGCAAAAGTTGATAAATATGAGTTTTAGATGCTAAAGGATTAAATTGAAGAGTATAATTGAAGTGGAGGTCCTTAAATGGAAATTATACCATTAGGTTTTCATGGACAAAAATGGACATACATAGATAAAAATAACTAAAGTTTTAATGAAAGCTATTTTAGTCATATGGTAATTAAAAGATTAAAAAAGGGAAAATGATGGCAAAATGTGCCCATCTTCTTCATTATGCCGAACTTTCAAGGGTTCTTCATAGCTAGGGTTTTGTCAAGCTTCCAAGCTTCATAGTAAGTGATTCCAAGCCCCGTTTTTAATGTTCTTTACTTTTTTGAAGTCTCGGTAACTTGATTTAGCTTATTCTAGCAATAATTTAACCTATGGTTCATATTTGGAAAAATACGAATAGGTGAAATGTGTTTATTTTGATGTTTTATGGTAGAATATGAAGGTTGAAATTATGTTAAACGACTTGAGATAAGCGATTTTAAGCGAAAACGAGTAAAACGACAAAATCGGTAAAAATACCTAATGGTCATAAGTACATGTTAGAGTGGGAATTTGATGTTGTCGTAGGTAAATAAATGATCAGCATGTCATAAAACATAAGAATTAAGGACAAATTTTCATTTTTGAGCCTTGGGGTAAAATTGTAAATATGAAAAATTCAGGGGAAAAATCATAATTTTGCCAAAGTTAGAGTTAAGGACTGTTTTAATAAATTTGAATATTAAATAAGTTAAATCTGCTATTATAGATCAAGAAGAATGAAATTTGGGGTTAGACCGAGGAAAGAAAAAGGTTGAGGACTAAATTAAAATATTTGATCGTATTTTGTATCGAGGTAACTTTGCGGTAAATAAATCCAATGTTTTATCATTTATAATTAATGATGTTATTTTTCAGCATCTATATATTTATTTTGTAAATTTATTCCTTGATGATTCAAGCAAGAATTGACGAAGAAATGATACTTAAAAGTCTTGGTTGAACCTTAGGAATGTGTAGGATACAAATGTCATGACATTAGGGTTTAAGGATACCAAGTAAGACCGTGCCAAGACATGGCATTGGTAAGTTTTACAAGGCAAGGAAATCATGTAAGACCATGTCAAGACATGGCATTGATAAACTACAATAAGGCAAAGATCTCATGTAAGAGCATGCGAAGGCATGGCAATGGTGAATTCATAAGGCAAAGATACCACGTAAGACATGTCAAGACATGGAAATGGTATGTTTAAAAAGGAAATGTACCCATGTATCCTTAGTATTCCAAATGGTTCAACAGAAAATTTAAAGAGTGTACCAAAGGGAAGGTAAGATAAGTCCATGTTCAAAATGTTCAGGTTATCTCGGTATTTTGTGACTAGAAATACTTTAAGTTATGGCATGTATAGGGACTTGGCTATTTTGTGTGTATTTCCTTTTGATATGATTAAAGAATGACATGTGAATACTTGGTAATTATTAGCTTATGATATAGCTAAATAAGAACGTGTTTTGGTATTATGTATGCCTAAATGAGGTTTGATGCAAAGAAATTATGGAGGAGTAAGAATTGGCCATGGAATAGTTAGGAAATAGCAGCAGTGATGTGGTTTTGAAAAATTATTAAAAATTGTAGAAATGGAAGCTTATATTCTGAGATATTTAAATTTTTGTAAGACTCGTTCAGAGTGACTTCGTGATCCCCTGATCCAACTTTAGAAAATCACTAGAAATTGAATAAAAATAATTATAAGTCATAGTTTATATATATAGATTCCTTAGTGAGTCTATTTGCATTAGAAAGAAACAGAAACATTATTTGAATTCTGTATAATGAGATAATCAATTTTTAGTAAGAGAGGTGAGGTCCACTAAACTGCAAAATAGAGAAACATTTAATGATTAAACTGTACGAATTGGCCAAACTAAAAATTCTGGAAAAATTATGAAAAGAAGATATATGAGTCTAGTTTTAGGAAAAATTTACGGATTTAAATTTTGAGTTTCATAACTTGAGTTATAATTAATTTAGTGACTGTTATGCAGTTGGACAGTTTTATTATGAATAGTGAAATAAATTGTTTTGATTTGTGTAAGTAATTGGGAAATTTTTAATGTTCCCGGTTTGGTCTCGAACCGTTCCAATTGCATATTTTAGGGCCTCAAAGGCCCTTTTTAGGGATTTATAGGATGAATGTGAGTGAATTAATTTTTAAAAGTAAAAAAAAATGCCCCGAACAAGTAAGATAAGTCTGGTAACGCCTCATGCTCGACTTCAGCGACGGTCTCGGGTAAGGGTGTTACATTTATTGGTATCAGAGCAAGAGTTTAGTCAGTTCTCGAAATATTTTGTATGAGTGAGAGTTTAGCTATACATGTCATACTTATATTTTGATAGTGTGACGACTCCTAACGATTTTAAAATGTTTTTCTTTTATAATTATGGATCTCGAACGAGTTGGTACAGATGATGTAGAAAGTAACTCACCCTCTCCCATAGAAGGGATGGTGCCACCAGATAGTAGTGAAAGACCCGTTACAGTTAGTCAAGGAGGAGGGGCTCGAGAAGCCTTCTTTCAAGCTATGAATGAATGGTTTTCCGAGTTCGTTCATACGAATCCGGCCGTTAGACCTCTACCCCCTCATGATCTGCAGACTACCCATGTAGCTTTCCTAGTCATAGATACAGTTAGAAGCGAGAAGCCACCATTTGATAAAATTAGAAAACAAGGGGCCGAAGAGTTTCGAGCTACTAAAGATGACGATGCAGAGAAAGCTAAATTTTGGCTTGAGAATTCTATTAGAGTCTTTGATGAGTTATCTTGCACACCTGAAGAGTGCATAAAGTGTGTTGTATCACTTTTATGAGACTCGGCCTATCATTGGTGGAAGACACTTGTGTCAGTAGTACCGAAAGAGAGGGTTACTTGAGATTTCTTTCAGGAGGAGTTCCGTAAGAAATACATTAGTCAAATGTTCATCAACTAGAAGAGAAAAGAATTCCTTGAACTAAAGCAGGGTAAGATGACAGTGACTGAATATGAGCCTAAATTTGTCAGACTCAATAGTTATGCTCGAGAGTGTGTGTCTACTAAAGCTATTATGTGCAAGAGATTCGAAGATGGGCTCAATGATGATGTTCGACTGTCAGTCGGTGTTTTAGAAATAAAAGAGTTTGTTATTTTAGTTGAAAGAGCTTGTAAGGTAGAGGAGTTGCTAAAAGGAAAGGGTAAAGCTAAAATTGAGAAGCAAGACATGAAGAAAAGACAAATGAGTAAGTCGTTTCAGTTTACATCCAAGATGCCTAGAGAGTTCTCTACGAGATCTAATTTTTCAGCAGGGTATTCCGCCGAAACAGAGGTAGAAGATTTATGGGTCAGAAAGCTCAGACCACTACAATTGCGAGTGTTGGCAGTATTCAGCCTGATAGACCTGAGTGTCCTCAATATGGTCAACGTCATTCAGGTCAATGTCGAGCAACTGATACTGGTTGTTTCCGATGTGGTGATCAGATCATTTCATTCGGGAGTGTCCTGAGATGGTTAAAAGAGAAGTAATACCGAGTGTAACATCAGGCAATGCCCCCGTTAGAGGCAGACCTCTGAGAAGTTTAGGAATATTGGTAGGTAGAGGTGCATCTAGAGATTCAGTAGCGAGACCAAATGTTAGAGCACCTACAAGGACCTATGCTATCTGTGCTCGTGAAGAGGCATCCTCCCCCGATGTAATTATGGGTACATTTTCTCTTCATGATGTTAATATTATTACTTTGATTGATCTGGGTTCGACCCATTCCTATGTTTGCATGAAATTGATGCCTAGTATGAACATGTCCATAGAGTCTACGAGATTTGTGATTAAAGTATCAAATCCATTGGGTTAGTATGTATTAGTAGACAAAGTATGTAAAAATTTCCCTTTGATGATTAGAGGTTACTATTTTCCGTCCGATCTCATGCTATTGCCATTTGATGAGTTTGATGTGATTCTTGGTATGGATTGGTTGACTGCGCATGATGTGATAGTGAATTGTGGAAAGAAATTCATTAAGTTAAAATACGAAAATGGTGAAATTCTTCTAGTTAATTCAAATGAGTCAGATAGTTCAATTTCCATGATTTCTGTTATGTCTACTAAAAAATGCTTGAGAAAAAGATATAAAGCTTATCTTGCTTTTGTGTTGAATACTAAAGATCCAGAGTTGAAAATTGAACTAGTGCTTGTGGTATGTGAGTTTCTTGATGTGTTTCCAGAAGAACTACCAGGTTTGCCTCCTATCAGAGAAGTTTCGTCTAGTATTGAATTGATTCCGTATACAACACCCATTTTTATTGCTCATTATAGAATGGCTCCAATGGAATTGAGAGAATTGAAAGTTCAGTTGCAGGAAATAATAGAGAAAGGCTTTGTAAGACCTAGTTGTTCACCATGTGGTGCACCAGTGCTCTTTGTGAAAAAGAAAGATGGTTCGATGAGATTATGTATAGATTATCGACAGCTTAACAAGATGACTATATTATGTATAGATTATCGACAGCTTAACAAGATGACTATTAAGAACAAGTATCCACTGCCTAGAATTCATGATTTGTTTGATCAATTGAAGGGAGCTACAATGTTCTCCAAGATAGATTTGAGATCCGAATATTATCAGTTGCGAGTTAAAGAGTCAGATGTTCCGAAAACTGCTTTTCAGACTAGGTATGGCCATTATGAGTTCCTTGTGATGCCATTTGGCTTGACTAATGCTCCTACCATTTTTATGGACTTAATGAATCGAATTTTCAGACCTTACTTGGATAAATTTGTAGTTGTGTTCATTGATAATATCTTGATTTATTCTCATGATAAGAGTGAGTATTCAGAGCATTTGAGAATAGTTTTATAGAATTTGAAAGATAATCAGCTTCTTGCCAAGTTTAGCAAAAGTGAGTTCTAGTTACGAGAAGTGGGTTTCTTGAACATATAGTCTCAGATGAATGTATTAGAGTTGATCTGAGCAAGATTTCAGCCATTGTTGATTGGAAGCCTCCCAGGAATGTATCAAAGGTCAGAAGTTTTCTTGGTCTCGCCGGTTATTATAGACAATTTTGTAGAGGGATTTTCCATGATAGCTACTCCATTGTCAAGATTGCTACAGAAAGATGTCAAGTTTGAATGGACTGAAAAGTCTCAGTAGAGTTTTGATAGAGTTTGTAATTTACAGTTATGCATTCTTTAATGGACTAGGTTGTGTACTTATGTAGGAAGGAAAGGTAATTGCTTATGCCTCTAGACAGCTAAAGCCACATGAGAAAAATTATTCGATACATGATTTAGAACTAGCTGCCATTGTATTTGCATTGAAAATCTGGAGACATCACATGTATGGTTAGAAGTGCATAATATTTACTGATCATAAAATTTTGAAATACTTGATGACTCAGAAAGATTTAAACTTGAGGCAAAGAAGATGGCTAGAGTTGATTAAAGATTAAGAACTAGTGATTGATTATCACCAGGGTAAGGCAAACGTAGTTGCTGATGCTTTGAGTAGAGAGTCTTTATTTGCATTAAGAGCTTTGAACACTAGTTTAACCTTATCGGATGATGGTTCTATCTTAGCCGAATTAAGAGCTAAGCCAATGTTTCTCGAAGAAATTTGTGAAGTTCAGAAAGATGACAGTGAGTTGCAAGCCAAAAGAGCCCAGTGTGAGTCGGGTATAGAGTCAAATTTTCAGATCAATTCTGATGATTGTTTAATGTTCAGAAATTGGATATGTGTACCAAAGAAGGATGAGCTTATTCGAAAGATTTTAGAGGAAGCACATAGTAGTTCCTTGTCTATTCATCTAGATAGTACAAAGATGTATAATGATTTGAAGAAAATGTATTGGTGGTTAGGAATGAACAGAGATATCTCAGAGTTTGTTTCTAGATGCTTGATCTGTCAGCAGGTAAAAGCCGAACATCAGGTACCTTCAGGTTTATTGCAGCTTGTATTAGTTCCTGAGTGGAAATAGGACTGATTTGCCATGGGTTTTGTGATAGGATTGTCGTTGACACCGAGAAAGAAAGATGCAGTCCGGGTTGTGATTGATAAGCTAATGAAGTCGGCTCATTTTATTCCAGTTCGTATGGATTATTCACTTGACAAGTTGGTCGAGTTGTATATTTCAAAGATAGTCAGACTACATGGAGTACCGTTATCAATTATTTCAGATAGAGACCCGAGATTCACTTTACGGTTTTGGAAGAAGATACAGGAAGCTTTGGGCACAAAGTTGATTTTTAGTACTCCTTTCCATCCTTAGACCGATGGTCAGTCAGAGAGATTTATTCAGATATTTGAGGACATGCTCAGATGTTGTGTCTTAGAATTTCAAGGTAGCTGGGAGAAATATTTTCCATTGGTAGAGTTTGCTTATAATAATAGTTACCAGTCGAGTTTGAAAATAGCACCTTATGAAGCTTTGTATGGACGTAAATGTCACACACCTTTGTCTTGGACAGAGCTTAAAGAAAATCAAATTTACGGGGTTGATTTAGTTAAAGAAACTGAAGAGAAAGTGAAAATTATCAGAGATTACTTGAAAGCAGCTTCAGATAGACAGAAGTCTTATGCATACTTGAAAAGAACAAAGATTGAGTATCAAGTTGGTGACAAAGTGTTCTTGAAAGTGCCCCCGTCGAAGAAAGTCTTTAGATTTAGCAAGAAAGGCAAACTAAGTCTACGTTTTATTGGACCGATTGAGGTGATTGAAATAGTTAGACCATTAGCATATCGGTTAGCTTTACCGCCAAAATTACAGAAGATTCATGATGTGTTCCATGTGTTCATGTTACGTCGTTACTGTTCTGATCCTTCACATGTGATTTCACAGACAGAAGTTGAGATTCAGCAAGATATGAATTATGGTGAAGAACCAGTAAAGATTTTAGCTCGAGAGGTCAAGCAACTAAGGAACAAAAGTATTGCACTTGTCAAAGTATTATAGAGCCAGAAGAGGTTATGTGAAAACAGGATCCAAATCTTTTCACAGGTAAGATTTTCGAGGACGAAAATCCCTAAAGGGGGGAGAATTGTAACATCCCAAAATAGGGCCTAAACAGAATAGTGGTTGCAAAACCAAGAATCAGAGATAGAAAAGTTTATTCCAATTAATTTTATAATTTATCGAGTGATTAGATGCATGTGTTAGAGTATCGATGGAAAAATTTATACATAGCATGCTTAATTTACCTACTAGGGCTTCATTGCAAAAGTTGATAAATATGAGTTTTAGATGCTAAAGGATTAAAATAAAGAGTATATTGAAGTAGAGGTCCTTAAATGGAATTGGACCATTAGATTTTCATGGACAAAAATGGACATACATAGATAAAAATAACTAAAGTTTTAATGAAGGGTATTTTAGTCATTTGGTAATTAAAAGATTAAAAAAATGAAAAAGATGGCAAAATGTGTTCATTAGGCTGAAATTTCAAGGGTTCTTCATAGATAGGGTTTTGTCAAGCTTCCAAGCTTCATAGTAAGTGATTCCAAGTCCCGTTTTTAATGTTCTTTATGTTCTTGAAGACTCGATAACTTGATTTAGCTTATTCTAGCAATAATTTAACTTAGGGTTCATATTTGGAAAAATAAACATAGGTGAAATGTGTTTATTTTGAAGTTTTATGGTAGAATATGAAGCTTGAAATTATGTTAAATGACTTGACCTAAGCAATTTTAAGCGAAAACAAGTAAAACAACATAATCGATAAAAATACCTAATGGTCATAAGTACATGTTAGAATGGAAATTTGATGTTGCCGTAGGTAAATAAATGATCAGCATGTTATAAAACATAAGAATCAGGGATAAAGTTTTTGTTCCGAGCCTTGAGGAAAAAGTGTAAATATGCAAAAGTTTAGGGGCAAAATCATAATTTTTCCAAAGTTAGAGTTAAGGACTGTTTTGATAAATATGAATATTAAATAAGTTAAATTTTATATTATAGATCGAGAAGAACGAAATTCGGGGTTAGACTGAGGAAAGAAAAAGGTTGAGGACTAAATCAAAATATTTGATCGTATTTTGTATCAAGGTAAGTTTGCGGTAAATAAATGCAATGTTTTATTATTTATAATTAATGATGTTATTTTTCAGCATCTATATATTTATTTTGTAAATTTATTCCTTGATGATTCAAGCAAGAATTGACGGAGAAATGATACTTAAAAGTCCCGGTTGAACCTTAGAAATGTGTAGGATAGGAATGCCATGACATTAGGGTTTAAGGATACCAAGTAAGACCGTGCCAAGGTATGGCATTGGTAAGTTTTACACGGCAAGGAAATCATGTGAGACCATGTCAAGACATGGTATTGATAAACTACGATAAGGCAAAGATCCCATGTAAGACCATGCCAAGGCATGACAATGGTGAGTTCATAAGGCAAGGATACCACGTAAGACCATGTCAAGACATGGCAATGGTAAGTTTAAAAAGGAAAGGTAATCATGTATCCTTAGTATTTCAAGTGGTTCAATGAAAAATTTAAAGAGTGTACCAAAGGGAAGGTAAGATAAGTCCATGTTCGAAAGGTTCAGGTTATCTTGATAATTCATTTAGAATGTTGTTATTTATTTACGTGCAAACTTACTAAGCTTTATGCTTACTCCCTTTCTTTTCTCTCTTTTTTATAGTATCGCAAAGCCAACTCAGAAAATCGTAAGGACATCGGAGATCGCCTCACACTATCAACGACCTATCTCGATATTTTGTGACTAGAAATACTTTAAGTCATGGCATGTATAGGGACTTGGCTATTTTGTGTGTATGTCCTTATGATATGATTAAAGAATGACATGTGAATACTTGGTAATGATTAGCTTATGATATAGCTAAATAAGAACATGTTTTGGTATTATTATGCCTAAATGAGGTTTCATACAAAGAAATTATGGAGGAGTAAGAGTTGGCGATGGAACAGTTAGGAAACAACAGCAGTTGGGTGGCTTTTTCAAAAATTACTAAACATTTTAGAAATGGAATTAAATGGTTAATGAGATATAGAATTAAAGCTTATTTAGTCTATTTTCATAGGAAAGAAATAGAGCAAGCAAAGGAAGTCTATATTTTGAGATATTTAAATTTTTGTAAGACTGGTTCAAAGTGACTTCGTGATCCCCTGATACAATTTTGGAAAATCACTAGAAATTGTATAAAAATAATTATAAGTCATAGTTTATATGTCCAGATTTCTTAGTGAGTCTTTTTTCATTAGAAATAAACAAAAACATTATCGAAATTCTGTATAATGAGATAATTGATTTTTAGTAAAGAGAGGTGAGGTCCGCTGAACTACGAAATAGGGGAAACTTTAATGAATAAACTGTACGAATTGGCCAAACCAAAAATTCTAGAAAAATTATGACAAGAAGATATATGAGTCTAGTTTCAGCGAAAATTTACGGATTTAAATTTTGAGTTTTGTAACTCGAGTTCTAATTAATTTAGTGACTATTAGATGGATGAATAGTTTTATTATGAATAGTGAAATAAATTGTTTTGATTTGTGTAAGTAATTGGATAATTTTTAATGTTCTCGGTTTGGTCCCAAACTGTTCTAATTGCACGTTTTAGGGCCTCAAAGGCCCTTTATAGGGATTTATTGAATGAATACGAGCGAATTAATTTTTAAAAGTAAAAAAAAAATTATGCCCCGAACAAATAAGATAAGTCTAATAATGCCTCATGCTTCACTCCGGCGATGGTCTCGGGTAAGGGGTGTTACAGTGATTTGGTATTTAGCCATGTAATTGGCTTATTTTGGCTAAAATGATTGTAAGCCCACTTATATAAGTATATGTGTGAATTCCTTCTTGTTTTTGTGTTTTGTAATGGGTTGCTATGTGTTTATTATGGTTAAATGACTTGTTGTGAAATGGATGAGATTGGTCCTTTGGTCTGCTAGAAAATCTAAGTAGAATTATGCATGATGAAAGCATCCATGTTGATACTTGTGAATGTGAGTTTGGTATGAATTGATTTGGTAAATTATTCTATAGTAAATATGTTAAGTGTTGGTGATGAATGATATAATTTAGTCTTGATTATGGATGTTTTGGTTGCTTAAACATGCCATGGATTATGGCATTGAACTTTTGTGTGTGTTGGCGTAAATGAGGGTGACAAATGGCTTCGTAAATAACCTTTATTTTGTCCACACGGGTAGACACACGGGCGTGTGTCTAGGCCGTGTATGACACACGGTTTGCCCCATGGGCATGTGTTCTGGCCGTGTGTCCCCTGCACCTTAATTTTAAGAAATAGAATGCTCAGAATTGAGCACACAAGCAGAGACACGAGCATGTGTCTTAGCCGTGTGAGGGAGACGACCTCAGGCATAGGCGTGTGTCTCGACCGTGTGAAGTCTGCACCATTTTTATGAAAATATAATTTACCACATGGCCTAGCACACGGGCATGTGACTTGGCCGTGTGACATCAATTTGTTCATGCATTGCAAAACAGAGAGTTACACGAGTTAGGGGCATGGGCGTGTGTGACCACACAGCCTGCCCACACGGCCATGTCCCAAGCCACACAGGCGCGTGACCCCTGTTAAAAGCAAAAAGTTTCTAAGTTTTGTAAAAGTTTTCTAAGTGCTCGGTTTAGTCCTGAACCACTTCCAAAACATGTTTCGAGCCTCGTATGCTTGTATTAGGGACTTTGTGATTAAATGTGGATGGCTTTAATTTGGATGAAAATTTATGACCTGTACTTGTATTTTGCTTGCTTTGTAAGTTCAGTAATGCCTCGTATCCTATTCCGACGTTGAATACGGGTAAGGGGTGTTACATTAGTGGTATCAGAGCTATGGTTTAGTCGATTCTCGAACTAACGTAGTATGTGTGAGAGTTTAGCTATACATGCCATATTTAATTTGTGATAGTGTGACGACTCCTGACAATTTAAATTGTTATTTAATATAGTAAATGGATCCTAATCGGGAGGTAGCTGACAATGTTAAAAGTAACGCGCCGGCTCCCATCGAAGGGACAACACCATCTAAAAGTAGACCAGTAACGGTTAGTCAGGGAGAAGAGACTAGAGAAGCTTTCTTCCAAAGGATGAATGAGTGGTTTGTCGAGTTTGTTCAAACAAATCCGGCTACCCAACATCCTCTACCCCCACCTAACCCCTAATTGGTTCCCGTAGCTCCCCAAGGTGTGGAATTGGTAAGATTGAACAAGCCTCCAGTTAATAAGATTTGAAAGCAAGGGGCCGAAGAATTTAGAGTTAATACTGACAATGATCTTGAGAGAGCAGAGTTTTGGCTTGAGAACTCTATCAAGGTATTTGATAAGCTCTCTTGCATACCAGATGAGTGCTTGAAATGTGCTATATCGCTTTTGAGAGACACAACATATTAGTGGTGAATACTCTTGTATCTATGGTATTGAGGAAAAGAGTTACATGGGAATTCTTTCAAGATGAGCTCAGAAGGAAATATATCAGTCAACGGTTCATTGATCAGAAACGTAAAGAGTTCCTAGAGCTAAAATAGAGTCGTATGTCTGTGACTGAATACGAGCGAGAGTTTGTTAGCCTTAGTAAGTATGCTCGGAAATGTGTTTCTATCGAGGCTATCATGTGCAAGAGATTCGAAGATGGGCTGAATGAGGATATCAGACTTTTAGTTTAAATTTTAGTGTTGAAATAATTTGTCATGCTGGTCGATCGAGCTTCCAAAGCCGAAGAGTTGAGCAAAGGAAAGAGAAAGGCTGAGTTTGAAGCTAGAGACTCAAGAAAAAGATCGATAAATAAGTCATTGCAATATCTACCAATGAGGTCAAGGGATTTGTATACTCGTTCTAATGCTTCAGCTGGGTATCCCAACAGAGATTGTGGGAAGCAGTATTCGGGTTCTAAGGCCCAAACTATGTCAATAGCGAGTGTTGGTAATGCTAGGTCTAATAGACCTGAATGTCAACACTATGGTAGATGACATCCTGGTAAATGTAGGATGAATAACCAGGCTTGCTTTAAATGTGGCTCCCTAGATCACTTCATTCGAGATTGCCCTGAAATGACTGAGAAAGATAATTTTCAGAATGCAAGGCCAAGTAACAATGCCATTAGACGAAGGCCATTGAGAAATACTAGGAGTGGGAACAGTTAACTGCGAGGGCAGAGGTTAGAGCACCTGTTAGAACTTATGTTATTCGTGCCCAGGAAGATGCGTCATCCCCTAATGTTATCACTAGTACATTTTCTCTCTTTGATACTAATGTAGTTACATTGATTGATCTTGGATCGACTCATTCTTATATTTTCATGAATTTGGTATCTAGTGAGAATTTTCCTGTTGAGTCTACTGAGTATGTGATTAAAGTGTCGAACCCCTTAGGCAAATATGTTCTAGTTGATAAAGTTTGCAAGAGTTGTCCTTTAATGATTCGGGGTCACTATTTTTCGGCTAACTTAATGCTTTTACCATTTGATGAAATTGATGTAATTCTTGGAATGGATTGGTTGACTCTACATGATGTCGTAGTGAACTATAGACGAAATATTATTGAATTGAAATGTCAAAATAATGAAATTCTTCAGATTGAATCGGAGGATTCGGGGGAGTTGCCTATTGTAATTTCGTTGATGTCGGCTCAAGGGTATTTAAGAAAAGGTTGTGAAGCTTATCTTGCGTATGTACTGAATACGAAAGTGTCTGAATTGAAGATTGAATTTGTGCTGGTAGTTTGTGAATATCTGGATGTGTTCCCAGAGGAGTTGCCTGGATTACCACCGATTAGAGAGATTGAGTTTACTATTGATTTGGTACCAGGAACTTCACCGATATCCATAGCTCCGTATAGAATGGCTCCAACCAAATTGAAAGAATTGAAATATTAATTGCAAGAGTTGACAGATAAGGGTTTTGCGAGATCGAGTTTTTCACCCTGGGGTGCACCAGTGTTATTCGTCAAGAATAAAGATGGATCCATGAGACTTTGTATTGATTATCGTCAACTTAACAAGGTTATGACAATGAACGTATCATTTACCGAGAATTGATGATTTGTTTGACAAGTTGAAAGGGGCAACAATTTTCTCGAAGATAGACTTGAGATCAGGCTATTATCAGTTGAGAGTTAAAGAGTCAGATGTACCGAAGACCACATTCAGAATGAGATATGGGCATTATGAATTTCTTGTTATGCCATTTGCATTAACAAACACTCATGCAGTTTTTATGGACTTGGTGAATCAAATTTTCCGACCGTATTTAGATAAATTTGTGGTTGTTACTATTGATGGCATTTTGATTTATTCATGAGATGAGTCTGAGCATGCTGAACATTTAAGAATTGTATTGCAGACTTTGAGAGATAAGAAATGTAACACCCCTTACCCGTATCCGACGTTGGAATAAGGTACGAGGCATTACCGGACTTAAACACAAGCAAACACACATTTCTGAGACATACATTTTCATCCAAATTAAAACTTTTTGCAAATACTCATAGAGTCCCTATAACACCCCAAACCTGGCCCAAACGTTATGGCCGGATCCGACGTGTCACATTGAAGTTTTTAAGAAAACCCAAGCCTCTTTCAACATCCTTCCTAGTGTTTTAAAAGATAGTCTTTGCTATATGATCAAAGTGAATGGAAGTTGTGCACCAGGTAGGTATCTGATACAGAGGAGGTGAGCCATGAAGGTTGCTTAAGTACCAAGCTCTTGAATGGATCCAATCCTAGACATGCCCACAACCATTGCCACACTTTGATAAATGAGTTGAAATTCATTTAAGTAGATATTTTTGATAAACCGACTAATTGTATCGCTGCGTTATTTTGAAAACGAGTATCATTTTGAAAACGCGCCCTAAGTCTAGCCCATTTTGAATTATTATTAAAAAAAATTAGAGTTTTTAAGAAGAATAAAATAATTCCAGAAAATAGTTAAAATGGCCTTATTACAACCCAAAAACAAATAATATTAACAGTTAAGATAAACTAAAATAAAAACCGATTACTAATTTGCAAAGATCAAAAGCGATCACCATGGCCACTCTAAATCCCCTTCTACTCCAAGTCTCCTCATCAAGGCTTACCTACAAGGTTAAGGAAAAGGGGGGTGAGTTTGGGAACTCAGTGTGCAACAAGCCCCTTTCGGAGCCCATCCAATATCAGCATACTCGGCCGAAGCCTTATCATAAATCATATCACTGGGACGAAGCCTTTACTGTAAGCGGTATGGCCAATAGGCCCATTTCAATATCACATGTAATATCAATGAATGTATGCAAGCCCATTTGGGAAGACTACTCAACCCACCATCCGCTACTCTCCACCCGCACCAACCAAGCTCTCCATGTGGGAATAACTCAACCCACCCAACCAAACTCTCTCTTGGCAAAGATAGTGCTTTATCATATAACTCGAGGCCTAGCCTCTTTTAATAACTGGGGCAAAGCCCTTTTTGATTAACTGGGGCAAAGCCCTTTTGCACTTCCTCCATTTATATCAAACCCAACCCATACATATAATGAGTATATCATGTGCATCTCATAACATATCATGTCATATCATGTATATCAAAATCTCATGCATCATATTCATAATTAAACCCTAGGGGTATAATGGTCATTTTTCCCTAGGATATTTTAAGGGTACTTTTGTAAATTTACCAAATATTATGGGTTTTCCATGTTCATTAACAATTATCAATATTTCTAAGTGTTTAAACAATGATTTTAACGCACTTTATCAAATTCGGCCTTTTGGGCCCAAAACCCCTAATGGGCCCTACAAATGCCGATTTAACCCCTTAAGCCCACATAATCCAAATTTTACAACAGTACTAATCGTGTTGACATGCAATTTCTCCAAATTCCATTTTCTATCAATTTTACCCAAATGGGCCCGAAAGCCCCCCCGAGAAAATCTTCTAGGGAGCGTACCTCTTCTAAGAAAAACTAATATAATAATTAGAAATATATATATATAAAAAAAAGAAGAATCTTTTTTTTATGGACCTTTGGATTTCCGACCAATGAGGTGATGACACATGCATGCGTGCATATAAACTACTTAAAAGTGGGTTCCAACCCTTGGTGGCACTATGTAACTCAATCCATTATAGGGCTATCAGTGGATTTTTTTTTAGAATAGACTCTGAGAATTTTAGGAAATTTTTTCGAGATAAGGACTTGCAAAAGTCGAGTAGTCGAAGAAGTAAGGTCTCAGACTCGCGGAAGACAAGTGAAAAGTAGCATTCAAAAAGTAATATTTTCCCAATTAATTGATTGAGATGATCCGAATCAGCAACGTCATCCCTATTTTCATTTATGTATGTCAATAGGAACTTCAATGGATTGATTTGTTGGTGCTGCTTCAGCATAGGAAAAAGGAAATGGACTGGTTGTTTCAAGCTACGAAGTTCGGTGAATCCCAAGAGGAGATGCTTCATACAGATGTTCCAGGGCTTCACATCGAACGAGTTAAATAACACTTCAAAAAAGTGACTAATGCTATAAGTAGACAAATAGCGTCTACGTGCACAAAATTGCGCTCTTACCTGTTCCATTGATCCAACCACCGACCATATCGTATCTATCGCATCTAAAACCACATGCAAAATTCCAAGTTCCTAAATGCCAGAATTTTAGCATTTCGACTTTTCAGTGAATATTAGCCTAAGCTACTATGTTGTTAGACACCTGTTTCATGATGTTTGCTAACAAAGTCTTCCACGACAACCTACAATTAATCACCACCATTCTTTGTTTACAGTTCAAGCAATCAAACCCAAAGTTCACCTTACCATATTCGGCTAAAGAATCCCTAATAGCCATAGATCCCTTACCTTTATAGGGTCCGACGATTCTATTCAAGCTTATCCAAAACTGATACTCCAAGCCTTGCTGCTCCTCCAAAGTTATCTATTTCACTACACAAACCATACAAGTAAAAAGAAAAGGCCCCATAAGGCCTATGCCTCAAAAAGACCTCCCTAAACCATAGGGGGTTTCGGCTTTTCTTAATATTTATATCACTGAATCAATTTTGAAAAAAAATGAGCACTTACCACAATCTTCCCTTCTGCACTGCTTAGATCCAAAGTAAACTTAGCCTTCAACCACCTAGCAGCCTTCGAATCCTAGAGGCCTATAGGTTCGACTATGCCCCTAGAACTAAGGTATTTCGGCTTTTAGGACTAAGGAAAAGAAATGGTGTGGTGGCTTGTATTGGTGTTGCCGTCGGGGACTTTTAGAGTTTGAAGGAATCAGTCACCACAATGAAGAGGAAAGAAGGTTGCTGGTCTAAAAGAAATCGGCACAATCAATCTTCATAGGTTTCGGCACTTGTGGCTATTCAGCAAGGGTGAAGAGAAGAAAAGGGAATAGTAGATTAGTTTTGGAAAAGAAAAGAAAGAAAGATGGATGGAAAGAGTGGTAATTTCGGCTAGAGAAGAAAAATGGGAGAAAAAGAATCACTCTCTGATGTTTAAACAAAAGAAACGGCATAACCTAAGCCCCTAATGCCGAAATACCCACCCTAGAACCCCTAAGCCGATTTCTCCTCCCTAACTCCCACTATTCGGCTAACTCTAAGCCTCCGTTCAAATCCCTAAAATCTCTCCCCTTATCACTCCTTAATCCATGCATTTGACTGATTCAAACTCTCTCCAACAGAGTTCCATTCGACTTCCAACTCCTGTATGCCTAAGACATAAAAATAACAACACAATTGCTAGCTTAGTGGATTGAACCTTGGTTTCCCCCAACCACTTACACGCCACCTTTTTAGCTCGTTAGTAGCGTCACTTAGCCACTTTTCTAGGGGCTCTCTCGTGTTACATTTTACCCACATCTTTTAATAAGGCCACCTAACCAATGCCCCTAACTCCTTAAGTCCAAAATTCAAAAACTCCACCGGGTTTTGGCCAACACATGGGCCCTCCATTGTCCAATTTACATACTCCAATTATGAATTTCACAACCAAATACCAAATTTTAAAAATTTTACCAAATTCTCGAAAATTTTGAAAATCCCAAAAATCAGGGTGTTACAACTCTACCCTCCTTAAAGAAATTTTGGCCTCGAAATTTTACCTGACCCAAAACAGTTGAGGGTATTGTTGACGCATCGTCTCCTCTGTCTCCCAAGTAGCTTCTTCTTTTCCATGGTTTCTCCAAAGGACCTTCACCAATGGGACTGGCTTTCTTCTCAACACCTTGATGTCACGATCAAGTATCTACACAGGTTCTTCTTTGAAGGTCAAATTCGATTGTACCTCAATTTCTATGACTGGCACGATATGAGTAGGGTCAGAATGATATCGCCTTAGCATGGATACATGAAAGACGTCGTGAATACGATCCAGCTCTAGAGGTAACTCTAGCTGATAAGCCACCGGCCCTATCCGCTTAAGGATCCGATAAGGCCCAATAAATCGTGGACTCAACTTGCCCTTCTTACCAAACCTCAAAATCTTCTTCCACGGCGAATCCTTCAAAAAGACCATGTCCCCTACAGCATACTCAATATCCTTACGCTTCAGATCAGCATAAGACTTTTGTCGATCCGCTGCCTCCTTTAACCGATTCCTGATCACCTTAACTTTTTCTTCAGTATCCGCTACTAGCTCCGGTCCAAGTACTTGCCTTTCCCCCAACTCTGCCCAACAAGTAGGCGAACGACACCTTTGCCCATACAGTGCCTCGTAAGGAGCCATCTGAATACTTGCTTGGTAACTGTTGTTATATGCGAACTCCGCCAATGGCAAGTAATCCTCCCAACTGCCACTAAAATCAATAACACAACCCCTCAACATGTCTTCTAGAATCTAAATGACTCTCTCTGACTGCCCATCCGACTGAGGGTGAAAAGCCGTACTAAAATCCAATCGCGTTCCTAACACCTCATGCAACTTCTGCCAAAATCGAGATGTAAACCTTGGGTCTCGGTCAGAAATTATCGATACTGGCACCCCATGCAACCGCACTATCTCTGCCACATACAACTTGGCCAACCTCTGAAGTGAGTAATCGACTCAGACAGGTATGAAATGGGCAGATTTCGTCAGCCTATCCACAATCACCCAAACTGAGACCTTCTTGGAAGGAGTCAATGGTAGACCACTCACAAAATCAATGGTCACCCTTTCCCATTTCCAAAGTGGTATCTTCACCAGTTATAACAATCTTGAAGGCAGTTGATGCTCGGCCTTTACTTGTTGACACGTCAAACATTTTCCCACAAATTCAGCCAGTTCTTGCTTAAGCCCAGGCCACCAATATAGCTCTCGCAAGTCTCGATACATCTTACTCCCTCCTGGATGCATAGCACAAGGTCCACCATGTGCCTTCCTAAAAATCATCAATCTCAAATCAAAGTCCTTTGGCATACAAATTCTTCCCCGGAAACAAAGAACCCCATCACCATTTAATCCAAAGTCTGGATTCTCCCCCTTCCTAGCTTGCTGAAATCGAGAAACCAATGACCCATCCACCAACTGCTACTTCTTAATCTGCTCCACCCAAGTCGGTCTCACTTGTAATTCTGCCAATAAGCTACCATCGTTAAACAAGCTTAAACAAGCAAACATTGCCCTCAATTCCACCACAGTCCTTCGACTTAGTGCATCAGCCACGACATTTGCCTTACCAGGATGGTACTCAATCGAACAGTCATAGTCCTTTAACAACTCTATCCACCTTCGCTGTCTAAGATTCAGCTCCTTTTGAGTCAGCAAGTACTTAAGACTCTTATGGTCTGTATAGATAATGCATCTCTCCCCATACAAGTAGTGCCTCCATATCTTAAGCGCAAAGATCACTGCTGCCAACTCTAAGTCATGAGTAGGATAGTTTACCTCATGAGGCTTAAGCTGTCGTGAAGCATAAGCGACCACTTTACCCTCTTGCATCAACACACAGCCCAAACCTACATGTGACACGTCACTGTACACAGTGAAATCCTTACCAGACTCTGGCTAAATCAACAGTGGTGCCTTAGTCAGAACTTTCTTTAACTTCTCAAAAGCCTCTTGCTGCTTATTTGCCAAAACAAACGGTGTTCCCTTTCTTATAAGTTTTGTTAATGGCGTTGCCAACACAGAAAATCCTTCCACAAATCTTCGGTAATAACCTGCCAACCCCAAAAAACTTTGAATTGCCATTACTGACCTCGGTGGCTTCCACTCCAGAATTGCCTCAATCTTCCGAGGGTCTACCTTGATCCCCTCAGCAGACACAACATGCCCCGAGAAAGTTACTTCATTCAACCAAAACTCGCACTTACTGAACTTTGTATAGAGTTGCTTTTCCCTCAACACTTGCAGCACAATATGAAGATGCTCATCATGCTTCTCTTCCATTTCCGAGTACACTAAGATATCATCGATAAAAACGACTACGAACTGATCCAAGTACGGCTGAAATACCCGATTCATCAAATCCATGAATGCTGTCGGTGCATTAGTCAAACCAAAGGGCATAACCAGAAACTCGTAATGACCATATCGAGTTCTGAATGCTGTCTTATGAATATCCTCTTCTTTGACTCTCAACTAATGATATCCTGACCGAAGGTCAATCTTAGGAAATACTAAAGCTCCTCTCAGTTGGTCGAACAGATTGTCAATTCCTGGCAACGGATACTTGTTCTTGATCATCAGTTTGTTCAACTGCCGATAATCAATACACATTCGCATGGTCCCATCTTTCTTCTTTACGAACAATACTGGTGCATCCCACGGAGAAACACTTGGTCTTATAAACCCTCTATCCAACAGTTCATAAATCTAAGCTTTCAGTTCCACCAATTCCTTTGGTACCATCCGATCAGGTGCAATGGATACTAGAGCTGTTCCAGGTAACAAGTCGATTCTGAACTCGACTTCTCTGTTCGGAGGTAGTCTAGGAAGTTCCTCCGGAAATACATCTTGAAATTCTTTGATGGTCCTAACCGACTCCACAGTCATCCCCTCAGGTTCAGCTTGACTCACAAATGCTAAAAACGCCTCACAACCTTTTCGAATCAACCTCTCAGCCCTTAAAGTCGAAACAACATTGGACAAATAGTTCCTTCGCTCCCCTATGACCATTATCTCCTCATCCTCGGAAGTTCTTAGCACCATCCTCTTAACAGCACAATCCAACGTCGCCCTATGCTTAGTTAGCCAGTCCATTCCCAAAATAAGATCAAATTCCCCAAATGGTAGCTCCATCAAATCTCCTACGAATATCCTATTTTCTATCTCTAAAGGCACCTCCCTAAAGAGTTTATCTACCTTAATCAAGTGTCCTAAAGGACTTATCACTGATACCTCACTCACAGTCTCTTTAGGAATCTTACCCAATACCCCAGATACATTACAGGCAATATACGAATGAGTGGAACCAACATCAATCAAAGCAGTGTAAGGCATGCTACGAATGAAGAACGTACCGGTTATAATATCAGGAGCATCACCCTCTTCACGATGCCGTGCAGCATAAACCAACGTCAGTTGTCGAGCTTTCGCATGTCCAGCACCCCTACCAAGTACCCCACGTCCATGTCCATTACCATTGCCACCTCTACTTTGCCCACGGCCTCTCTGTGATGGTGGTCCTCCTCGCAGCGGTTGGACACCTCTTTGCTCTACAACTTGATCCTGAGCTGCTCTCCAAGGACACTCTCTGAACTTATGTTCCTTTGACCCACATCGAAAACATGCTCCAGTTCATTTCCAGCACTCCCCCATATGCACTCTGCCACAGTCCCTACAAGCCTGCTGTCTAAAGGTATTCACTGAAACTGCTCAAACCGGTTCCTCCATTCTAGCTCTTTTATCATTTCTATTTGCAACACCCGAAGATCCAGAATCCCTCCTAAATCTGGGTCGATCCCTCTCACGATTCTGTCGTTCAGTTCATTTTACTTTCTCAGCTATCATAGCCTTCTCTACCAATGCAGTGAAATCACGCTCCCTCTGTGGAGCTATCAGTACCCTAAGTTCATCGCGGAGGCTATCCTCAAATCGAACACTACGCTCATATTCGGTCACAACTATCCCGCTAGCATATCGACTCAGCCTCAAGAATTCTGCCTCATACTCCGCAACAGTCTTATTACCCTGAACCAGATTTAAAAATTCCTTTCGACGAGCATCCACATAACTAGCTCCAATATACCTCCCCTTAAAAGCAGTCTTGAATAGTTCCCAGGTTACTCGTTCGATCGGGGTGCTCTCCCTTATAGTGATCCACCACCGATATGCCTTATCTCGTAGCAACACGGCCCCCTTCAGCTTTTGCTCCACAGAGCAATCTAGGTCGTCCATAATCCGCTCTGTTGCCTCTAGCCAATATTCAGCCACATTTTGGGCTACTCTATTAGCCCGAAGTCGCTCAGAGATGGATCCCCTATTCACTGTCCCAGTGCTAGCTCCAGCAACCATTTCCAAAACTCTTAGCATCGCTTGTGACAAAGCATCGTCCCCCGCAGCCCGATCATATGACCCAGTCTCAGTTGCCTGTGACACGAATGCCTCCTCAGCTGGCCTATGTCCTGAGGATGAAGATTCAACTTGCACGCTTTCGCGACCACGTCCGCGGCCTCGTCCACGAGCTCCCCTTGTACTCATATCGAATTATCTAATTATGAATTTTATGACATTAGTTTAATATTTCAGTTGTTTATTACAAGATGTTTTATGGAAATATAGTAGTTTAAGGATTGTTCTCGCAACGTCGTAGCCTATCTACAGTCTCAATCTTACTATTTTATAGCTCTACCCTATCTAAAGTATCATGGTAGGGTCTTAGTTTTATCTATAGCATCATATCAATATCACACGGCGTAAAAGAAAGTATACTTACAGACTTGGTGCCGGGGATTCAGTGTGCCACTTCTTTCTCCAAACCATTTAAAACAAAAACATGTATTTGGTCACAAAAAATAGAAATTCTTTAAAAATTGATTTAAAATACCCTTGTTTTGAAATTCTTGATTTTAAACCCATTTAAAAACCCACAGCCGAGTTGTTGCAACTGGCTCAGATACCACTAAATGTAACACCCCAAACCTGGCCCAGACGTCATGGCTGGATCCGACGTGTCACATTGAAGTTTTTAAGAAAACCCAAGCCTCTTTCAACCTTCTTCCTAGTGTTTTAAAAGATAGTCTTTGCTATATGATCAAAGTGAATGGAAGCTGTGCACCAGGTAGGTATCCGATACAGAGGAGGTGAGCCATGAAGGCTGCTTAAGTACCAAGCTCTTGAATAGATCCAATCCTAGACATGCCCACAACCATTTCTACACTTTGAAAAATGAGTTGAAATTCATTTAAGTAGATTTTTTGATAAACCGACTAATTGTATCGCTGCGTTATTTTGAATACGAGTATCATTTTGAAAACGCGCCCTAAGTCTAGCCCATTTTGAATTATTATCAAAAACATTTAGAGTTATTAATAAGAATAAAATAATTCCAGAAAATAGTTTAAATGGCCTTATTAAAACCCAAAAACAAATAATATTAACAGTTAAGATAAACTAAAATAAAAACCGGTTACTGATTTGCAAACTTCAAAAGCGATCACCATGGCCACTCTGAATCCCCTCCGACTCCAAGTCTCCTCATCAAGGCTCACCTGCAAGGTTAAGGAAAAGGGGGGTGAGTTTTGGAACTCAGTATGCAACAAGCCCCTTTCAAGCCCATCCAATATCAGCATACTCGGCAGAAGCCCTTCGTTTAATGGTTACTGGGCCGAAGCCTTATCATAAATCATATCATTGGGCCGAAGCCTTTACGGTAAGCGGTATGGCCCATAGGTCCATTTCAATATCACATGTAATATCAATGAATGTATGTAAGCCCATTTGGGGAGACTACTCAACCCACCATCCGCTACTCTCCATCCGTACCAACCAAGCTCTCCATGTGCGGAATAACTCAACGCACCCAACCAAACTCTCCATTGGCAGCATAGCTGCTTTATCATATAACTGGAGGCCTAGCCTCTTTTAATAACTGGGGCAAAGCCCTTTTTGATTAACTAGGGCAAAGCCCTTTTTGATTAATTGGGGCAAAGCCCTTTTGCACTTCTTCCATTTATATCAAACCCAACCCATGCATATAATGAGTATATCATGTGCATCTCATAACATATCATGTGCATATCATGTCATATCATGTCATATCATGTCATATCATGTATATCAAAATCTCATGCATCATATTCATAATTAAACCCTAGGGGTATAATGGTCATTTTTCCCTAGGGCCAAAATAGTCATTTTTCATATTTTAAGGGTACTTTTGTAAATTTACCAAATATTATGGGTTTTCCACGGTCATTAACAATTATCAATATTTTTAAGTGTTTAAACAATGATTTTAACGCACTTTATCAAATTCGGCCTTTTGGGCCCAAAACCCCTAATGGGCCCTACGAATGCCGATTTAACCCCTTAAGCCCACATAATCCAAATTTTACAATAGTACTAACCGTGTTGACATACAACTTCTCCAAATTCCATTTTCTATCAATTTTACCCAAATGGGCCCGAAAGCCCATTGAGCCCAATTCCAGCCCACTGTGGCCCAACTTACCAACGTGCACAAAATTGCACTCTTACCTATTCCATTGATCCAACCACCGACCATATTGTATCTATCACATCTAAAACCAAATGCAAAATCTCAAGTTCCCGAAATGCCGAAATTTTAGCATTTCGGCTTTTCAGCGAATATTAGACTAAGCTACTACGAGGGTTGTTACACACCTGTTTCATGACGTTTGCTAACAAAGTCTTCCATGACAACCTACAATTAATCACCACCATTCTTAGTTTACAGTTCAAGCAATCAAACGCAAAGTTCACCTTACCATATTTGGCTAAAGAATCCCTAATAGCCATAGATCCCTTACCTTTACAAGGTCCGACGATTAGATTCAAGCTTATCCAAAACTGATACTCCAAGCCTTGTTGCTCCTCCAAATTTATCTATTTCACTACAAAAACCATACAAGTTAAAAGAAAAGGCCCCATAAGGCCTATGCCTCAAAACGACAACCTCCCTGAACCATAGGGGGTTTTGGCTTTTCTCGATATTTATACCACTAAATCAATTTTGAAAAAAAATGAGTACTTACCACAGTATTCCCTTCTACACTGCTTAGATCCAAAGTAAAATTAGCCTTCAACCACCTAGCAGCCTTCGAATCCTAGAGGTCCATAGGTTCGACTATGCCCCTAGAACTAAGGCATTTCGGCTTTTAGGACTATGGAAGAGAAATGGTGTGGTGGCTTGTATTGGTGTTACTATCGGGGACTTTTAGAGTTTGAAGGAATCTGTCACCACAATTAAGAGGAAAGAAGGTTACTGGTTTAAAAGAAATCGATACAATCAATCTTCACAAGTTTCGACTCTTGTGGCTATTCAGCAAGGGTGAAGAGAAGAAAAGGGAATAGTAGATTAGTTTTGGAAAAGAAAAGAAAGAAAGATGGATGGAAAGAGTGGTAATTTCGGCTAGAGAAGAAAAAGGGGAGAACAAGAATCACTCTCTGATGTTTAAACAAAGGAAACAACACAACCTAAGCCTCTAATGCCGAAATACCCACCCTAAAACCCCTAAGCCGATTTCTCCTCCCTAACTCCCACTATTCGGCTAACTCTAAGCCTCCCTTCAAATCCCTAAAATCTCTCCCCTTATCACTCCTTAATCCATGCATTTAACTGATTCAAACTCTCTCCAACAAAGTTCCATTCGACTTCTAACTCCTGCATGCCCAAGACATAAAAATAACAACACAATTGCCAGCTTAGTGGATCGAACCTTGGTTTCCCCCAACCACTTACACGCCACCTTTTTAGCTCTTTAGTGGCGTCACTTAGCCATTTTGCCAAGGGCTCTCTTGTGTTACATTTTACCCACATCTTTTAATAAGGCCACCTAACCAATGCCCCTAGCTCCTTAAGTCCAAAATTCAAAAACTCCATCGGGTTTTGGCCAACACATGGGACCTCCATAGGCCCATTTACATACTCCAATTAAGAATTTCACAACCAAATACCAAATTTTAAAAATTTTACTAAATTCTCGAAAATTTCAAAAATGCCAAAAATCAGGGTGTTACAGTCCCTAATACAAGCCTACGAGGCTCAAAACATGCTTTGGAAGCAGTTCAGGACTGAACCGAGATCTTTAGAAATTTTTACAAAGCTTAGAAAAAATTTGCTAAAATAGGGGTTACACGCCTGTAATAGTTTGGTTTTGACCCTAGTCGGAACAGTAGTTTTGGGACCACATATCTGAGTCAAAAAAATATTTAAATATTATTTTTCGCATTTATGATATGTGAATGAGCATGTGTGAAAATCTCGTATGAAAATTTGAATGTTTGTGTGCATAATTTTGAAAAAGGACTTAATCGCGTAAAAGATAAAGGTTGTCTACTATATGTTAAAAGTGCCTATTTGATTTGACTTATTATTTGAGAGGTCCTTATGTGGTTATTATGCCATTTATAAGGTTAATGGACATGTATGACCTTAATATTTATGTTTTAATAGTTTTACAGCAAAGGGTAAAATGGGAATTTAATTAATATGTTAATTAAAATATAACCAAAAACATGAAAATGGCCATTAACATCCATTTTTCCAAAATTTGATGAACAAAAGAAAAGAAAAAGAACATTAGGATTCGGCTAAGGAAATCTTTGGTTAAGGTATTTGTTTTGATCGGTTTTTGATAATTTCTATGTTTTTGCAATCGTTGCTTCGTATACTATCAAGCCCATGCCTCAATTTCTGATTTTGATGATGATTTTGAAATGTGCCATGGATAAATTCATTAGCTTTATGTTGTTATATGATGAAATATGAAAGTTTGATGCTGGGTTTATATGTTTTGTCTTTGGATTTTTGATGATTTTGAGTAAAATGGGCTAAATTGTAAAATTTGTAAATTGAGGGACTAAAATGTGAAATAAATGAAATGTGTGGACTTGTATGATTGCTATGAATATTCATCCAAGCATGAGTATATGCAAATTATGTGTATTTTGTGATTTTGTGAATTAGGGACTAAAGTGTAAAAATGTGAAAATGTGAAGGCTAATTTATAAATTGCCCTAAATATGTGTTTATGGATTGTTTTGAATGAATTTATGATTGAATAAGTTAAATTTAAATTTATTTAGATCAAGAATTAAAGAAAACGGAGTTAGATCGGGGAAAGTTGAAAGTTGTCGAGTAAATGATTTCATTCATCCGGATTCGTACGAGGTAAGTCAATATACAATAAATGTTTCATATGATATTGAATTGTGATGAATGAATATTCAAGCTTAATATATGTTATTCGAGAAAGTATCGACAAAGTTCTAATGTCTAAAAAGCCCCGTACGAACCCTAGGAATAATTAGGCTACATATGTCATGACATAGGATTTCGTGCAAGACCATATCTGGGACGTTGGCATCGACTTCCGTTTTACTTGTAAGACCATTTCTGGGACATCAGCATCATATCTGATTTTGTATAAGACCCTGTCTAGGACAGTGGCATTGATGTTTGATTACATGTAAGACCACGTCTGGGACGTTGGTATTGTATATGATCTCTGAGCTATCCTCGTATCCTTACGTTTCCAAATCGTTCAACGGGCATTCCGAGAAAATGAATAATTTGGTGAAATCATATCAGATTCAGGTATGTTTACTTTGTAAAGCCTATTTGAGAATGAAAGGTAAGTATTTGAATATGAGATTTGTGTTAGTATTGGTATACAAAGTATAAATGAGTTGATGATACTTATTTGCTTTGAATGATATGTTTATTTGTATATGGCTTACTAAGCTTTTGGAAGCTTACTTTGTGTGTGTTTACATTGTTTTATAGATATCCAAGCTACTGTGAGCTCTGGGATCATCGAGGATAGTCACTACACTACGAACCTTATTTTGGTACTTTGAAAATGTATAGGTTAAAGTATGGCATGTATAGGCTAGAAGTTTTGGAATTATGTTTTGTGATGTACATATTTAGCTATGTGATATAGCTAGTTTGTGTTTGAACTTATAGTTTGATAATGTCATATGATATGTGATGCTAATATGAAATTGTGGTATGTTTTGGTTGTTCAAAAAAAGGGTCAATGTTGTTAAGTTTTGGTAAGTTTTGAGCATTTGATTGGATGACGTATTGATCATATGATTATGTATGATTTTAGTTTAACTTTTGTTATGAATTGATTTATGAATTGAGAATTGAAAGGATTGATAATGTTATAGCATGAATTATGTATGATTTGGTATAGATATTGGCTAAAATGGTTGTGCATATATGTTTAGTTTGGTGTTGTAGGTTGACCCAAATTAGGGTGGCAAATTGGCTATTCAAATGGCCTATTTTTGTCCACACGGGTAGAGACACGGGCGTGTGTCTCAACCGTGTATGACACACCGCTATATGGCACGGTTGTGTGTCCCCTGGGGTACCCTACAATTGTAAGTCAGCCTCGAGCACAGCCAAGGCACACGGGCGTGTGGCTAGCCATGTGGCCCAAGTCAAGCTCGACCACAGCCCAAGCACAAGGGCGTGTCTTGTGGTTGTGTGAGCAAGTCAGTATGTATGCCTTGTTTTGACATGGCCTAGACATACGGGCATTTCTAATGCCGTGTAAGGCACACGGCCTATTAACATGGGCGTGTGACCTGTACTTCTTTGAAAAAAATGTTTTAGTTTAAGAAAAATTTTGTATGTGTTCGATTTAGTCCCAACCCCTTTCTAAAGCATGTTTTAGGTCTCGAAGACCTATTTAAGGGACTCTATATCGATGTTGATCTCTGATGCTTTAATGATTACAAAATGAAAGTCAAATATTCCGATTCGTCAGGTATGACGGATATGGGTTAGGGGTGTTACAACGCCCGTATGGCTTGTGACACGCCCGTATGGGCAGGCCGTGTGGTCACACACGCCCATGTCCCTAACCCGTGTAACTCTTTGTTTATCACCCAAAAACAAATTGAAGTCACACAGCCAAGACATACACCCATGTCCCGAGGCTGTGTCCTTCACACAGCTAAGACACACGCCTGTGTGCTTGATACACACAATTTAGGTGCAAGGGACACAAGGCCATAATTCACGCCCATGGGCTGACAGTGTGTCACACACGGCCTAGAGACACGCCCGTGTGTCTACCTATATGGACAAAAACAGGGCTATTTACCAAGCCATTTTTGTAACAGCCCGATTTAGGGCCAAAACGAAACAGTAGTTTTGAAACCATTAATCTAAGGTTGAAAAAAAATTATTTTTATTAAGTTTTAGTGTTTATATTATGATTGCATAATCGTGTGAAAATTTCGTTGCGAAATTTTATCGATTGGGTGTTTAATTTGAGGTTTAGGACTAAATTGAAATAGGTGAAAAATATGTGTTATTCTTCATAAAGTACTTGATTGAAATCGAGGTTTTAAGTAGAGGTCCTTAAATGGAATTAGACCATTATACTTTATATGGACAAAAATTTGGACATGGATGGAATTTTTAGAAAGTTTAGTAGTAAGGGCATTTTGGTCATTTGCATAATAAATGAAATAAAATGGGAAAAATAACACAAAAATGTGTTCATCTTCATTTAGCTTGGCCGAAACATGCATGTTCTCCATAGCTAGGGTTTGTTTCAAGCTTTCAAGCTCAATAGTAAGTGCATTCAAGCCCCGTTTTTAATGTTCTTTACATTTTTGAAATCCTCGTAGCTCGGTTTACCTATTTCTACCATTATTTCGAGTTAGTGTTTATGTTTAAAAATTTACGCATGAATTATATGCATGTATTTTGATGTTTAATGGTAGAATATGAATGTTTGAGGTTAGGAGAACGATCTTTTCTAAGCGATTTTTAGCGAAAACGAGCAAAATGGTATAATTGTTAAAAATACCTAATGCTCATAAGTGCATGTTAGAGTGAGAATTTGATGTTTTCATAGAAGAGAAAAATGATCATCATGTCATAAAACATAAGAATAAGGGCTGAAATTAAATTTCCAAGCCTAAGGGCAAAATCATAATTTTGTAAAAGTTGGGGGGCAAAAATGTAATTTTCCATAATGTGATTTTTGGATTGAAATAAATAGTATGAGTATTAAATGAGCTAAATGTGTTGTTATAGATCAAGAAAGGCGTAGAATCGACCTCGAACGGGGGAAGGAAAAGGTTTTGGACTAAATTGCAAAATTTCCATATTTTGCACCGAGGTAAGTTTGTATGTAAATAATACATTAACTTCATTTACATTTTTATATTTCAGCCTATTATATATATTTGAGCCGATTTTGAAGCATAAATCGACTATTGGAAAAATGGAAATAAGTAATAGAGAGAAAAATCCCGGTTGAACATTCGGAAAGATTGAATAATATAGATAGAGCGTAGCTAGGTCACATGTATGGTGCTGAGTGCACATCATGTGTACAAGAGAGCTGTAACATACTATGTAGTAGCTAGGTCACATGTGTGATACGGGATGTATCCCATGTAGACAAGAGAGCTACGGGAGAGATAAATGTAGCTAGGTCGCATGTGTGATTCCAAGTGAAGGACACCATGTAGACAAGAGAACTATGAGATAAATTGGCTAGGTCACATGGGTGGTACTAACTGTTCACCATGTGTACAAGAGAGCTGAATTATATGAAATATGATGGTGGGGCTGTGTGCTGAAACAATCAAGTATCGAGGATTGATTCGAATTGTTCAACGGGATGGTTTTAAGGTGACATTGTAATCATGGACCTATACTTGTGATGTATGAAATGTGGTGAAAATGAACTATGATATGCACGTTAAAATGAGGTTAATACAAAGAAAGTGTGAAAGAGTGAATTAGCAATAATACTGTTTTGGACAGTCACAGTAACGTGAATTTGAAAAATCACCAAAAATTGTAAAAATTTAATTAGAGGCTGAATAAGATATGAAATTAAATCTTAATGAGTCTATTCTCATGTAAAAGAAACAGAGCAATTAAAGGAACTCTATATTTTGAGATATTTATATTTGTGTGTGACTCACTCAGAATGACTATGTGATCCCCTGTTCTAACTTTGAAAAATCAGTCCAAATTTTACAAAACAAAGTAAGAAATATAGTTTATATTTCTAGATTCCTTATTGAGTATAGTTTTAAATGAAATAGATTTTATGGATATTTGAATTGTGTACTGGGAGAAATTCAATTTGTAGTGGACAGAGGTCAGATCAGTCAAGCTGTATAACAGGGAAAAGTTTAACTAATAAACTGTACTAATTGGATAGACAAAAAATTCTAGAAAAATTTTAGTAAGAAGTAATATGAGTCTAGTTTCAGGAAAATTTTACGGATTTTAATTTCGAGCTTTGTAACTCGAGTTATGATTTATTTAGTGAATATGACACAGGAGAGACAGCTTGACCAAAGTGGAGTAAATAGTAAAATTAAAAAGTAGATAAACTTGAGTTATTGTGTAAACATATTAAATTATTTATTCATTATTTATATACTTGCTTACTAAGCTATAAGCTTACTTTCTTTTCTCTCTTTTGTCTTATAGTATCGTCCAGCTTGCACAGGAGTCAAGGATCGTTGAAGATATGCCTACACTATCAATACTTTTGGGTATTTGAACTGAACATTTTGAATTATGGCATGTATAGTAGACTTAGTTATTTTGTTACGTGTCATAATTGTCTAGGTTTAAAATATTAATTATAGTATCTAACCAATTATTTTGTACGAAGCCTTTGAAATTGGCTAGTATTGTTAAAGGCATTGTTATAATGATTCATGATCTAATTGCACGCCATATTTTTGTCTCAGTTTTATTAAATAGTATGTACTATGATTTGTTAATACGTCGTACCCTGTTCCGGTGATGGATACGGGTAAGGGGTGTTACATTTAGTGGTATCAGAGTTATGGTTTAGTTGGTTCTCGGACTAATAAAGTGTGTGTAAAAGTCTAGCTATACATGCCATAAATATACTGTGATAGTGTGGTGACTCCTGATTATTCTAAACTGTGTTTTATTTTAATATAGTAATGAGGCTGATGATGCTGCTATAATGCGTCGGCTCCCGCACAAGGGACCGTGCCTATAGAAAGTAGACCTGAGACATTGAGATAGGGAGATGAGGCTCGAGATGCCTTTCTCCAAATGATGAACAATTGGTACACTGAGTTTATTTGAGCAAACACAAACGCTCAACCTCCTCTACCCCCTCCCATACCTCAGACAGTTCCTGTAGCTGCTCAAGGCATAGTTTTGGTAAGCATGAACAAGCCTCCGGTTGACAAGATTGAAAAACAAGGGGCCGAAGAGTTTATAGCAAAGATTGATGATGATCCTGAGAACGCAAAGTTCTGGCTTGAAAATTCTACTCGTGTATTTGATGAGCTCTCATGTACACCCGAGGAGTGCTTAAAGTGTGCTGTATTACATTTGAGAGATTCAGCCTACCATTGGTGGAAGATTTTGGTAGCAGTGGTGCCAAAAGAAAGGGTTACTTGGGATTTCTTCCAGGAAGAATTCAGAAAGAAATACATAAGTCAGTGATTTATTGATCAAAAATAGAAGGAGTTCCTTGAATTGAAGCGAGGCAAGATGTCCGTGGCGAGTATGAACGCGAATTTGTAAGACTCAAAGAAGTATGCCTGTGAATGTGTGTCCACTGAGGCCATTATGTGCAAAAGGTTTGAGGATGGGCTAAATGAGAACATTAAAGTGCTTGTGGGAATTTTAGAGTTAAAAGAATTTGTAGTATTGGTTGACCGAGCTCTTAAAGCCGAAGAATTGAACGAAGAAAGAAGAAAAGCTGCTATTGAGGCTCGAGATACCAGAAAGAGGCTGACAAGCAAGTCGTTTCAATCTCAATCAAAGAGGTCCAAAGAGACAAACCCTCGAATGACAGTTTCTGCTGGGGATTCACACAGAGATCGTGGTAAGGCATATTCGGGGTCTAAAGCTCAAGCTACTTCAGTGGCAAGTATGGGTAATGTGCATTCTAGAAAGCCCAAATGTCAGCAATGTGGCAGGTAACATTATGGTGAGTGTTGGGGAAACGAGCGAGCTTGTTTCAGGTGCAGTTCTCACGAGCATTTTATCAGAGACTGTCCGGAGAAAGTTAAAGAAGAAAAATTTCAAAGTGCTAAACATAGTACTACCGCTAGCAGAGGTAGACCACCATGAAATACTGGAAGTGGAGTTAGCAATAAAACTATAATGAAAGATTCAGCGGCGAGATCAGAAGCTAGAGCGCTGCTAGAGCTTATACCATACGTGCCCGAGAGGATGCATCATCTCCCGACGTGATTACTGGTACATTTTCTCTCTATGATGCTATTGTTATTGTATTGATTGATCCCGGGTCTACTCATTCCTATATTTGTATGAATTTAGTATCTAATAAAAAGTTGCCTATTGAGTTTATTAAGTTTACGATTAAAGTGTCGAATCCCTTAGGCCAATATGTGCTAGTTGATAAGGTTTGCAAGAATTGCCCATTAATGATTCAAGGTCACTGTTTTTCGGCTAATCTGATGATGTTACCATTTGATGAGTTTGACATTATTTTGGGAATGGACTGGTTGACATTGTATGATACCAAGGTAGATTGTAAACAGAAAACACTAGAGTTGAAATGAGAAAATGGTGAAATTCTGTGGGTTGAAACAGATGAATCAAATAAATTGCCTATGGCGATTTCGCACATGTCTACACAGAAATACATGAAGAAAGGGTGTGAAGCTTATCTGGCCTATGTAATGAATACTGAGCTGTCTGAATTGAAGCTTTAATCAGTACCGATAGTCTGTGAATTTCCAGATGTATTTCCAGAGGAATTGCCTGGATTGCCTCTGAATAGAGAGATAGAGTTTTCCATTGATTTATTGCTGGGGACTGCACCGATCTCGATTGCTCCATATAGAATGGCTCCGACTAAATTAAAAGAATTGAAGGCTCAGTTGCAAGAGTTAACAGACAAGGGATTTGTGAGACCGAGTTTCTCTCCTTGGGGTGCTCCTGTATTGTTCGTAAAGAAGAAGGATGGCTCAATGACGCTTTTCATTGATTACTGTCAGCTCAATAAGGTGACTATAAAGAACAAGTACCTGTTGCCAAGGATTGATGATTTATTCGATCAGTTAAAGGGGGCCACAGTGTTTTCAAAGATCGATTTGAGGTCCGGTTACTACCAATTGAGAGTTAAGGAGTCGGATGTGCCGAAAACCACCTTAAGGATAGGGTATGGACATTATGAGTTCCTTGTGATGCCTTTCGGTTTAACAAATGCTCCAGCTATATTTATGGACTTGATGAACCGAATCTTTCGGCCATATTTAGATAAGTTTGTAGTAGTGTTTATAGATGACATTCTAATTTATTCTCGGGATGAGTCTGAGCATGCCGAACACTTGAGAACCATATTGCAGATCTTGAGAGAAAAGAAATTGTTTGCTAAGTTTAGTAAAAGTGAGTTCTGGCTTCGTGAAGTTTGATTTTTGGGACATATAGTCTCAGGTGTTGGTATTCGGGTGGATTCGAGCAAGATTTCCGTGATCGTTGATTGGAAACCGCCAAAGAATGTATCCGAGGTTAGAAGCTTTTTAGGCTTGGCAGGGTATTATAGACGTTTTTTCGAGGGATTTTCGATGATTTCCTCTCCTATGACTAAGTTGCTGCAAAAGAATGTTAAGTTTGAATGGACTGATAAATGTCAGCAAAGTTTTGAAAAGCTAAAATCACGATTGACTGAAGCACCAATTTTAGTATAGCCCGAGTCGGGGAAGGAGTTCGTAATTTATAGTGATGCATCATTGACAGGCCTTGGATGTGTGCAAATGCAAGAGGGTAAAGTGGTAGCTTATGCCTCGAGACAGTTAAAACCGCATGAGAAGAACTATCCTACATATGATTTGGAATTGGCCGCTATTGTCTTTGCCTTGAAGATCTGGCGACATTATTTGTATGGTGAAAATTGCCGAATTTTTACTGATCACAAAAGTTTGAAGTATTTAATGAATCAAAAGGATTTGAATTTGCGACAGTGAAGATGGCTTGAATTATTAAAGGATTATGAGCTAATGAATGATTATCATCCGGGAAAAGCGAATGTAGTTGCTGACGCCTTGAGCAGGAAATCTCTTTTTACTTTGAGAGCCATGAATACGGGGTTAGCATTGTCCAATGATGGGTCAATCTTAGCAGAGATGAGGGCTAAACTGTTATTTCTCTAGCTGATTTGTGATGCTCAAAAGAACGATAGTCAGTTGCGAACCAGGAGAACTCAGTGCGAATCGGGTTACGACTTAGTTTTTCGAGTTGGACCAGATGACTCTTTGATGTTTCGAGACAGGATATGTGTACCGAAAAATGATGAATTGATTCAGAAAATATTACATGAGGCACATAGTGGTTGTTTGTCAGTTTACCCTGGTAGCACAAAAATGTATAATAATTTAAAGAAGTTATATTGGTGGCCAGGCATGAAAAGGGACATTTCTGAATTTGTAACCAAGTGTTTAATCTGTCAACAAGTAAAAGCAGACATCAAGTGCCTTCAGGATTACTCCAACCGGTAATAGTGCCTGAGTGGAAATGAGATAGGATTACAATGGATTTTGTAACCGGTTTGCCTCTGACTCCTAAAAAGAAGGATGTTGTCTGGGTAGTGGTTGATAGGTTAACAAAGTCGGCTCACTTTACACCAATACGTACCGATTACTCACTTGATAAATTAGCTGAATTATCTATTACTGAAATTGTGAGGTTGCACGGGGTAGCTATGTCTATAATATCAGATAGAGATCCGAGGTTTACCTCGAGATTCTGGAAAAAGTTACAAGAAGCTTTCGGCACAAAATTGAAATTTAGTACTGCGTTTCATCCACAAACAGATGGTCAGTCGGAAAGAGTAATCCAAGTACTCGAAGATATGCTTAGATGCTGTGTTTTAGAATTTGAAGGTAGTTGGGAGAAATATCTACCTTTGGTTGAATTTTCCTACAATAACAGTTTTCAGTCAAGTATACAGATGGCACCGTACGAAGCCTTGTATGGTCACAAGTGTCAGACTCTTTTATATTGGACCAAACTTAGTAAGAAACAGATTCACGGAGTTGATCTAGTTAAAGAAATCGAAGAAAAAGTAAAAGTAATTCGTGATTGCTTGAAAGCTACTTCAGATCGACAAAAGTCATATGCAGATTTAAAAAGAAAAGAGATTTCATTTCAGGTGGGTGATAAAGTGTTCTTGAAGGTGTCACCATGGAAGAAGATTTTGAGATTTAGCCGAAAAGGCAAGTTGAGTCCGTGTTTTATTGGGCCGTACGAGATTATTGAGAGGATTGGACCAGTGGCATATCGGTTGGCATTACAGGCAGGATTAGAAAGAATTCATAACATGTTTCATGTATCAATGTTGCGATGTTATCGTTCTGATCCTTCACATGTGATTTCTCCAACAGAAATTGAGATTCGATCGGACTTGACCTATGATGAAGAACCAATTAAAATTTTCGCTCGAGAAGTAAAACAGTTGAGAAAGAAAAGTATAGCTTTAGTGAAAGTGTTATGGAAAAGACAAGGAGTAGAAGAAGCTACGTGGGAATCGGAAGAAGCTATGAGAAAACAGTACCCAAAGCTTTTTACCGGTTAGATTTTCAGGGACTAAAATCCCTAAAGGGGGAAAGAGTTGTAACAACCCGATTTAGGGCCAAAACAGAATAGTGGTTTTGAAACCACGAATCCGAGGTTGAAAAAAAATTATTTTGATTAAGTTTTAGTGTTTATATTATGATTGCATAATCGTGTGAAAATTTCATTGCGAAATTTTATCGATTGGGTGTTTAATTTGATGTTTAGGAGTAAATTGAAATAGGTGAAAAATGTGTGTTCTTGTTCATAAAGTACTTGATTGAAATGGGGGTTTTAAGTAGAGGTCCTTAAATGGAAATTAGACCATTATACTTTACTTGGAAAAAATTTGGACATGGATGGAATTTTTAGAAAGTTTAGTAGTAAGGGCATTTTGGTCATTTGCATAATAAATGAAATAAAATGGAAAAAATAACACAAAAATGTGTTCATCTTCATTTAGCTTGGCTGAAACTTGCATGTTTTCCATAGATAGGGTTTGCTTCAAGCTTTCAAGCTCAATAGTAAGTGCATTCAAGCCCCGTTTTTAATGTTCTTTACATTTTTGAAATCCTCGTAGCTCGGTTTACCTATTTCTACCATTATTTCAAGTTAGGGTTTATGTTTAAAAATTTACCCATGAATGGTATGCACGTATTTTGATGTTTGATGGTAGACTATGAATGTTTGAGGTTAGGAGAACGATCTTTTCTAAGCGATTTTTAGCGAAAACGAGCAAAACGGTATAATTGGTAAAAATACCTAATGCTCATAAGTGCATGTTAGAGTGAGAATTTGATGTTGTCGTAGAAGATAAAAATGATCAGCATGTCATAAAACATAAGAATAAGGGCTGAAATTAAATTTCTGAGCCTAGGGGCAAAATCGTAATTTTGTAAAAGTTAGGGGGCAAAAATGTAATTTTTCCATAATGTGATTTTTGGATTGAAATAAATAGTATGAGTATTAAATGAGCTAAATGTGTTCTTATAGATCAAGAAAGGCGTGGAATCAACCTCGAACGGGGGAAGGAAAAGGTTTTGGACTAAATTGCAAAATTTCCATATTTTGCACCGAGGTAAGTTTGTATGTAAATAAAACATTAAATTCATTTACATTTTTATATTTCAGCCTATTATATATATTTTAGCTGATTTTGAAGCATAAATCGACTATTGGAAGAATTGGAAATAAGTAATAGAGAGAAAAATCCCGGTTTAACATTCGAAAAGATTGAATAATATAGATGGAGCGTAGCTAGGTCACATGTATGGTGCTGAGTGCGCATCATGTGTACAAGAGAGCTACGAGATACTATGTAGTAGCTAGGTCACATGTGTGATACGGGATGTATCCCATGTAGACAAGAGAGCTACGGGAGAGATAAATGTAGCTAGGTCTCATGTGTGATTCCAAGTGAAGGACACCATGTAGACAAGAGAGCTATGAGATAAATTGGCTAGGTCACATAGGTGGTACTAAGTGTTCACCATGTGTACAAGAGAGCCGAATTATATGAAATACGATGGTGGGACTGTGTGTTGAAACCATCAAGTATCGAGGATTGATTCGAATTGTTCAACGGGATGGTTTTAAGGTGACATTGAAATCATGGACCTATACTTGTGATGTATGAAATGTGGTGAAAATGAATTGTGATATGCATGTTAAAATGAGTTTAATACAAAGAAAGTGTGAAAGAGTGAATTAGCAATAATACTATTTTCGACAGTCACAGTGACGTGAATTTGAAAAATCACCAAAACTAGTAGAAATTTAATTAGAGGCCGAATGAGATATGAAATTAAAGCTTAATGAGTCTATTCCCATGTAAAAGAAACATAGCAATTAAGTAAGTCTATATTTTGAGATATTTATATTTGTGTGACTCACTCAGAATGACTATGTGATCCCCTGTTCTAACTTTGAAAAATCAGTACAAATTGTACAAAACAAATTAAGAAATATAGTTTATATGTCCAGATTCCTTATTGAGTCTAATTTTAAATGAAACATATTTCATGGATATTTGAATTGTTTACTCGGAGAAATTCAATTCGTAGTGGATGAAATCGATTCAATGAAATGTATAATAGGGGAAACTTTAACTAATAAACTGTACTAATTGGCTGGACCAAAAATTCTAGAAAATTTTTAGTAAGAAGTAATATGAGTCTAGTTTCAGGAAAATTTTACGGATTTGAATTTCAAGTTTTTGTAACTCGAGTTTTGATTTATTTAGTGAATATGACGCAGGAGAGACAGCTTGACCAAAGTGGAGTAAATAGTAAAATTAAAAAAGTAGATACACTTGAGTTATTGTGTAAACATATTAAATTATTTATTCATTATTTATATACTTACTTACTAAGCTATAAGCTTACTTTCTTTTCTCTCTTTTGTCTTATAGTGTCGTCCAGCTTGCATAGGAGTCAAGGATCGTTGAAGATCTGCCTACACTATCAATACTTTTGGGTATTTGAACTGAACATTTTGAATTATGGCATGTATAGTAGACTTAGTTATTTTGTTACATGTCATAATTGTCTAGGTTTAAAATATTAATTATAGTATCTGACCAATTATTTTGTACGAAGCCTTTGAAATTGGCTAGTATTGTTAAAGGCATATGTTATAATGATTCATGATCTAATTACATGCCATATTTTTGTCTCGGTTTTATTAAATAGTATGTACTATGATTTGTTAATACCTTGTACCTTGTTCCGGCGATGGATACGGGTAAGGGGTGTTACAATTTTGGCACCCTCACTTGCACATATCTACTCAATATCACATGGCACAAACTCAAGCATGAAGAGCAACCAAATAATCACAACCAAGACAATAACATGTCATTCTCATACCATTTTCAAACATGCTTAAAACATCAACCTTTCCACATTAGATTATGCAAGTTTCCACATTCACAAATGACATTAATACAAATATACTTATAACCAACATTAGCCAAATTCCAAGGCTATATACAAATTGAACCATGAACCATTCACAATTATGACAATCACATATCAGTACCATATCAACATCTATCATACACACAACATTTATCATGCCATAAATCATTCATGTCAATTTCACCTTCATTAGTCTTTATTTAACTACTTTTAGTTACCTTATTGTACACACAAATTTATCATCTCATCAATAGACTGCATTACCAAACATTTCACATTCATGCCAAGCATACCATGATCATATCACCATAGACATTGACACATATACGAATATACTTAGGCTTACAACTGTGTTAGCCAAATAAGCTAATTTACATGGCCAAATATCAGAACAAGCCTTTGACCCTTACAAGCCAATACATTGGCTAAAGTCATAATGACACATATGACAAAATGACTAAGTCCCTATACATGCCATAACTCAAAATACTTGAATTCATCAATACCCAAAATTGATAGCTTGATAGTGTGATAGGATCTTCGACAATCTCCAACCCGAGCTAGCTTAATAACTCTATAAGATAAAGGAAAATAAGGGGGGTAGGCTATATTGCTTAGTACGTCTGGATGAAAATAATAAGCAGCTCTTTTTAAGCATTTATCAAGTTCAACAATTTAAACACAAAATAGTACCAATTGCTATAAATCTCTTAGTTATAATTTTATTCAATCACGATGTTTACTCTATTAACTTATAAGCATAATTTAACATATCTTGGCATTAGTCTAACAACCGTAACCTCTCTTTTGAAACATATCACAACAATTAACTGGTCATTTCAAACCTCATACTAAACATGCACATTAAATTATGAGTATTCACATTTCAAGCATATATTTTAACATTTTTCAATTGTTTAAAGCTCATATTTTCTCATACTTTTGTAATCATTTTATTAGGCAATTTTGCCAATCTTTCCTTTTTCTCGTATCTAATAAATCATAATTCATACGAACAAAACATGTTATATCAAAACTCAATTTGGTCTGGAAGCTAATCACATGATCTTTAGCCAAATTTACCATGAATTTCATACATCACAAGTATAGACCAATAATCACAAGGTTTTCACAAAGTCATTCTCGTGGAAATCATGAACTCGCAATTTCATAAAGTCAATGCATATAGACTTTACGTACATACCAGTACCAATTCGTAATACTTATATACTTTTTCTTTTCTTTGACATACCTGTTGAACCACTTAGAATAATAAGGGTGTATTTGAATGGGCGATGCGTTTACCTACGGTTAGTGTAAAAACAGCGGTGCGGTGAGATTAGATACTGTAAGGATACTTTAGCGTGAGAGAAAAAGTAAGCTAAATGCATTACATCGCACCCAATCACACATCCAAACTAAGCCTAAGGATACTCAAGAGTCTTGTACACTCGGTATTGTACCAATGCCATATCCCAGATATGGTCTTACATGTAATATCGTATCGATGCGAATAGCCTAACTATTTTTTTACACGAAATCTCATATTGATGCCATATCCCAGATATGGTCTTATACGAAGTCTCATACTGATGTCATATACCAGATGTGGTCTTACATGTAATCTTAGTTACCCTAATTTCATGACATTCGTATCCTAACTATTTCTAAGGTTCAACCGAGATTTTCATGCTTGTCGAACTTCTATCGGACATTTCCGTAGTGTCGTACTCAATAATATTCACATTTTATTTCAATAATATAGCATTTTCCACAATTATCAATTAAGCAATTATACATATATAATTTAATGCTTATTAAACATACGAACTTACCTCGGCATAAAAATGGCGAAAAGGACCTAATCATCAAATACGCATTTTTTTCCAGTTCTAGGTCTGAACCTTGTTTTTCTTGATAATCTAGCTTGGAAGCTTGAAACGCCCTAGCCATGGTTTCTCCTTGTAAAATTCGGCCATGGGGTACAAGATGGACAAAATTGGCTTTTAATTTGGCTTTTTAATTCATTTCATTACCAAATTACCAAAATGCCCTTAATGAAAAACTTTAGAAACATACCTAAGCATGTCCATTTTTGTCCAACAACTTAACCAATGGTCTAATTACCATTTAATGACCTCTAATTTAAAATTTCATAACAATTAGACACCTCTAGCATGTAGAACTCAACTTTTTCACTTTTTACAATTTAGTCCTTTTGACTAAATTGAGTGCCCAAATGTCAAAATTTTCGAACGAAATTTTCACAAAATCATTCCATAAAATTGTAGACCATAAAAATATAATAAAAATAAATTTTCTATGTCGAATTTGTGGTCCCAAAACCACTGTTCCGACTAGACCTAAAATCGGGTTGTTACAACTCTCCCCCCTTTAGGGATTTTCGTCCCCGAAATTCTTACAAAAAGTAAAATTTTCGTAGTTTCCGCTACTTCATCGAAGAGTCCTCTTCCAGGGAAATACTTCCAGAAGTACTCTGTCGTCGATCTGGAATCCAATATCTTAAATTTCAAATCTATATACTATTTCTGTCAGCCTGAAGTTGCTTTCAACTTTCATGAATCACTTTCATTTTTTTCCTGAAAATCACAAATCAATTCCACTTCGTATGTCTCTTTTTCCAATTACCTTGAACTCGAAACATAGTGTCAGAGCATATCGTCAAAGATCTGAATTACTCTCTCAGGCTTACCTTTAATCTAAAGATAAATTACATTGCCAAGATGCAATTGTGTACTCAAATTATATTCTCGATCATCAGAACTTCTTCAAATAACTGCATATTTATTATTCCTTGAATAAAAAATGAGCTACTACTGAGTCTCGTACAACATTTTCTGCATAAGATCTGGAAAATTCATTGCGTGAATTCTATCTCTGAGTAATAATAACAGAAATCAGAATCAAAAGTCATCTCACACTGTACTCGTTTAGGTTACCACTCACTATCACATTTCTGAGGTTCTCAACTTTGCAAAGAGAATATCGCCTTATCTTTTTAATATAGTTAAATTCAGACTTCCATCAAATAAGATTAATCCTGTAATCAACATTCACAAAATGAACAAGGGCTTTCCATTCAAGCTTCTGCAACTATATTTACTTCCCCAAAGGTTAATCGTTAACTATTCAAAATCTATCAATAGTTCAAGCCATCAACGTTGTCTTAATTTCAGATTTTTTTGTAACATTAGATACTTCATACTCTTGGAATCAAGAAGCATAGGACGTCTTCCATCGAACAAACAATGTCATCAATTTCAACATAGACATTATAGTGGCCGGCTCTAAATCACCCATCAGACAATTCTTTTAATGAGATTTTAATCATCAAAAAGCATAAACTATCACTTCACATTCTTGTATTAAAACACATTCCAATCCATTCGATAGTACATCGCCGAAAAATCACGAATTCTTTACTCAATTCATACAGAACCCAAAACCAGTGTTTTAGTTAATAACACCTTCAACTGTTTTCAACTTTGTTTACATACAATAAACCATTCAAACTTTTACAAATGTACTAACATTATCAATCGAAATAGCTTTAACACATAACAACATCATTCGATTAGAACAAATCTAATAGATATATCTTTGTATCATACTTTCTAAAATATGAATTCTTCCTTCATACTATCCGTCTATTCAAACAAGAATGTGCAAGAGTTTATTTGCTTACCTGAGGATAAACTTAAGTGCATATAACTCAAATTACCTTTTAACTGACCAAATCAGATAGAAACAACTGAGTCGATCTCAACTATTGAATAATAACATATCAAAATACTCCTTTCTTCATGCTGTTAAACAACTCAATCATATAATCTTTTATAATCCCTATAACATGCTAATCAAAGATCCTTTACAATTGCATTAGCTCAAGAAAACAAAATATCCTGATTTAACTCATTGACCTTAATCAAACTTACCTGAGAAAGGAAATCCATCATATAATTTGAGCTTGAACTTCCACTATCTATACCTTTGCCGATGTCAATTCCTTTCATGAAAATTAGAGAAATCCTAATACCAGAATCACCATGTTCCAATGATTGAACCAGAAATAAACTCATAATAAACATAGTTATCACAATCCGAAGAACACATTTTAAAGATGCGCCATGTTTGATAGTTTACAAAATAAGGATGATAAGAAAACCGATGTAACAGCCTAATTTTGAGTCTAATCGGAACAAGTGGTTTTGGGACCCCTTAACCAAGTAAAAATATTATTTTTATATTTTTAATAATGTTTACAGTGTGGTAGTATTACTGTGTGAAAGTTTCGTAAAGAAATTTTACCGATTAAATAGTTAATTCGATAAAAAGGATTAAATTGCATAAAATGAAAACTATGTGTGCCATTAGTAAAATGACTTATTTGATAATGGCTTTATAAATGGGAGTCCTTGCATGGTAATTATACCATTGCATATTTGAGTGGACAGTAGTGGACCTTGAATTTCATAATTTATTTGGTTATTAAACATGGGTATTTTGGTAAATTATGGAATAACGCTTAATAAAATAAAGCCATATGATATTTTTATTATGTTTTCATCATCTTCAACCAAATAATTAAACAAAGAAAGGGTTTTGGAACCTTTAACATTCGGCCATGGCTTTCTAAGGGATTTAGGTACGGTTTTTGATCCGTTTTTAATGATTTCTATGTTTTTGAGCTCGTTGCAGCTCGATTTAACTGACCCGTACCTCAATTTTTAAAATTGGTTGTGTTTTTGAAATGTGCCATTGATGAGTGCATGTTTGTTTTAATATTTCTTGTTAAATTATTGATGGTTGTTTATAGATATACAAGTTTTATAAAGAAATTTTTGATGAAATTGAGTATTTGGGATTAAATTGAAAAAGATAGAATTTTTATGGTTAGAAATGTTAATAAAACGAAATTATGAGCTGTTTAAATACTATAGAAAATTCGGCTAAATACATGTATATTGGGGTTTTGTGTATTTTTGCATAATTATGCATTAAGGACTAAATTGTTAAAGTATGGAAATATAAGGGCTATTTTGCAAAATGGCCAAAATACTTGTATATGTATTTAATTGATTATGTTAGTGAATAATTGAGTTAAATTTGGTTAAATTTAGATCAAGCCAAACGAATTCAAGATTTTGATCGAGGAAAAATAGGAAAGTAGACGAATAGTCGACGGATACATGAGGTAAGTTCGTATGGTTAAAAAAAAAATTGTATGATATAAGAAATGATGGGTAATCAGCCAAATTGTAAGTATGTAATGGTGGATATGTTAAATGGCTTTGTACTTGATTATATTAATATTTCATGATGATGGAATGCCATAATATATATTCGATCTTATGTTTAAAAGTAATGACGTACTTTGTGGTTGAGTAAATGTATATTGGAGTTAATTGAGCTTTAATATATGATAAATTAAATGCCTTGTATGTGGTAAGTTACTAAGGAAATATTTGTTGTTGATTAAATTAAATACTATATATACATATATGTGCCAAATTGAAATGTATATATAAAAAAAAAGTTGAGGTTGCCGAATGCAAATAAAGTTGATAAATTTGAATTGATGAATAGTGAGTAATTGAATTTCAGCACAGAGGGTGCGAGTATAAAAGGTAATAGATGTAAAAATTGCACTAAGTGTGCGGGTCTGATTATTGAGCACTAAGTGTGCAAGCTTAAGTATCTAGCACTAAGTGTTCGAATTCGATATATAATGCTGAATAACTATTGGCACTAAGTGTGCGACTTATCGAGTAATTGAGAATGGTTGAAAGTATTTTTGCCTTGAATTTTTTGAGAAGTATTTATGATTTATAAATTTGAATTTGAGCAGGTGAGTGTCAAACCTATAGGGTTAATATTATTGATCGTAAAGCTGTGTGATTGATAATGGTAAAGAAGGTTGCATGATAGATGTACAAATTGGATGAGTAAAATGATATGATTATATATATCTATATAAGATACCATGTAGTAAGTCTATAAGAAATTTAAATGTTCTTGTTTGAATAAAACAATTTGTTTAAAATGTTAATTTTGGATATATGGCTAAATGAATTATAGTCGAATGTAGTAAGGATAGAATGGGAATGTTTGAGTTGTTTGGATTAAGTTTTGATATTGAGAAATTGAATGGAAAATGTATGAATGAAAGTGTGCTTGAGTTGATTGTGAATAAATGATATTCGGGTTTCTAGCCTAGCAGGCTATGTGCCGAAGAATTTGATCAGGCTTCGTGCCTAGCAGGCTTATTGCTGGTGAATAAATATCAGACCTTGGGTCTAACAGGCCTTGTTCCGGTGAATGATTCAGGCTAAAAGCCTAACAGGCCTTGAGCTGGTGAGTTTTATCAGGCTTATTCCTAGCAGGTTTATACCGGTCTATTACTTTAGGCTCGATGCTTACAAAGTTGGGTGCTAATGTGGTACGGAATGTGTAAGACAAGTTGGATGGTCAGGTATGACCTAATTTATTTGTTATTCAAAATTAGGTAAGTAAGTAAAACGATTATTTGTTACAAATTATGAATTATTGATGTTACTGATGAGTTAATATTTATACGGGTATAATTCTACTATCGGTTATATAAAGGTGTTACAGGTTATACGTAATGAAATAAATCGACCCAATGCTATGTGAATTCTATGATATTGATATTGTATTGGTGATATGTGATATAAATGGTTTAGTCACGTATATGGCATTTAGTATGTAAGATACAGGGTTTTTGATGTTGGTCTCAAGGGTTCAACTGTAAATATGATGCTGCGAGAATAGAAATGATGATACAAATCAATACAGGTATACATAGTACACTTAACAAGCAAGTGACATTGATAAATTTATATGACACGTGAGTAGATATGATAAATTACACATGAATTACATGACTGTTAAGTAAATAAATATTGAATTAGATGAGGCTAGTTTAAAAGCAATCTTATTGCTTAAAATGACAAGCTTTATGTTAAATCTTTTATACAGTGCTGATAATTATATGAGCTTACTAAGCTTATTAGCTTACTCTGTCTATTCTCTGTATTTTACAGTGATTCGAATACTCACTCAGGTTCGAAGTCATCGAAGATTTAATCACACTATCCTGAAGGTAATTGGTAATCTTGAACTCTTTGAAATTGGGTAATATGGCATGTTTAGGCTAGTTAATAAGTTGATTATATGCTCACTTGTTTATATGAATATGAGATGAATTTTGAGTATTATGATCAAGCTATGTGATATGGCTTGATATGAGAAAAGTTTGTTTGATACGAAAGCCTTATATGATGTGTGCATTTAGTGTTAAAATTTATAATTGGTATTTTGGTTTGAATGATATGTAATTATGGATGAGTTGATAAGAATGTTGAAATGTGATTAATTTGTAAGTGGTATTTAGATGCTTATATGTATGTGACTACATGGAATGGTCACTTCAGTAAACGCTTATATAATTGTTTTAAGCATGATATGTTGGATTAGTGTTGAATGATGTTGACGATTGATAAGTTAACGTCTTACTGTTCCGGTTTGAGTTATAAATCCGGTAATGCCCTTACCTATTCTGGCTACGGTTATGGGATAGGGGTGTTACAATATGGATGTGTTTGAAAAGTTTTTAAATTGAACAAAATTTTATGGCTCGGTTTTGTATGAATGTAAGTGTTTAAGTCCGGTAATGCCTCGTACCCTGTCCGAGCGTCAGATACGGGAAAGGGATGTTACAACCGAGATAAAAAAATCCAAGATACGAATGCCATAGTCTGAGAACATAACTCATAAGAAAATAATAAAGATCTTGATGATTCCTTAGAGAAAACTAGAAGAAAAACAATGCTTACACACTCTGGAATCAATTGTAACAGAGATAATCTATTTTCTGAATATATATATATATGTAAAACAAAACATCTAGTAGAAATAGAAGAATTGCCTCACATAGATTTTTCACTATCAACTTTGAGTCCAAACATAATAGAATAGAACCCCAAAGAAGAAGATAAGATAGGCTGGTCATCAACCATTCAGAACAACAGTGCTTTCATTTAACATAATAATCAACTGACATTCTCATACGATAAGAATTTCATCAGAAAACGAACAATCAATCACATATATCTCTGAGGACAAATGAATATATAAAATACCTAGAAGAGATCATTATATTCTATTCAATTACAACTGTTACACTTAGACATCTTTACAATTCAAACATCATTTCTCTGACTAATTCTGTCTGTAATAGCCCGATTTTAGCTAAATCAAAACAGTGGTTTCAAAACCACAAATCTGAGGTCAAAAAATTATTTTAATATTATTTTTGGTGTTTAGAGCGTGAAAGCATGAATGTGTGAAATTTTCGTGAATTAATAGTGATTGAATGCTTAATTTGAAAAAAAGATTAAGTCGCATAAGATGAAAAAGTGAGGTTCTCATAGTTTAAAGTGTTAAAATGCTATCAGATATTAAATTAAAGGTCCTTATTATGAAATTAGACCATGTATAATGAGGATGGACATGTATGAACATATATTAAGCATGTTTTTGATGTATTAATAAAGGTTAAAATAGTAAAATGCAAAATAAGTAAAGATTAAATAAAACAAACCAAATTTCCTTTCTAATTATCATCTTCTTCACCGATTCATAAAAGAAGAAAAGCCATTAACAAGATTTGGAAGGTTCGGCTCTTGCATGTTCTAATTGCAAGTCCATTTTGATTCGATTTTTAATGATTTTTACGTTTTTTGAGATCGTTGCTTTGTGTTCTAGCTAGCCCGTGCCTTAATTTTTGAATTTCTTCATGATTTTGTGAAGTTCCATTGATGAATATTTGAGCTTTTGAATGTTTAATAATCGAGAATGACTATTTGTTGATAGTTACACAAGTTTTGTTAAGTGATTTTAGCTAAAAATGTATTTTAGGGATTAAATTGTGAAAAGTGTAAATTGGGTGGATGAAATGTGAAATAAATGAATGTGATGAAACTTGGCTAGGCTTGGGGTTAATGAAATTTCACGAATTTTGTGTATTTGTAAATTGCAAAAATATGGAACTTTAGGGGCAAAAGTGGAAAAATGCCCAACTATGTGTTTGTGGACTGAATCGAATGATTTGATGAATAAATGAGTTAATTTTGAATGTATATAGATCAAGAAGGAAAGAAATCGGATTTAGATCAGGGAAAATCAAAGGTTATTGAATAGTCGATCCAGTCCGTTTATTCTGAATACAAGTTCATATGCAAATAAATGTCTTTAAATTGAATTATATATATGTTTAATTGTCATTCAACTGTTATGAGTGTTGAATGATCAAATACGAGCAAGAATTGACAGGGTTACTGTATCCGAATGACCCGTATGAACTATAGGAATAGTATAAGATACGGATGTCATGACATTAGGATCAACGAGATGTGATTATGTGTAAGACCATGTCTGGGACATTGATATCATTATTTGATTACACGTAAGACCATGTTTGGGACATTGACATCGTTTGTAATAGCTTGTTTTTAGGTCAAATTGGAACAGTGATTTCGGGACCACAAATCTAAAGTCAAAATAATTATTTTATTATTTTAATAATGTCTACAGCATGATAGATTAATTATATGAAAATGCTTAATTCGGTAAAAAGGACCAAAATGCGTAAAGTGTTAAACTTGTGTTCTATTAGCTAAAAGTGTCAAATAGCTATGAAACTTAATAGTAAAGGTTCTTAAGCGATAGACCATTTATGGTTAGTGGGGGATGATAGCATGGCAATTGCTATAATTTTGAATTAATTATAAGGTTATAATGGTAAATGATTTATTAAGGTTAATAATAAAACAAAAAAAATTCTTTCTTCATTCTTCATCATCAACCGAAATTAGGGTGGATAAAACACCATTTTTGCTTTCTTCACTCGGCCAAGCTTCCTTTTTCAATTAAGGTGCGGTTTTAGCTCAACTTTTAATGATTTCTACGTTTTTGAGCTCGTTGTAGCTTAATCTAGCTAGCCCGTACCTTCATTTTTGAAACTATTATAGATTTTGAGATATGTCATTGTTGAATACTTGAGTATTTTGAAGTTTCTTGTTAGATTATTAATAGTTGTTAATAGTTATACAAGTTTTATAAAGTGATTTTTGACAAAAATGAGAATTAGGGATTAAATTGTGAAAGATTGAAATGTTGTGGTTGAAAATGTGAATCAAATGAAAATATCAGCTAATATGAATTCCATTGAAATTCGGCTATTAATTCCATTGAAATTCGGCTACCTTGGGTTAGGACTTAATTGTGCAATTTTGTATTTTTATGTGTTAAGGACTAAATTGTAAAGTAGTCAAAAGTTTAGGGGTAAATTTGCAATATAGCCAAAATGAATGTTTTAGGATAAATTGAATTGAATGAAAGTTTGAACGAGTTAATTTGATATCATTTAGATCAAGATAAGCAAATACTAGAATTAGATCGGGGGAAACAAAAGGTAGACGAGTAGACGACGTTTATACGAGCAAATACGAGGTAAGTTCGTATAATTGGAATCGAACTTTTCTATACTTCTGATTATTGAAAAGAACGTGTATAATTGAGATATTTGAAGTATGAATGTCTTATTGTTATATTATATGTGTTACCAAGCCCTCCAATTCAAATAATCATGTCAATGCACTCACCATACATATTAAATAATAATTTGAACAATTAAATATTAAGTTCGGATTATAGAAATGCAAAACGTAATTTCTGAGCTAACCCTCGTTGACTTTGTCTTTTCCTTTCTTAGCCGAGGTTTTCTGACACAACATTAACTATAAAAATTAAAACAATTTAAAATTATCAATACATTACCATAAAATTTCACATTAAATGTTTAAATTTTTATTTAATTTCTACTTTAATTTCAATTTTAATCTTAACTAAATTCATTTACTTTTCTATCTCAATTCATATTTTTTTCTACTCAATTTTCAACCAAACTTAGACATAACTATCTAAATTTCATCATAAAACCCTAATTTTGAAATTCTTGCAATTTAGTCCCTACTATGTAAAACTAATAACTTCTTTTACAATTTAATCCTTTAATCAATTCTAACTAAAAATTTTATCAATTAAACCCTAATTCAATCATTTATTCAACATGAACTATACTAAAAAACCTAAGAACTTCCAAAATCTCAACTTAATTTCTACAAAACTTTGTTCTAAAACTTCTAAAACATCAAAATTAAAAGAAAAGGACTTAATTAACTTACCTACTTAAGTTCCAAGCTTTAAAATTCCTATTTCTCCTTTTCTTTTCTTTTCTTCTTTTCTCCCTGTTTGTTTGTTTGTTTCTTTTTTTTGTTTCTTTTATTTGTTTTATTATTAAAATATTATAATAATAATATATGATATTATTCTTAAATAATAAGTAAGTACATATGTATATTACAAATGTATGTATAACATTTGTACACATGTAAATTATTATTACCATGCAATTGTGACAATTTAATTAATTTACTTATTTACTTTATTTAATTGATATAAAATAATATTAATATAATAATATTTACTTAAATAATAAGTAAACAATAGTAATTACTAATATATGTATATAAATATTCCACATGTATTTCACTATTACCACACATTTGTCACTCATGACTTAATTGTTTATTTAGTCCATTGAATTTCCTTTATTCTATAATGTAACACCCCAAATTCGGTCTAGACGTTATGGCTGAATCTGGCAGTGTCACATGAGAGTGCTTTTAGAAAACCTTAGCAAGTTTAAATTCGCTCCATTTATTATCTTTACTTAAGTCGTGAAATCACTATTCAAGTTATTACTTTAAAACATTTCTTTAACGCAGAAGTTATGACATCATTCATTTATACGGAAACCTTAAGTTAAGTTCCCAAAACGTATTTTTGGTGTCGCCATTTATAAATCAATAAAATTAACAATTTAAAATCCCAAAATAAACCCAAAACGGTTCGAGCTTATATACATAAATAATCTAGAAAATAAATATTACATGAAAGCAATAAAACAGAATGTAACTCATAAAACCAACACATGACTAGCGGTGGTCACCGTCGATTTGTGCTTTTATCTGTCGCTTTCGTGTGGCGCGCGCACGGCCCACTTTGTTGACCACACAGCCGTGTCTCACTACACGGCCAGTCCACACACCTATGTGGCATCGACAGTAGCATTTTTAGCTTTCGACGAAACGAGATTTTAGATCGATTGGAGTACACACCTGGTTTCGATTGAAGCCTAACGTAATCCCAAGCACTTTATGACCCTTTAATGGAAAGTAGCAAACCCAAATCCTTAAAGCGTTAATTGCTGTTCTTCAGCCCCTTGATCAACTCCGTGTCTTCCAACAGGTGAATAGTGAAACAACTGAAAAAGGGAAAAGAATAGAAGAGGAACTAAGGAATTTCGGTAGCAATGATGCTTTGGGAGAGCAAAACGACACCTTTGGGGAAACAAGGTGAAAACTGAATTTTCAGAAAGAAAAAAAAAAGATAGGTGGAAACTGATCAAATTCCCGCTTTCAATCCCTAAATTCTCTCCACCGAACCCTCCACTATTAGCATTTCAATCCAACTCAACCACTCACATGGCTTAGCAACAAAAATAATGCCTCCTTACAGACTCGAACCCAAGACCCCAAGCGTAATCCCTTGCCACTTAACCACTAGACCAGCAGGCCCATTCTGTTAAGTTTTTACCAACAAATTCTTATAAGCCCACTAACCAAAAGTCAGACTTTATTCAAATAAAAACCAAAATTTAGCCCAAGTTAAGGCTTGAATTTGGGACTCCCAAACACACCCAGAACACATAACCACTTAAACTAACAAATATTTTATGCAAATTAACACAAAAAAAAATGTTCAGATATTCCCATGATCAATAATCACAAAAGCCGAATTTACAGAAATTTGGGGCATTACAACTCTACCCCTTAAAGAAAATTCATCCTCGAATTTTACCTGCTCAGAAAAGGAGAGAATATTCCTGTCGCATTGAATCCTCTGGCTCCTAAGTAGCCTCCTCGGTGATATGATTCTGCCACAGTACCTTCACCAAAGGTATAGATTTCCTACACAAAACCTTGACGTTGCTATCCAAAATCTGAACTAGCTCCTCCTCATACGTTAGACCTGGTCTAACCTCAATCTCCTCCACATGCACAATGTGCATGGGAACAGAGCGGTAATTTTTCAACATTGAGACATGGAATACATCATGTATACGATCCAACTCTGGAGGAAGCTCCAACTGATACGCAACCAGCCCTACTCGCTTTAGAACCCGGTATGGTCCAATGAACCTAGGGCTTAACTTGCCCTTGTGATCAAACCTCAGAACCTTCTTCCATGGTGAGACCTTAAGGAAAACCAAGTCCCCCACAGAATACTTGATATTTTTTCTCTTCAAATCAGTATAGGACTTCTGTCTATCAGAAGCCACTTTTAGTCGATCTCAAATCAAGCAGACCTTATCCTCAGTCTCTGAAACCAACTCCGGACCTAGAACACATCGCTCACCCAACTCAGTCCAGCACAAAGGAGAGCGACACTTACGACCATAAAGTGCCTTATACGGTGCCATCTAAATAATAGACTGATAGTTGTTATTGTAAGCGAACTCTGCCAACGGCATGTACTCCTTCCAACTACCTCGAAAATCTATAACATAACCCCTCAACATATCCTCCAGTATCTGAATCACCCTCTCTGACTGACCATCTGTCTGAGGATGAAAACCAGTACTGATGTCAAGATGAGAACCCAAAGCCTCATGCAATTTCTGCCAAAATCGAGACATAAAACGAGGATCCCTATTAGAGATGATCGAAACAGGAACCCCATGCAACCTCACTATCTCGAAAATGTAGAGCTTAGCTAGCTTTTGCATGGAGAAGTCCGTCCTAACCGGAATGAAATGTGTAGACTTGGTCAATCGATTCATGATGACCTAAACAGAATCCTTCTTAGTGGGTGTTAGAGGCAACCCACTAACGATGTCCATTGTTACCCGCTCCTATTTCCACATCAGTATCTTTACTGGCTATAGCAAACCCGAAGGTAACTGATGCTCATCCTTAACCTGCTCGCAAGTCAAACAACGAGCAACAAAGTCGGTCACCTCGCGTTTGTTATGTTTCTCTGTTTTTAGATCATTGACTCTAGCCACTTGCTCGGGAATCGTCAGCAACTCGTCACACTATCTATCATTTTGGTACTATTATGTTTTGGAATTCGTATGGCATGTATAGAATAGACTTAAGTGAATGATATTTTGAGATGTTGTTGTATATAAGCCATGTGAATATGGTAACTTTTGAATGTCGGTATAAGTCTGAATTCCGATCTTTGATTTGTTTAGCTATGCATATAATTGCTAATGAACTTATGTAAATGTGAATGTACAAATGTAGTGTTTTAGATTGGTAACTCTTCATAACCCACTCCGATGACGGATACGGGTTATAGGGGTGTTACACTATATGTAACACCCCTAATCCGTATTCGTCGTCGAAGGGTTTCAGAGCATTACCGAATAAACGTAATCTAAATCATTCATTTCAAACAATTCAATAATCATAATATAATTCATCATTATACATGTATAACATCCTCTATTCAAACCTTCGAGGCCTAAAAATCACTTTAGAAACAATTTGGGACTAATTCGGGAACATTTTAAAATTTTAGGAAAAAGTTAAAAAATTTTAACTGCAGGGGTCACACGACCAAGTTACACATCCGTGTGTCTGGCCGTGTGGGCATTCAAAGTAGGAACACACAGTAATGTCCCAGCTCGTGTCCGTGCTTGTGTAACTCACTGACTTGGGTCACACGGCCAAGCCACACGCCCGTGTTCCAGGTCGTGTAACATTCAAAATTGGCCTTGCACGCCTATGTGCTAGCCCTACGTCTCACACGGCCAAGTCACACTCCTATGTTTCTAGTTGTGTGGACATAAAATGTGCCTTAAGTAACAAGTTTACCATTTCCTACTTGCTTGGGCATTAAGCAACTCAAAAATTATTCGTTTAACTTGTTCAAAACACGATCAAACACACTCAAAACATGTCAAAACAATTATCCTGGCTTCCATAACAACCAGTACAACTCTCGGAGATCCTTATACATTTTGTTTCCACCAGGATGCATAGCGTAAGGACTACTACGTGCCTCCCTCAGAATCGACAGTCTCAAATCCTCATCATTAGGTACACAAATCCTACCTCGAAAGTGCAATACTCCATCACGGTTAATCCAAAAATCAACAGCAATTCCAGCCTCAACCTGACGGAATCGCAACACAAGAGACTTATCTCCTACCTGCTTATCCTTAATCTAATCTAGCCATGCCAGTCTAACCTGCAACTCAGCCAGGAGACTGCCATCGTCATAAAGACTTAGTTGAGCGAACATCACTATCAAATCGGTCATAGCCCTACGGCTTAACGCATCGGCCACCATATTGGCCTTACCTGGATGGTACTCGATAATGCAATCGTAATCCTTAAGCAGCTCAACCTATCGACGCTGCCTAAGATTTAACTCCTTCTGAGTGAAGAGATACTTGAAACTCTTGTGATCAGTGTAGATGGTACACTTTTTACCGTACAAATAGTGCCTCCAGATCTTAAGAGCAAAAACCATCGCTGCCAACTCCAAATCATGTGAAGGATAATTAGCCTCGTGAGTCTTGAGCTGGTGAGATGCATAAGCAACCACTTTACCATCTTGCATCAAGACGTAACCCAAACCCACATGTGACGCATCACTGTAAACCATGAAGTCGTTGAAAGACTCAGGTTGTACCAGAACTGGAGCCTGAGTCAAAACTGTCTTGAGCTTCTCAAAGCTCTCTTGCTGCATGTCAGTCCAAACAAAGGGGACTCTTTTACGTAGTAACTTAGTCAACGGTGCTGCAATCAATGAGAACCCTTCTACGAAACGTCAGTAATATCCTGCCAGTCCTAGAAAACTACGAACCTCTGACACATTCTTCAGTTGTTTCCAATCCAACACAGCCTCAATCCTACGAGGATCAACACGAATTCCCCCAGCAGACACCACATGTCCCAAAAAGGTTACCTCTTGAAGCCAAAATTCACATTTAGAGAACTTCGCGTAAAGCTATTTCTCACGAAGGATCTGCAAAACAACCCTGAGATGCCCATCGTGTTCGTCCTCAGTCTTAGAATACACCAGAATGTTGTCGATAAACACCAAAATGAACCGATCCAAGTAGGAATGGAACACATGATTCATCAAATCCATAAATGCCGCTAGTGCATTAGTCAACCCAAAGGGCATAACTAGAAACTCGTAATGTCCATAACGAGTCCTAAATGTTGTCTTATGCACATCGGCCTCCTTTACCCTTAACTGATGGTAACCTGATCGTAGATCAATCTTTGAGAACATAGAAGCCCTTTTGAACTGATCGAATAAATTGTCTATCCTAGAAAGTGGGTATTTATTCTTAATCGTCAACTTTTTCAATTGACGGTAATCGATACACATCCTTATTGTACCGTCTTTCTTCTTTATGAGCATAATTGGTGCTCCCCATGGAGACACACTAGGATGAATAAACCTACGATCCAACAGCTCCTGAATTTGAGTCTTCAGTTCTGCCAACTCCTTAGTGCCATTCGATAAGGGGCGATAGACTCCGGAGCTTACCAGAAATCAACTCGATCCCAAATTCAACCTCACGGCTCAGAGGTAATCCCGATAATTCATCTAGAAAAACATTTAGAAAGTCCTTCACAGTACAGATGTCCTTAACCGAAGAGTCCGCAGAATCAGAAACACTGATGTAGGCCAAGTATACCTCACATCCTTTTCTCACAAGCTTCTCTTCTACCAACGTAGATATCACATTACTCAGATAATTCTGTCGGTCTCCAATCACGACTATCTCATTATCCTCCTTGGTCCTCAGAACAACCCTCTTTTCAGCACAAACTAGACTTACACGATGTTTCACCAACTAGTCTATACCCAGAATTAAGTCGAACTCCCCAAACAGAAGTTCCATCAGATCAACTAGAAATATAGTCTCTTGGACTTCCAACGGAACGTCTCTAAACAGTCTACTAACCCTAATGGACTGCCCCAACAGACTTACCACTGAGATCTCACTAGAAATGCTCTCATACTAAATTCCCAAAGTCTCAGACACAGAACATGCAATATAGGAATGTGTAAAGCCTATGTCTATCAGTGCAACATAAGGCACATTAAGGATTAAAAACATACCCATGATAATGTCTGGAGCATCTCCATCCTCACGACAGCGTGCAACACAGACAAGTGCAGGCTGCCTCACCTCAGTCGGCCTAGCACCTTTACCTGGTGCTCTCTGGCTTCGACCCATACCGTTACCACCCCTAGCCTATCCTCAGCCCCTAGGTGGCTGCTGTACCCCTCTCGGAAGCTGTGCAGTCTCAGCAACCAGAGTTTACATTTGATTACCCCTCAATAGACAATCCTTAACTCAATGCTCAGTCGACCCACACCTCAAACAAGCCTCAGTAGCTCTCCAACACTCGCCCGGATGGCGTCCATTACAAAGCTGACAGATCGGCACCCCAGTAGGTGCAACAGTAGGCCCAACTATTTTGGGCCCATTAGTCCTGGCCTTTTTCTTAGACCTCATCCCAGCACTAGAAGACTTAGAATCACTCTTAGACTTCCCTTTTTCACGGTTTTGGCGCTCAGAGTGCTTCACCTCCTCTACCAAGGCTGAGAAATCCTGCTTCCTTTGAGGAGCTATTAGAACTCGCAGGCTGTCTCAAAAACCATCCTCGAATTGAACACAGCGTTCATACTCAGTCGTCACCATACCCCTCGTATAGCAATCTAGTCTCAGAAATTCAGCCTCATACTCGGGGATTGAACAGTCCCCCTGAGTGAGATTCAAGAACTCACGTTGCCTAGCATCTGTATAGTTGGCTCCTACATACTTCCTCTGATAGGTGGTCTTAAACAAGTCCCAAGTCAACCGATCCAGCTGAGTGCCCTCCTTAACAGTCAACCACCACTAATATGCCTCATTACGATGCAAAGACACAGCCCCCTTGAGCTTCTGCTCCTCAGTAAAGTCCAAATCATCCATTATGCGCTCTGTGGCCTCCACCCAATACTCAGCCACACTCGAAGCAACTCCAGCGATGCCCCTGAATATCTCAGCCCCATTTAAGCAGAGTCGTTCTGTAACCGACCCACGGCCTCCAGATCCAGTATTGGCCCCAGCGACCCTCTCCAGAATTCGTAGCATAGCCTGGGACAGTGCGTCGTCCCTAGCTACACTATCATAAGACTCAGCATCAGTCTCAGTAACAGGTGACACCAAAGTCTCGCTAGTGTCCAGATTAGGGATCGCATCATATGCGAAGGACTCAGGTCGAATCCCTCTGCGGCCTCTAGTACCCATCCACGAGTACCACGAGCGCTCATCGTAATTATCGAATTAATCTGTATTTAGAATTTTTATGCACATCGGTTTACAGTTTTGATAATTATTGGTAGATATTTTATGCAGAACACTATCAGAGTTTCAGAGTCAGTTATCGTGGGTAATAAGCCCACTACGATTTTTAGTTTACACTACCAATAGTGTTTCAGTAATGTACTATCATAGTGGTCTCATAACACATACACTGTATTTTAGACAGATACAGACAAAATTTCATTATAAGCATGCTTTCAGACAGTACATGTCAGAGTTTCAGAGAACTTACAGGATCAGTGCTGGAGGCTTGATGTACCACATTCTCATTATCAAAATTACTTCAAATCGCTTTACAAATCATTTTACGAAAACCAAATTTTGAAACCTAAATCCACAATCGAGTTTTACAATCGGGCTCTGATACCACTAAATGTAACACCCCAAACTCGGTTTAGACGTTATGACCGAATCTGGCAGCGTCACATAAGAGTACTTTTAGAAAACCTTAGCAAGTTTAAATTCGCTCAATTTATTATCTTTACTTAAGTCGTGAAATCACTATTCAAGTTATTACTTGAAAACATTTCTTTAACGCAAAAGTTATGACATCATTCATTTATACAAAAACCTTAAGTTAAGTTTCCAAAACGTATTTGTGGTGTCGCCGTTTATAAATCAATAAAATTAACAATTTAAAATCCCAAAATAAACCCAAAATAGTTCGAGCTTATATACATAAATAATCCTGAAAATAAATACTAAATGAAACCAATAAAACAGAATGTAACTCATAAAACCAACACATGACTAGCAGTGGTCACCGTCGAGCCCTCCGTCGCACAGATCCATCTACTCTGGGGATTACCTGACAAATAAAATACACAAAAGGGTGAGTTTTTGCAAACTCAGTGTGTACATCCCTACAGACAACATGCATACAAATAGGTAACAGAATATAATTAATTCGGCCTTAGCCATTTTCAAAAACGGTGTGGACCATAGCTCACTCAGATACAGAATCAGAACAATTGGGCCTTAGCCCATGTAAACATCGCATGCATAACAGATCAGATTATCAGAGAAACATGCCCACCAACCCTGTACACCATCTCCATCCAACCCAACACCATGTGGGGATAGAATCGACCCACCCATCCTTACACACCAAGTATGGGGATAAAATCAACCCATCCAACCCTACACACAAAATAGTATCGTAAAATGGTACATATCAGATACATGCAGCACAACTGCCAGATAACAGGCTAATAGCCTTTCAGTCTTCCTTCTCTTCACAACAATCCCAACCCAATACAATGCAACACAGATAATATGGCATGCTTATAAGCAAATATCAGATCATCCATTGTCAAGTCAGAACAGGTATACAAAATCAGACAGTTACACATACTTAAATTAACATGCTATTGCATACAATCTAGTAACAAATTAGAGTATGGGGTTTAAGTAACGCTTACCGGCCCTACAGTCAGGTTACAATCGACTTGGGTGACCGGTGCAACCTTACAAAACATTTCAAACAAATTGGGCTCACACGCCCGTGTCCCCTGCTCGTGTGGGCCCACACGCCCGTGTGGCTCACATTGCCCAAATTGGCCAAGATGTACCTCGTACACGGCCTCGCCAGCCTCACACTCCTGTGTTCGTCGTGCCCGTATAGCGCACGTACAGCCTACTTCGTTGACCACACGACCGTGTCTCACCACACGGCCAGTCCACACGCCGTGTGGCGTCAACAGTAGCATTTTCGGCTTTCAACGAAACATGATTTTAGATCGATTGGAGTACATACCTAGTTTCGATTGAAGCCTAATGAATCCTGAGCACTTTAAGACCTTTGAATGGAAAGTGGCAAACCCGAATCCTTATAGCCTTACTGGCTATTCTTCAGCCTTTGGATCAACTCCGCGCCTTCCAATAGGTGTATAGAAAAACAATTGAAAAAGGGAAAAGAATAGAAGAGGAACTAAGGAATTTCGGCAGCAATGATGCTTTGGGAGAGCAAAACGACACCTTTGGGGAAACAAGGTGAAAACTAAATTTTCATAAAAAGAAAGATAGGTAGAAACTGATCAGATTCTCGTTTTCAATACCTAAATTCTCTCCATCGAACCCTCCACTATCAGTATTTCAATCCAACTCAACCACTCATATGGCTTAGCAGCAAAAATAATGCCTCCTTACAGACTCAAACCCAAGACCCCAAGCGTAATCCCTTGCCACTTAACCACTAGACTAGCAGGCCCATTTTGTTAAGTTTTTACCAACAAATTCTTATAAGCCCATTAACCAAAAGTCAGGCTTTATTCAGATAAAAACAAATATTTAGACCAAGTTAAGGCTTGAACTTGGGACCTCCCAAACACACCCCAGAGCACATAACCACTTAAACCAACATATATTTTATGCGAAATTAACACAAAACAAATGTTCAGATATTCACGTTATCAACAATCATAAAAGCCGAATTTACAAAAATTTGGGGCGTTACATATAATTAAACTTTACACTTTATTCAATTTAATCCTTATACCTAATTAACCTTTATTCACCTATCCACATTCTAATTAACCTCACAATTAACTTCGAAAATATTTCTAACAAATATTTACGAATCCATTTTTTAGAAACGGAGACCCAAAAAATACATTTTTTTGATAACTGTAAAATTCGGGTCGTTACACAATATGTCCCAAAAAACTAACCTCACGTAGCCAAAACTCACATTTGATGAATTTTTCATACAATTGTTTATCTCTCAAAGTTTGTAGCACGATTCTCAAATGTTTTTCATGCTTAGATTCATCACGAGAGTAAATTTGTAACACCCCTAACTCGTATTCGTCACCGGAATGGGTTACGAGGCATTACAAGACAAATACAATTCATAACGAACTTTCATATTTTGATACAATAAATCATATGACCACCAAGTTTATATTCTGTCAACATTATAAGAAAACACGTGTGACAGCCTTAAAACGACCCTAGTCGGAATGTGGTTTCGGGACCACAAAACTGAGGCATAAAAATAATTTAATATTTATTTTATTTCCTATAATGTGTGTTAACTCATGTGTGACATTTTTGATGTTTTGATTTAGAGTTATAAATGTGAATTTCACTAGAAAGGACCTAGTAGTAAACTTTGAAAGTATGATGGGGAAATGTGTGATGACTAATTAAAGCATGCATGCAAAACAATGGGCTTGCATGTCAAATTTCCCCCCCCCCCAATAGCTAGTGGCCAGCCATGACAAGGAATTATGGGCAAAATCATGTCATGAAACATGTTTGGTAAGTGGGTTATGTTGGAATAAATAAAATAAGGAGTATGGAAAAAAATGTGTGTGTGAAGGCTTCTCTCCTCCCCATTGCCGTGTAGGTAGGAAAGAAAACAAAAAATTTTGTTCATCCATTTCACTCTCTTTTGGCCGAAAATACTAAGGATAAGGAAGAGTTTTGCTTCATGCTTGGTTTGGAAGAGGATTAGGAAGGGTTTGGCTATACTTGCATCAAGATTAAGGTATGTTTGATGTTGTGCCATGAGATTCATGCATGTTTTGGTTGCTAACTTGATCTTCTTATTAGCCCATGGTTCAAATCTTTGTTATATCATGGGGATGGTATTTGGCCAAGGTGGATTTTGAGTTAATGCCATTGCATGTTAAATATGAAGCTTGATGATGATACATGTGATGGTGGATTGAGGACTCTTAGATTTTCTTTAAGCTTTTTTTGAATGATATACTAAGTTCTTTGTGTAATCATGACCAAAATTATGGTGTCGTGATGTATTCGGCCATGGTACATCCATAAGTGTGATTTAGGCTCATTGCATGGAAAGTAAGATTTGTGTTTCGAAATCATGTTCATGTTTAGTTACAATCAACTTGAGATTCGGATCTAGCATATATATATGTATATATGTTTGAGCATGATGTATTGGTATGACATATATATACTATCTCAAGGTATATACTTACTTATGATGATGTTTTGTTATGAAGGAAATGATAGATGTGTATTGAGTTACAATATGGAATGCATTAGTTAGTAAAATGTATGCTGTTTTGTATGGTAATAAGTGTATAATTGGCCTCAACATAGACATGCATATTCGGCCACATGAGGGAAATTGGTGTGCATGCATTCGGTTAGAGGCAAGCACATTGATGCCTATTCTTGGCTTAGAAAATTGACTAAGAGGAATATTAACTAATGTGTTGAGTTCGATTCATGATTCGTACATATGCGACTTTGATGCCTAATGAGTATATATATTGGCTAAGTACCTTGAATTCCTCTTCGATGCTCAAATGATTAAATCAATTTATTTGTCAAATTAAGCTCAAGAGCAAAGGGAGCTAAATCCGATAAAAGGAAGGAAAAAGTAGTCGAGTAGCCGTCGAAATCGCTCGACAACATCCAATGTAAGTTCTCGAGTAATGGAACTTAGATTATGATTTGATTAGATCATGCTCTTTGTGTGTGGCTATTGAGCTGAAATTGCAAATGTGATAAGTGACTTGTGTTTGAATTTTGTGACAGCCCAAAATTGACCCTAGTCGGAATGTGGTTTCGGGACCACAAAACCGAGGCATAAAAATAATTTGAAATTTATTTTGATGCCTATAATATGTGTATGCTCATGTATGACATTTTTTGATGATTGATTTAGTGTTATAAAGGTGAATTTCACTAGAAAGGACTTAGTAGTGAACTTTGAAAGTACGATAGGGAAATGTGTGATGACTAATTAAAGCATGCATGCAAAACAATGGACTTGCATGTCAAATTCCCCTTTTATAGGTGGTGGCCGGCCATGACCAAGAAATATGGGCTAAACATGTCATGAAACATGTTTTGTTGGGCATTAGGGAGAAATAATAAACAAATAAGCATGGGTAAGAAAAGAATGAAAAAAAATGTGTGTGTGGTGGGGTATCTCCCCATTGCATGAGTTGTAAAGGAAGAAAGAAAAAATTTGTTCATCCTTTCTTTGAGCCAAAACTAAGGGGAAGAAGAGATTTTGCTTCATTTTATTTGTTTAGAAGAGATCTAGAAGGAGATTTGGCTAAACTTGCACCAAGATTAAGGTATGTATGAGGTTGTGTCATGAGATTCATGCATGTTTTAGTTGCCAACTTGATGTTCATGTTAGCCATGGTTCAAATCCTTGTTATGCCATGGAAGTGGTATTTTGTCAAAGTTGATATTGTGATAAAGCCATTGCATGCTAAGTGTGAAGCTTGATGATGATGCATGCAATGATGGATTGTACTCTTGAAATTTCTTTGTAGCCATCTTGAGTAAGACATTGAGTTTTCTTTTTGTTTAACCATGATTGAAGTTGAAAGGGGCATGATTGTGATGTATTCGGCCATGATGCATTCATGAGCATGGTTCATGCTTCTTGCATGTTAGTTAAAATTTGTGTTTTGGATGGCTATGGACACCTTGAAATTCGGCCATGCACATATATGTATATATATGCTTGCACATGATGTTTTGGTTATGAAGTAAGTGATGAATATGTTTGTTTAAAGAAGAAAATGTTGAAGAATGTTTGTGAAATTGCAAGTACATTCGGCCTAGAATACCTATGATGTGGAAATCTTGGAATTTATTGTTGATTTGGTGCAAGTATGACTAAGTATAATCGGCCATATGAGTGCTTGATGATGTATTATAAGTATTGAGCCACAATATGTAAAGCATTAACTAGTAAAATGCATGCTGTTTTGTGTGGTGTTAAGTGTATAATTGGCCTCAAATTGGACATGTATGTTCGGCCTTAAGTAGCCGATTGATGGCCTTAGCTTTTCCTTGATGCTTGAATGGATTGTATTGAATTGCTTGATGTAGTATAAAATGTGCATGACCATTGTGTACTCAAGCTAAAGGGTGGCCATATGACCATTTAAACTCCTTGTCATATTCGCCATAAGCTAGCATAATGAGGTATTAATAAATTAAATTTGTTTGAATTAGCTCAAGAGCTTAGAGGGCCACAATTGGACAAGGGGAAGGAAAAAGTGATCGAATAGCCGTAAAAGCCGTTCGACAACATCCGAGGTAAGTCCTCAAGAAGTGACCCTACTTGAATTATGTGAAATGAAATATGGATGTGTAATGATTATTGATTTATGTGTGTATGAGTATTCGAATGATACCCGGGCTAAGTCCCGAAGGCGATTATGCTAGTGATTACATTTGTGTTTGAGCCTTAGTAACGAAAATGAAACATGAATGTCTAATGATTATTGATGTATGTGTGCTATAGCAATCGGATTAGGGATCATTAAAGTCGAAGTCATCTACACTATCAAAGCCTCCATTTTGGTATAATTTTTGGTTGAGCTTTGAAATGGCATGTATAGGACTACCCCTTGTCGGTTCAATTGTGTTGTGATGTATATGTGTACGGCCATGCGAAAATGGCTCGTAAAAGTGAAGTACGAACTTAGACTATTTGCGGTTTGTATATATATATATATATATGGTGTCATGATGTGATTATGGATTGGAAATGGGAATGTTGGTCACATGATCAGCCATTGGTATGGTTAAAATGATCATATGTGAACCTATGTATGGCAAGACTAGTTGGTTCATGGAAACTACAAACTAGGTAAGACCTACCTTAAAAACAGATGCTGCCAGCTGCAGTGACGTGAATGTGAAAAATCACCAAAATTTGTAGAAATGGTATTAAATAGTGAATAAGCTATGTAAATGAACCTTGATGAGTCTATTTTCATATGGAAGAAAAGAAATGGTCATAGGAGTTACATGTTAAGAGATATTAAAGCTATTGTGAGACAGGGCCAGAACTGTTTCTGGGTCCCCTGTCGCAACTTTAAAAATTTACTATAAATTATCCAGAAAGAATTAGGAGTCATGCCTTATATTTATAGATTCCATTTTGAGTCTAGTTTCATTAGAAATAAACGGCACCAGTATTAAAGCCCTGTGCAGAGAGATATTCAAGTTGTAACGCGCGAAGGTCAGAGCAGTCGATCCCTGTAACATGGGTGACTTTAACTAATAAACTGTACCAATTGGCCCGACCAAAAATTCTAGAAATAAGTCCATGGATGGATATATGAGTCTAAATTCAGGGAAAATTTGCGAAACCAGTTTCGAGTTTTGAAACTCGAGATATGATTTTAAAGGCGACGGTGACGCAGTTTTCCAGCCTGACTGGAAATGTCAAATTGGTGGGCAAAATATGTGGACTTGGCTTGTTAACCCCTCGTGTCCGACACGGAAATGGTCTCGGGTTCGGGTGTTACAATTTTATTGGTATCGAGCCACGGTTTAGTCGATTCTAGGACTACCGTGATGTGTTTGGGGTCTAGCTATACATGCCATTAAATGATGAATCGATAGTGTGGTGATTTACGACAATTTGACTTTGTGTTTGTTTATAGTAATGGATCTCGATCCCAACCGAAGCGATAGCTGATGATGTGGAGAGTGTGGCGCTGCTCCGCGCAAGGGACAGCGCCGGACTCTCAACCTATGGCCAGCAATCCGAATGATGAGGCTAAGCAAGCCTTTTATAGTGTGATGAATGAATGGTTTAAGCAATACATTCGAACTAACACTACTGTTCCACAACCTCCATTCCGACAAATGCAACCCCGCACCTACAATACCTCCGTAACTAACCAAATAAGGTCAACTAAGCCCCGATCGATAGGATTCGAAAACATGGGGCCACTGAATTCAAAGCTACGGATGATGATGATGCCGAAGCGAGCTGAATTTTGGTTGGACAACACTATCCGGTGCTCGATGAGCTATCTTGTACACCGATGAGTGCTTAAAGTGTACCATCTCCTTGCTACGTGAGTCCGCCTACTATTGGTGGAGTACTCGACTTGTGGTGCCTAGAAAGCAAGTGACTTGGGAATTCTTTCAAACCGAGTTCAAAAAGTATATCGATCGAGATTCATCGACCAAAAGCGAAGGAATTTCTTGATCTTAAGCAAGGTTCTATGTCGATTCTGACTACGAACGAAAATTTGTGAGGCTTAGCCAGACGAGCGAGAATGCATTTCGTCCAAGCTATTATGTGTAAACGCTTGAGGATGGGCTGAATGATGATATAAGGATGTTCGTTGGCATTCTCGAGATACGAGAGTTCGTAGTACTTGTTGAGCGAGCTTGTAAAGTCAAGAGCTTAGAAAGGAGAAACAAAAGCTGATGTGGGAATTGGAGAATTCGAAAGAGGTCCTCGGAAAGTCTCTTCAACAGCATCGAAGAGATTTTGAGATGATGTGAGCCGGTCTAGAGGCGCTTGGGCTTTTCTAGACGAGGACGCGATCGACCCCTGTGACCACACGAGTCACTTGATCGCCATGATGGTGGAAATGATCGCGAGAGAGGCGGAGTGTCTCGCATTGTGGCAAATGGCATTCGGGAGCTGTTGGTTCCGTGATCGCTCTGCTATAAGTGTGGATCGGCCGACCACTTTATGAAGGATTGCCCGAGGATGCTTGAACAAAATGTAAGTCGAGTGGAAACCCGGTGCTACCATCGCCGAGGTAGGCCACCTAGAAATGTGGGCAATGTTAGTGGCGGTCGAGAGGATCTAGAGATGCTACCATCGATCCGAGGCTCGGGCTCTGCTAGGACTTATGCCATACTGCACGCCGAGGATGCCTGCCTCTCGGATGTCATTACCGGTACTTTCACTCTTTTCAATACTAATGTGATTGCTTTGATTGACCTGGTTCTACTCATTCTTATATATGTGAAACCTTAGCATCCAAAGAAGACTTTGCCTATTGAGTCTCTTGAGTTTGTAATTCGGTGTCAAACCCTTGGGTCATTACGTGCTTGTCAACAAAGTGTGCAAGAAAAGTCCCCTAGTGTTCCGAGGTTCTTGTTTTCCGGCGGGCTTGATGCTTTTGCCGTTCGATGAATTCGACGTTATTCTTGGGTTGGATTGGTTGACCATGCACGATGCGGTTGTAAATTGCAAAAGCAAGACTATCGATTTGAGGTGCGCGATTAACGAGATAATTCGGGTTGAGTCTACGGACTTAAAGGGGTTGCCAGCTGTAATATCGCAATGTTGGCCCGAAAATATGTAAGAAAAGGGTGCGGCGTACCTTGCGTCGTGCTTTCGATGACAAGGAGTCAAAAAGAAACCCGAATCTGTGTCGTGGTTTGTGAATACCGGATGTTTTCCTGAAGAATTGCGGGTTTACCACATTCGAAATAGAATTTGGCATCGAATTGGTACCGGTACCACTCCAATTTCGATAGCTCCGTATCATATGGCGCCAACGGAATTAAAGGAGTTGAAAGCTCGGTTGCAAGAATTGGTGGATAGAGGTTTTGCTCGCCGAGTTTTTCGCCTTGGGTGCGCCGGTGTTGTTTGTGAAAAGAAGGATGGAACCATGCGGTTGTGCATCGACTATCGTCGACTTAATAAAGCGACGATAAAGAACAAATATCCGTTACCACGTATCGATGACTTGTTCGATCAACTGAAGGAGCCTCGGTGTTCTCGAAAATAGATTTGAGATCGGGCTATTATCAATTACGAATCCGAGATTGGACGTGCCCAAGACCGCCTTGAGCGAGATATGGTCACTATGAGTTCCTAGTGATGCCGCTTGGGCTTACTAATGCCCTGCGGTATTTATGGATTTAATGAATCGGATCTTGAGACCATATTTGGATCAATTCGTAGTCGTGTTCATTGATGACATCTTGGTCTATTCAAGAAATGAGACCGAACATCTTGAACACCGAGGTTAGTGCTGCAAATTTTACGGGATAAGCAATTATATGCTAAGTTCAACAAGTGTGAGTTACGGTTAAGAGAGGTTAGCTTCTTGGGTCATGTGGTATCTGCATCGGGTATTCGAGTCGATTCAATAAAATTTCAGCCATACTTAATTGGAAGCCTCAGAAATATTAACGAGGTTCGAGCTTTTGGGGCTTGGTTATTATTACCGACGATTTGTAAAAGGTTTCTCAACGATAGCCACTACGATGACGGTTACTCCAAAAGGATGTTAAGTTCGAATGGACGGAGAAATGTCGAAAAGTTTCGATCAACTAAAAACTTATTTGATGAAGCCCCAATTCTAGTGCAACCCGAATCCGGTAAAGAGTTTGTCATCTATAGTGACGCCTCCTACTTGGGTTAGGTTGTGTATTGATGCAAGAAGGTCGAGTTGTGGCCTATGCGTCGAGGCAATTAAAGCCACACGAGAAAAATTATCCGACCCATGATCTCGAATTAGCTGCCATCGTATTCGCCTTAAAGATTTGGCGACATTACTTATTTGGTGAGAAGTGCCATGTGTACTCGGATCACAAAAGTCTCAAATATTTGATGACCCAAAGTGACTTAAATCTGCGACAAAGACGTTGGCTCGAATCATTAAAGGATTATGAGTGGTCATTGACTATCACCCGAAAGGCGAATGTGGTTGCAGATGCCTTGAGTCGTAAATCGTTATTCACTCTACGAGCGATGAATGTGCACTTGTCTGTTCGATCCGATAGTGTGTTAGTGGCTGAATTGAAAGCCAAACCATTATTGACACATCAAATTCGAGAAGCTCAGAAAGTCGACGACGAGTTGGCTACAAAACGGGCTGAGTGTGTTCCGAACAAGGACTCGGAGTTTCAAATCGATGATGACGATTGTTTGAGGTTCAAAAGTCGTCTGTGTTCCAAAGAATTGAACTCATTTCGATAATTACGAATGAAGCCTATTGTAGCCGAATGGCAATCCACCCGGGAGTAATGAAGATGTACAACGATTTGAAACGTCGGTTTTGGTGGCATGGTATGAAACGAGACATCTCCGACTTTGTTTGAGATGTTTAATATGTCAACAAGTGAAAGCGGAACATCAAGTGCCTTCGAGGATTACTTCACCAATCACGATACCCGAGTGGAAATGGGATCGAGTCACAATGGACTTTGTATCCGGACCGCCATTGTCGTGAGTAAGAAGGATGCGGTTTGGGTCGTGGTAGATAGATTGACTAAGTCGGCTCACTTTGTCCCCGCACGTATGGATTTTCAATGGACAAATTAGCGAATTGTACGTTTCTCGATTGTGAGATTACACAGGTGCCTATTTCTATCGTGTTGGATAGAGATCCGAGATTTACCTCGCGATTACGGAAAAAGTTGCAAGAAGCTTTGGGTACCAAGTTGCATTTCAGACCGCTTTTCACCCCCAAACCGATGGTCAATCCGGCGAATAATTCGGATACTTGAGGATATGTTGAGATGTTGCGTCCTCGAGTTTAGTGGTTCATGGGAACGGTATTTGCCGCTGATTGAATTCGCTTACAACAACAACTTTCAATCAAGTATTAAGATGGCACCCTACGAGGCTTTGTACGGTCGTAAATGTCGTACACCATTGTTTTGACCGAGCTCGGTGAAGGTAAGATTTTCGGTGGATTTGATTAGAGATCTGAATGAAAGTGAAAGTAATCCGTGAAAGTCTCAAGATAGCCTCCGATCGTCGAAGTCGTGACGCGGATCTGAGCGTAAGGATATCGAGTATCGGTGGGTGATAAAGTGTTTCTCAAGGTATCGCCTTGGAAAAAGATACTCAGATTCTACCGTAAGGGCAAGTTGAGCCCGAGGTTCATTGGGCCATATGAGATATCCGGCGAGTCGGTCCATGGCATATCGTTTGATTTTGCCCCGAACTCGAAAAGGTTCACGATGTCTTTCATGTTTCGATGCTTGACGCTATAGATCGATCCATCGCACGTGATTAGTCCATCGGTTGAAATTCAAGCCAATATGAGTTATGAGGAAGAACCGATTCGTATCCTATCACGGGAAGTGAAAGAGTTGCGAAACAAGCGGGTTCCGCTAGTGAAGGTGTTATGGCTCAAGCACGGGATAGAAGAAGCTACTTGGGAAAACGAGAACTCTATGAAAGAGCGATACCCAACCCTATTTACCGGTAAAATTTTTGGGGACGAAAATTTCTTAAGTGGGGGAGAGTTGTGACAGCCCAAAATTGACCCTAGTCGGAATGTGGTTTCGGGACCACAAAACCGAGGCATAAAAATAATTTGAAATTTATTTTGATGCCTATAATATGTGTATGCTCATGTATGACATTTTTTGATGATTGATTTAGTGTTATAAAGGTGAATTTCACTAGAAAGGACTTAGTAGTGAACTTTGAAAGTACGATAGGAAATGTGTGATGACTAATTAAAGCATGCATGCAAAACAATGGACTTGCATGTCAAATTCCCCTTTTATAGGTGGTGGCGGCCATGACCAAGAATATGGGCTAAACATGTCATGAAACATGTTTTGTTGGGCATTAGGGAGAAATAATAAACAAATAAGCATGGGTAAGAAAAGAATGAAAAAAATGTGTGTGTGAGTGTGGTATCTCCCCATTGTCATGAGTTGTAAAGGAAGAAAGAAAAAATTTGTTCATCCTTTCTTTGAGCCAAAACTAAGGGGGAAGAAGAGATTTTTGCTTCATTTTATTTGTTTAGAAGAGATCTAGAAGGAGATTTGGCTAAACTTGCACCAAGATTAAGGTATGTATGAGGTTGTGTCATGAGATTCATGCATGTTTTAGTTGCCAACTTGATGTTCATGTTAGCCATGGTTCAAATCCTTGTTATGCCATGGAAGTGGTATTTTGTCAAAGTTGATATTGTGATAAAGCCATTGCATGCTAAGTGTGAAGCTTGATGATGATGCATGCAATGATGGATTGTCTACTCTTGAAATTTCTTTGTAGCCATCTTGAGTAAGACATTGAGTTTTCTTTTGTTTAACCATGATTGAAGTTGAAAGGGCATGATTGTGATGTATTCGGCCATGATGCATTCATGAGCATGGTTCATGCTTCTTGCATGTTAGTTAAAATTTGTGTTTTGGATGGCTATGGACACCTTGAAATTCGGCCATGCACATATATGTATATATATGCTTGCACATGATGTTTTGGTTATGAAGTAAGTGATGAATATGTTTGTTTAAAGAAGAAAATGTTGAAGAATGTTTGTGAAATTGCAAGTACATTCGGCCTAGAATACCTATGATGTGGAAATCTTGGAATTTATTGTTGATTTGGTGCAAGTATGACTAAGTATAATCGGCCATATGAGTGCTTGATGATGTATTATAAGTATTGAGCCATAATATGTAAAGCATTAACTAGTAAAATGCATGCTGTTTTTGTGTGGTGTTAAGTGTATAATTGGCCTCAAATTGGACATGTATGTTCGGCCTTAAGTAGCCGATTGATGGCCTTAGCTTTTCCTTGATGCTTGAATGGATTGTATTGAATTGCTTGATGTAGTATAAAATGTGCATGACCATTGTGTACTCAAGCTAAAGGGTGGCCATATGACCATTTAAACTCCTTGTCATATTCGGCCATAAGCTAGCATAATGAGGTATTAATAAATTAAATTTGTTTGAATTAGCTCAAGAGCTTAGAGGGCCACAATTGGACAAGGGGAAGGAAAAAGTGATCGAATAGCCGTAAAAGCCGTTCGACAACATCCGAGGTAAGTCCTCAAGAAGTGACCCTACTTGAATTATGTGAAATGAAATATGGATGTGTAATGATTATTGATTTATGTGTGTATGAGTATTCGAATGATACCCGGGCTAAGTCCCGAAGGCGATTATGCTAGTGATTACATTTGTGTTTGAGCCTTAGTAACGGAAATGAAACATGAATGTCTAATGATTATTGATGTATGTGTGCTATAGCAATCGGATTCGGGATCATTAAAGTCGAAGTCATCTACACTATCAAAGCCTCCATTTTGGTATAATTTTTGGTTGAGCTTTGAAATGGCATGTATAGGACTACCCCTTGTCGGTTCAATTGTGTTGTGATGTATATGTGTACGGCCATACGAAAATGGCTCGTAAAAGTGAAGTACGAACTTAGACTATTTGCGGTTTGTATATATATATATATATATGGTGTCATGATGTGATTATGGATTGGAAATGGGAATGTTGGTCACATGATCAGCCATTGGTATGGTTAAAATGATCATATGTGAACCTATGTATGGCAAGACTAGTTGGTTCATGGAAACTACAAACTAGGTAAGACCTACCTTAAAAACAGATGCTGCCAGCTGCAGTGACGTGAATGTGAAAAATCACCAAAATTTGTAGGAATTATATTAAATAGTGAATAAGCTATGTAAATGAACCTTGATGAGTCTATTTTCATATGGAAGAAACGAAACGGTCATAGGAGTTACATGTTAAGAGATATTAAAGCTATTGTGAGACAGGGCCAGAACTGTTTCTGGGTCCCCTGTTGCAACTTTAAAAATTTACTATAAATTATCCAGAAAGAATTAAGAGTCGTGCCTTATATTTACAGATTCCATTTTGAGTCTAGTTTCATTAGAAATAAACATCACCAGTATTAAAGCCCTATGCAGAGAGATATTCAAGTTGTAACGCACGAAGGTCAGAGCAGTCGATCCCTGTAACATGGGTGACTTTAACTAATAAACTGTACCAATTGGCCAGACCAAAAATTCTAGAAATAAGTCCATGGATGGATATATGAGTCTAAATTCAGGGAAAATTTGCGAAACCAGTTTCCGAGTTTTGAAACTCGAGATATGATTTTTAAGGCGACGGTGACGCAGTTTTCCAGCCTGACTGGAAATGTCAAATTGGTGGGCAAAATATGTGGACTTGGCTTGTTAACCCCTCGTGTCCGACACCGGCAATGGTCTCGGGTTCGGGGTGTTACAAATTTTGCTAATGAAAATGAAATACGAATGTGTCATGTTTTATTGATAATTGTGCTTGGCTATTTGAATGATGTCCGGGCTAAGTCGCGAAGGCTTTGTGCTAAGTGACTATATCCGGACTAAGATCCGAAGGCGTTCGTGTGAGTTAATAAATCCGGGCTAAGCCCAAGGCATTTGTTCAAGTTACTAAACCGGGTTAAGTCCCAAGGCATTCGTATGAAGTTACTATAACCGGCTTTGTCCCAAGGCATTTGAGCGAGTCGTTATATCCGGTTAAATTCCGAAGGTACGTGATTCGAGAACGAGCAATCTTGCTATAAAAATTTCAGTTTATACACTTGTGAAAATTCCAGCAATAAGGTATGTTTGTATGTGCTTGAATTAGTTGATTCCCTTCGAATAATATTCGCTCAGTCGAGTAATGGGTTTCCGGTATGTGGCTAAGATGATCCCTTATGTATGAACATAGGGGTTGGAATGTGAAATGAGTATGATATTGAGAATTTGTGCATATGAAATTATCCGTTATCTTTATGAATGCTATGCTTTTGTTGTGCTGGAATCTCTTGCTCAAACTTACTAAGCATAAATTGCTTACTCCGTCTTCTCTATTTCTCTGTTTTATAGATTTTGCTCGTTAGCTATCGGATTCGGGATCATCGAAGTCGAAGTCATCCACACTATCAAAGCCCCCATTTTGGTACAATTTTGGTTGAACTTTGAAATGGCATGTATAGGACTACCCTTTTGTTGAAGGTCATGTACCTTTCGGTTTTGTGTAAACTTGGATGGCCATGCGAAAATGGCTTATATATGTTTTAGCCTAGTACCATAATCGTTTGTTTGTTGATCATTATGAGGTATGGAATTGTTTTGAAACGATTAGCCATTGGGATGGTTAATCATGATCACACTTTGTGCTATGTATGCAAAAGGGCCAATTGAATCATGGAAATCATGAAATAGGTAAAGCCTACCTTAAAGGCAGATGCTGACAGCAGCAGTGATGTGGATGTGAAAATCACTAAAAATAGTAGGAATGGTATTAAATAGTGAATAAATTATGTAAATGAACTTTGATGAATCTACTTTCATGTGGAAGAAACGAAACGGTCATATGAGTTATATGTTAAGAGATATTAAAGTTCTCGTGAAACAGGGCCAGAAAGGTTTCTGGATCCCCTGTTCCGACTTTGGAAATTCATTGTAAATTAACCAGAGATAATTAGGAGTCATGCCATATATGTATAGATTCCTCTCTGAGTCTAGTTTCTATAGAAACAAACAGAATCAGTATTAAATCCCTGTACAAGGAGATATTCAATTCGTAACGTACGAAGGTCAGTGTAGTTGAACCCTGGGATAGGGGAGACTTTAACTAATAAACTGTACTAATTGGCTCGACTAAAAATTTTAGAAAAAAATATGTAGATGGACATATGAGTCTAGCTTCAGGGAAAAATTATGAAACAAATTTTCGAGCTTTGAAACTCAAGATATGATTTTTAAGGCGACAGTGATGCAGTGACCAGCTAGTCTGGAAATTTCTAAATGGACTGTGAAAATAGTTAAGTCTGTGTGCACCTTGTGTCCGATTCCGGTAACGGACTCGGGTACGGGGTGTTACAATTTTATTGGTATCAGAGGTACGGTTTAGTCGATTCTAGGACTACCGTAATGCGTTTGGGTCTAGCTATACATGCCATTTTATGTGATTATTTGATAGTGTGGTGATTTCTGACATTTGAATTTGTGTTTATTTATAGTAATGGATCCCGATCCCAACCGAACGATAGCTGATGATATGGAGAGTGTGGCGCTGCTCCGCATAAGGGACAAGGTCTTGGCGGACTCTCAACCTGTTGCTAGCAATCCGAATGATGAGGCTAGGCAAGCCTTTTATAGCGTGATGAATGATTGGTTCAACCAATACATTCGAACTAATACGGCTGTTCCACAACCTCCATTCCCAACAAACACACCCCCAGCACCTACAATGCCTCCCAGAATCGACCAAATAAGGTCGAATAAGCCCCAGCTGATGAATCGAAAACACGGGCTCTGAATTCAAAGCTACGGATAACGACGATGCCGAGCAAGCTGAATTTTGGTTGGACAACACTATCCGGGTACTCGATGAGCTATCTTGTACACCCGATGAATGCCTAAAGTGTGCTATCTCCTTGCTACGTGATTCTGCCTACTATTGGTGGAGCACTCTGACTTCAGTTGTGCCCCGAGAGCAAGTAACTTGGGAATTTTTCCAAACCGAGTTTGGGAAAAGTATATCGATCGAGATTTGTTGATCAAAAGCGGAAGGAATTTCTTGAGATTAAGCAAGGTTCTATGTCGATTCATCGATTCTGAGCGAAAAATTGTTAGATTTAGTAGATACGCCGGAATGTGTTTCGTCCGAGGTCGTCATGTGTAACGCTTCAAGGATGGGCTGAATGAAGACATAAAATGTTCGTTGGCATTCTTGAAATACGAGAGTTCGTAGTACTTGTCGAGCGAGCTTGTAAAGTCAAGAGCTTAGAAAAGAAAAACAAAAGTTGATGTGGGAATTGGAGAGTTTCATAAAAGATCCTTGGGAAAGTCTCTTCAACATGCATCGAAGAAATTTAGAGATGATGTGGGCGGTCTAGAGGCACTTCGGCCTTTTAGACGAGATCGTGATCGACCCACAATGGTACACGAGGCACTTGATCGCCAAGTTGGGAATGAATGTCGAGACGAACGGAGTGTCGACATTGTGGCAAGTGGCATTCGAAGTCAGAGGTTCCGTGACCGCTCTGTTACAAGTGCGGATCGGTCGACCACTTTATTAAAGATTGCCCGAGGTTGCTGAACAAAATACAAATCGAGTGGGAAGCCGGTGCTACCACCGCCGAGGTAGACCATCCGAAAATACGGGCAATGCTAGTGGTGGTCGAGAGGATCTAGAGATGCTACGACCAGATCCGAGGCTCGCGCTCTGCTAGGGCTTATGCCATACGCCAAGCGCGTGAGGATGCTTCCTCGCCGGATGTTATTACCGTACTTTCACTCTCTTTGATACTAATGTGATTGCTTTAATTGACCTGGTTCTACTCACTCTTATATATGCGAAACCTTAGCATCCAAAGAAGACTTTACCTATTGAGTCTCTCGAGTTCGTAATTCGGTGTCAAATCCTTGGGTCGTTACATGCTGGTCGACAAAGTGTGTAAGAAATGTCCCTAGTAATTCGAGGTTCCTGTTTTCCGGTGGACTTGATGCTTTTGCCGTTCGATGAATTTGATGTTATTCTTGGGTTGGATTGGTTGACCGTGCATGATGCGGTTGTGAATTGCAAAAGCAAAACTATTGATTTGAGGTGCGCAAATAACGAGATGATCCAAGTTGAATCTACGGACTTAAAGGGGTTGCCAGCTGTAATATCATCAATGTTGGCCCAGAAATATGTAAGAAAGGGTGCGAAGCATACCTTGCGTATGTACTTGATGATAAGGAGTTAGAAGTAAAACCGAATCTGTGCTTGGGTGGTTTGTGATTACCGGATGTTTTTCCCAAGAATTACCGGGTTTGCCACTGTTCGGAGATAGAGTTTGGTATTGAGCTTGTACACGGACCACACCGATTTCGATAGCTCCGTATCGTATGGCACCAACGGAATTAAAGAAGTTGAAAGCTCAGTTGCAAGAGTTGGTGGATAGAGGTTTTGCTCGCCCGAGTTTTTCACCTTGGGGTGCACCAGTGTTGTTTGTGAAAAAGAAGGACGGAACTATAAGGTTGTGCATCGACTATCGCCAGCTTAATAAAGTGACAATAAAGAACAAATATCCATTACCGCGTATTGATGATTTGTTCGATCAACCGAAGGGAGCCTCAGTGTTCTCAAAAATAGATTTGAGATCAGGCTATTATCGATTCATAATCCGAGATTCGGATATACCCAAAGCGCCTTGAGCGAGATATGGTCACTACGAGTTCTTAGTGATGCCGCTTGGGCTCACTAATGCCCCTGCGGTATTTATGGATTTGATGAATCGGATCTTCAGACCGTATTTGGATCGGTTCGTAATTGTGTTCATTGACGACATCTTGGTCTATTCAAGAGATGAGACCGAACATGCGGAGCACCTGAGAGTAGTGTTGCAAGTTTTACGGGACAAGCAGTTATACGCTAAGTTCAGCAAGTGCGAGTTCTGGTTAAGAGAGGTTAGCTTCTTGGGTCATGTGGTATCTGCGACGGTATTCGAGTCGACCAGTAAAATTTCAGCCATACTTAACTGGAAGCCTCCGAGGAATATTACTGAGGTTCGGAGCTTTTTGGGGCTTGCCGGTTACTACCGACGGTTTGTAAAAGGATTCTCAATGATAGCCACACCCATGACGAAACTGCTTCAGAAAGATGTCAAGTTTGAATGGACGGAAAAGTGTCAGAAAAGTTTCGATCAATTGAAAACTCATTTGACTAAGCTCCGCTTTAGTGCAACCGAATCGGCAAAGAGTTTGTCATCTATAGTGACGCCTCCTACTTGGGTTAGGTTGCGTATTGATGCAAGAAGGTCGAGTTGTGGCCTACGCGTCGAGACAATTAAAGGCCAAACCATTGTTAACTCATCAAATTCGTGAGGCTCGTAAAGTTGACGATGAGTTGCTTGCAAAACGGTTTGAGTGTGTTCCAACAAGGAATCGGAGTTTCAAATTGATGATGACGATTGTTTGAGGTTCGAAGTCGTCATGTGTTCCAAAGAATTGAACTCATTTCGATAATTCGAACGAAGCCCATTGCGACCGAATGGCAATTCACCCGGGAGTACGAAGATGTACAACGATTTGAAACGTCGGTTTTGGTGGCATGGTATGAAACGAGACATCTCCGACTTTGTTTCGAGATGTTTAATATGTCAACAAGTGAAAGCGGAACATCAAGTGCCTTCAGGATTACTTCAGCCGATCACGATACCCGAATGGAAATGGGATCGAGTCACAATAGACTTTGTGTTCGGACTGCCATTGTCAGCAAGTAAGAAGGATGCGATTTGGGTTGTTGTTGATAGACTGACTTATAGCAATATATTATATACTTATGCATATTTAAATGTCGAATCATGTATAACATACCTACAAAACTTATAGCAAATTTCTTCACTTTAAGCATACATAATGAACTTGAAAAATATCACAAACCACAACCAAGTTCATATGCATACCTATTTATCCATATGTCATAACCGAAATCAACCAAATGCACATATCCAAAATCACCAACTATTTCCAAAGCATTATAAATTACCAGAACCTATCGTATCAAACATTTTAATCAAGCCATCATTCATTTGAAGATATATAATGAACATAATGCCAAAATCATAACTAAGCATAACCATCATCAAAACAAGGCATTAAAATACCAAGCATAACTAAGTATTAAGCCATTTTAGCATGGCTCATAGTTACATAAACCGAAATTAAACATCTCAAGCTCAGTTCAGCCTATACATGCCATAATCCAAGTTTAACATATAAAGGTACCGAAATAACTAATAGTGTGATATACTTTGCTGACAGTCCCCGAACTTGTAGCTTGACTCCAAAATCTATAAAAAAGAGTAAATACGAACACACAAAATAAGCTATCATAGCTTAGTAGGTCATAAGCAAATAAACAGTCTAATAATATAACCAATTCATTTTAAACTAAACCGAATTACTTTAGTATTATTATGCTTAATCCCAAACTACAAATTTCATTAATGATACTCTTTCGTACGTAATTCCCACCTTGGTCGAATGCTCATTTAACCAAACTAAAGTAATTTACCTTTCACTTACAAGCTATTATGTCATTAGATAGTCAAATATACATATTCTCATAAAAAAAGGTTAGGTATCATAATATATCATCAAGTACACATATTATCGAAATGGCCGAATATACATGGTTACGTATATATACATAACACTTATCATCTCGAAGACATTCACAATATGCATATCAAAATCGAACACACTTTTATAATTATACACATTCTATATTTACCTCATAAGTCAATTGTAACAACGTTAAGTACTTACTCACCTTATCACAAGTAATAACAACATATTCCATACCTGCTCATTTAGCTTATTCAACATGTATGTTCACATCTTAGCGTAGCCTGATGAACCGTTTGGAATTGGATAGGACACTCGGATAATCACACATATATCGTACAACGCCGATGTCCTAGACGTGGTCTTACATGTAATCAGAAATCAATGCCACTGTCCCAGACAGGGTCTTACTCACACACATATATCGAAGTCACATATCGAAGTTATGGTCTTACTCGCACACATAAATTGGAATCCTATGTCATGACATTGTCTCCCAACTATTCCTAAGGTTTATATGGGGCTTTCGGACGTCGTAACTCGGTCAAAACAAAATCGAAAATATAGCTGCCAAACTTATTCACATTCGGCCATAGCATACATAATTTCATATATTTCATTCCATCCTGTATACTTAGTTTAATTTAAATTCAGTACACCTATTTACTTATAGACTTACCTGGGACGACGTAAAATGGAATAGGACAACTAGTCGACAATTTCGTTTCCCTTGATCCAAATCCGATTTCTTTTGTTCTTGATCTAAACATATTCAAATTAAGCTCACTTAAACATATTTTTTTCATTCAATTTAGTCCAAAAACACACAAATGAGAAAATTACCATTTTACCCCTAACATTTACACTTTTTACAATTTAGTCCCTATTGCACAAAACACAAAATATACAAAATTTCAACATACCCATGTTGGGTCGAATTTTACCCATACTCATAAAAATCCATATATTTCTTTTATTTCACATTTTAGTCCCTCAAATTATTATTTTTGGAATTTACTCCTAATTACTCAAAATTATCAAAAATTCGAATACAAAACATGTTAATCTAAACCATATCTTTCATATTTCATCATCAAACAATGAAAATCACAAGCTCTCAACAATGGCATAACTCAAAATATTCACCAAAATAATAAATTCAAGTATGGGTTTTGAAGTACTTGAAGCAACGATCTCAAAAATGTAAAAATTATCAAAAACGGAGCTAAACACTTACCTTGATTGAGCTTAGAATCAACCAAACCCTAGCTTCCTTTCTTTTCTTTTGTTATTTATGTTTCGGCTATGGTGGAAATAAAATATAAACACTAATTTTTTATGACATGTTTTATAATATATTAACTTTTATTATTTGTTTACTAATTTACCCTTAATGAATGTATAACAAAACCATATTTTGAAGCCTATTGTCGTCCATATAATAAATCAATGGGTTATTTACCACTTAAAGGCTTCCACTTATAAAGCCAATAACAAATCAGCCCTTTATAAATTAAACTAAAAAATTTTCAATTTACGCTATTAAGTCCTTTTATTTAATTAGACACCCAAATGATAAAATTAAATCACGAAAATTTCACAGATGTAAAATTCACACAAAATAAACACAGAAAATTTTTTTTAAATATTTTTCTAACTCGGGTTCGTGGTCCCCAAACCACCGTTCCAATTAGGGTCTAAATCGAGCTATTACAATCTCCCCCTTAAGGATTTTTGCCCCGGAAAATCTTATTAGTGATATGTTCGGATAACATTCTCTTATTGCATCCTCTAGATCCCATGTTGCTCCCTCAACTCTGTGTTTATGCGACAATAATTTAACTAACGAAATCTTTTTATTTCGCACCTTTTTAATCTCGCGAGTCAGAATACGAATTGGTTCTTCCCCATATGTCATATCAGGCTTAATCTCGATTTCATACAGACTAATCACATGTGAAGGATCAGATCGATATCTACGAAGCATTGGAACATGGAATACATTAGGGATCTTTTCTAACTCAGGTGGCAACAACAGTCTGTAAGCAACTGGCCCAATGCGTTCTATTACCTCACATGGCCTAATAAATCTCAGACTTAATTTGCCTTTGCGACCAAATCTTAGTATCTTCTTCCACAGTGAGACTTTCAAAAAGACTTTATCTCTAATCTGAAACTCTATATCTTTACGTTTCAAGTCCGCATATGATTTTTGACGGTCTGATGCTACTTTTAGACATTCACGGATGACTTTCACTTTCTGTTCAGTTTCTCTGATCAAGTCAACCCCGTGTATCTTATTTTCACTTAGCTTAATCCAATACAATGGTGTACGACATTTACGACCGTACAAAACCTCATAAGGTGCCATTTTGATACTCGATTGAAAGATGTTATTGTACGCAAATTCAATCAAATATAGATACCGTTCCCACGTACCTTCGAACTCGGGAATGCAACATCTCAACATATCCTTAAGTATCTGAATGATTCGCTCAGACTAACCATCTGTTTGCAAATGGAAAGCAGTACTGAAATGTAATTTCGTACCTAGTGCATCTTGCAGTTTCTTCCAAAACCACGATGTAAACCTTGAATCTCTATCCAAAACAATAGAAATAGGTACCCTATGTAATCTCACAATCTAAGAAACATACAATTCAGCTAGCTTATCAAGCAAGTAATCTATATGTATCGGAACAAAATGAGCTGATTTAGTCAATCTATCAACAATAACCCAAATTGCACTTTCTTGCTCGGTGTCAATGGTAAACCAGATACAAAATCCATAGTAACTCTGTCCCATTTCCACTCAAGTATCATGATCGGCTGAAGTAATCCAGAAGGTACCTAATGTTTGGCTTTTACTTGTTGACATATTAAGCATTTTGAAACAAAGTCAGAAATGTATCGTTTCATACCCTGCCACCAATAGAGCTGTTTCAGATCATTATACATCTTTGTTTTACCTAGGTGAATAGATAACCGACTACTGTGAGCTTCATTCAAAATCATCTGAATCAACTCTGAATTCCTCGAGACACATATTCAGTTTCTGAATCTCAAACAGTCATCAGCATCAACTTGAAACTCTGAATCAGCATTTAAGTCACATTGAGCTCATTTTGTTATCAACTCATTATCAACCTTCTGGGCATCACAAATCTGTTGAACAAATAATGGTCATGCTTTCAATTTAGTTATTATTTAACCATCATCAGACATGGCCATATGCGCATTCATTGCAACCAAAGAAAATAGTGATTTTTGACTTAAAGCATTAGCAACACCCAAACGATAAAATTAAATCACGAAAATTTCACAAATGTAAATTCAGACAAAATAAATATAGAAAATAATTTTTAAATATTTTTCTGACTCGGGTTCGTGGCCTCAAAACTACCGTTCCAGTTAGGCTCTAAATCGAGCTATTACAAAATCAAAATGTCATCAATGAATACAACAACAAATTGATCTAGGTAGGTCTGAAAATCTGGTTCATTAAGTCTATAAAGACAGCATTCCCGATCTCAAATCCCTATCTCAAATCAATTTTTGAAAACACTATTGACCATTTTTAACTGATCAAACAAATCATCATTATATGGTAAAGGATTTTTGTTCTTGATTGTCACTTTATTCAGATGTCTGTAGTCAATACACATTCCCGTCGTGCCATCTTTTTGGTGCACCCTAGGGAGAGAAACTCGGTCTAGCAAAACCTCTATCCGTTAACTCTTGCAACTAGGCTTTAAATCTATCAGATCCATTCTGTATGGAGCTATCGATATCGACGTTGTTCTCGACATTAACTTAATGCCAAACTCAACCTCTCGTATCAATAGTAAACCCAGTAACTCGTCAGGAAACACATCCGGATATTAACACACACCTGACACTGATTCGATCTTTGTTTCTGTCACTTTCGTATCAAGCACATAAGAAAAATAAGATTAACAACCCTTTCTCACATATTTCTGAGCTAACATCGAAGAAATCACTACTGGTAAACAATTCAAATCATCTGGCTCAATCTAGATAATCTAATTATTCTGACATCTCAGATCAATCGTGTTTCATTTACAATTTACTATAGCACATGTAGCGTTAGCCAATCTATACTGAGAATTATATCAAATTCATCAAATGGAAATAACATCAGGTTAGCTGAAAAATAGAAATCCCCAATCATCAATGGACAGTTCTTGCACACTTTATCAACCAAAACGTACTTGCCTAATGGATTTGATACTCTAATCACTAATTCAGTAGACTCTATAGGCAAAGTCTTACTAGATACTAAATTCATACGTATATAAGAATGAGTTGATCCTAGATCTATCAATGCAATAACATTAGTATCATAGAGAGCGAAAGTACTGATGATAACATCTAGAGATGATGCTTCTTCGTGAGCGCGAGTAGCATAAGCTCTAGTAGGTACTCTAGCCTCAAATCTCACTATAGAATCTCTTGTTGTACCATGATTATCGCTTGCATTTCCCATATTTCTTGGCGGCCTCCCTCGAGTAGTGTGTTGCTCGATCTTACATTCTGAGATTTATCTTTTTCATTTAGTTCAGGACAATCTCTAATAAAATGATGTCGTGAACCATAACTATAACAAGCTCTATTATTAGCTTTCATCCAGCACTCCCAAAAATGCCATTGTCCACAATATTGACACTCGAGTTTAACATCTTTCACATTTCCAACACTTGATACCGATGTAGTTTGAGCTTTAGGGCTAGTGAATTGCTTTCCACGATCTCTATTCGCATATCCCATTGAAGCCACTGATCGGATAAAATAATCTATGGATTTCTTCAACAACGAGTGATAAGGTTTACTCATTTATCTCTTTCTTGTATCTCTAGCTTCTGATTCAACTTTCTTCTTTTCTCGACTAAAGTCTTCAGCTTTTCAAGCCCGTTCAACTAGCACAACAAATTCTTTTAAATCTAAAATTCCAACCAGAAGTTTAACATCTTCATTCAGCCCATCAACAAACCGCTTGCACATAATTTCTTTAGTAGATACATACTCACGAGCGTACTTACTCAACCGTACAAATTCCCTCTCGTACTCGGTTACAATCATGTAGCCTTATTTCAATTCTAAAAACTCTTTATGTTTTTGATCTAGAAACCATTGACTGATGTATTTCTTTCGAAATTTAGTCTGAAAGAATTCCCAAGTAGCTGTCTCCCGCGAAAATACCGAGACTAACATATTCCACCACTGATATACGGTATCTCCCAAAAGGGTTATAGCACACTTTAAACATTTAGCTGGCATGTAAGAAAGTTCATCAAACACTCGGATTGTGTTTTCAAGCCAAAACTTGACTCTCTTAGGGTCATCATCAACGTTAGCTCTGAACTCTTCAGCCTTGTGTTTGCGGATCTTGTCAATAGGAGGCTAATTCAATCTTAATAGCTCGACTCATTGTGGAGCTATAAGTACATGTTGAGGATTAGGAAGGGGTGGAGGTTATTGAGCAGCCAGGTTCATACGAATATACTGAGTGAAGCACTCATTCATCATTTGAAAGAAGGCTTCTTTAGCCTCTCCTCCCTAACTTTCTGTAATGGGTCCAGAATTAGACGGCACTGTCCCTTACACGAGAGCAGGCATATTACTTCAACCTCGTCAACTATCGCTCGATTAGGATCTATTTACTATATAAAAGCACATTTTAAAATGTCAGGAGTCATCACAATATCACAGTTTATATATGGCATGTATAACTAGACTCTCATAGATGCTATGTTAGTCCTAGAATCGACTAAACCGTAGCTCTGATACCAACAAATGTAACACCTCTAACCTGTATCCATCGCCAGAATAGGGCTATGAGGCATTAGCGATCAATTTCAGCATATAACATACATTTATCATTCATGAACACATTATCATATAAACAATAATCAAACATAATCACCTTGTCCCTTATAAGACTCTACGAGACCTTGAATGTAACACCCCATACTCTATCCTACGCCGGGATAGAGTACAAGGAGTTACCTAACTTAAACTCGTGCTTATGACCAATTTCGAGTCTCCAAGACTTGGACAAATTTAAAACTTTCTCAACCTTATCAACACGTCCTTAATATGGGCTACGAGACCCAAAGTACACATCAGAAATCATTCGAAAACAACTCGGGTTCTTTAGTCAACTTTAGAAAAATCACACTTCACACAGGGGCACACACCCATGTGGAAGGGACAACATGCCTTTGTGATCAATTTGACATGGTCGTGCTGTTGGCCGGTGTGGATCACATGGCCTAGGAAATACAGGGACACGCCCGTGTCTGACACACGTGTAGAATTAATTCCAAATGCACACTTATAGGGGTTTTCACATGGATTGACACAAGCTCGTGCCCCTGGCCCGTGTCCTTCACACGGCCATGACATGCTCGTGTCCTAGCCCGTGTGCCAAAACCTATACATTCTGTTTCTGAGCGTCAGCATTTCTTAAGGGTCACAAGGCCAAGGCACACGCCTGTGTGCTAGGCCATGCCCTTCACACGGCTGAGACAATGCCGTGTCTCTGCCTGTGTGTTTTCTATCATGCATACTAACTTGAATTTTTTATGTGTAGGGGACACACGGCCGAACCACATGCCCATAAGGTAGACCGTGTGTCATACACGACCAAGACACACGCCCGTGTATTTACCCGTGTGGACAATATAAGGCTATTTGCCAAGCCTCTTTGCCACCCTTATACATACAACCTGCACATGAACAACCAGAACCAATACAAGGCTATCTCCTGCATCCAAATCACTCACAATAAACAACATTCCATTAGTGCATTTTGCTCATCCATGAAAATAACATCTTTGCCTATAAATCAAAATGAATAATAGCCATCATTCAAGGCTTAATACAAAATGAAGGGTTTCCAATCCAAGCCAAATACATTTGACCAACTCTCAATGACACAAAACACAAGTCTAGTTCCCTATACATGCCATACTCAAAAATATAAATCAAACTATACCAAAAGATTCGATTGATAGTGTGATTGATATCTCTAACTTCTGTTGGTCCTTGAGCTAAATCGGTGGCACTATAAGAAAATGGAAAATGAGAGGGAGTAAGCATAAAGCTTAGTAAGTTGCACATAAATAAATATACCACATATCTTTTCCATTCATCAACAAATATCATAATACACAAGTGGTATAAGCAATACTTGCTCTCAATATTCATTACACCTCATATAGCCTATATTGAGCTCACATTTCATATATACCATATAGGTACCTGTACCACTCACAACATGGTTATACTTTCTTAGTTAACTTGAAATCGTAACTTCCACCATTTAACCCTTTGGAACACTATCAAATATTCATTAAGCCTCAAACATAGGGTAAGATGCTGATGCCGTCTTACATAGGCTCTAGCATATCTGTGCTAATGCCATGTCCCAGACATGGTCTTACACTGACACATCTCGTAGCCAATGCATGTCTAAGACATATCGTGCACTGACTTACGTCTCGAGGCCGATGCATATCCCAGACATGTCTTACACTAGCACCCATCTCAATGACGATGCCATGTCCCAGACATGGTCTTACACTAGCTCTCACAATGTGGCCGATGCATATCCTAGACATGTCTTACACTAGCCCACAATAGCCTATATGCTATGGCATGAATATCCAATTTATTTCCTAGGTTCAAACGCGAACTCTACTATCTCTATTTTTGTCTTGCTTTCTCAATTCCACAACCAAGCAGTTCATGTTATATTAAGTTCAAGTACAATTCAACACATACATTAATATTGTAGTTGTACTATTTACATACAACTTACGTTGGATTACAAAATGTGGCGACTAGTCGATTTAGTCGATTTGCTTGGCTTTCCCCCGGTCTAGGTTTGGATTCTGTATTTCTTGATCTATAATAAAAAAATTCACAAATTTAATCACTTTATCGATCTAGGTATTGAATAACCTATATTTGGGCAAAATGACCATTTTGCCCCTAGACTTTTACAAAATGACCATTTTACCCCTAGGTTTGAAAATCGATTTTTATCGAATTTCTTCACATCTTAAGCCTAGTCAAATCCTTTCTACTCTTATAGCAACCCCAAATTCCTGCTATCTCACACACTTATCATCTATTTTACAACTTATGCAAAATAGTCCTTTTAGGTGTTTTCATGCCAACACCTTTCACAAAAGTTGGTTATAAAACACCCAAGACTCATTTTCTTCCATAAAAGCTCAACAAACATTACAAATCCTTTCATGGAAAACCCCTAAACTCTTAATCATTTTGCAAAATAGTACCCTCATTTCAAAGCTCATGCTTCAAGGGTCTCAAAAGTACAAAAATATTCAATAAAAGCCATAAAAATCACTTACTTGTGAAGGCTTAAAGTTTCTAAAATTTCAAGCTCTTAAAACCCCATTCTTTACTGAAAATTTCGGTTAAGAAGGAAGAATGAAAGAAAAAAAAGATGATAGCTAGGCTTAGGGCATTATTATATCATACATTATGTCATCAACTCACCTAATGTTGACTTTTCAACATTTTTACCTCCCATGGTAGGCCAAGCTATCACAATAGGGTCTAATTGCCCTTTAAAGACCTCCAATTTTTATTCTCTACTTGTTTGACACTTTTAGCTATCAAAGTAGGACTTTTCAATTTTATGCGATTTAGTCATTTCTCGCAATTGGGTTCACAAACGTCAAAATTACTTCACCAAATTTTTCATGTACTAATATAAACATAAAATGACTCTAAAATAATAACAAAATAATTTATCTAATTCTAAATTTGTGGTCCTGAGACCACTATTCTGACTAGGCCTATATCGAGTTGTTACATTTCTCCCCCTTAGGGATTTTCATCCTCGAAAATCTTACCGAAAAATAAGTTCAGGTATTGATCTCTCATAGACTCCTTGGTTTCCCATGTGGCTTCCTCGACTCCGTATCTATGCCAAAAAACTTTTACGAGTGCAATACTCTTATTTCTTAACTGTTTGACTTCCCGAGCCAATATATTGGCTGGCTCTTCACCATAAGTCATGTCCGGAAGAATCTCAACCTCTATTGGTGTAATCACATGCCAAGGGTCTGATCTATACTAGCATAGCATGGATACATGAAATACGTTGTGAATCTTTTCCAACTCTGGTGGCAAAGCTAATCGATAGGCAACCGGTCATATTCTCTCGATATCCTCATAAGGTCCTATGAAACGAGGACTCAACTTGCCTTTTCTACCATTTTCCTCCACGGGGATAGTTTCAAAATTACCTTATTGATGACTTGAAACTCAATTTCATTTCACCTCAAATCCGCGTAGGATTTTTGTCTATCCGAGGTGGCCTTCAAGCAGTCACGAATTACTTTAACTTTCTCTTCAGTTTCTTTGATTAAATCGACCTCGTGAATCTGACTCTCTCTAAGCTCAGTCCAATATAAGCCCGTTCGACACCTTCGCCCATACAAAACTTCATCAGGCTCCATCTTCAAACTTGACTAATAAACGTTGTTGTAGGCAAATTCAACCAATGGCAAGTACCTTTCCCAACTGCCTTGGAACTCAAGAACACAACACCGTAACATGTCTTTTAAAATCTGAATCACTCTCTCCGACTGACTGTCAGTTTACGAATGCAATGCTGTGCTAAAACTCAAGTTTTACCCCTATGTTTCTTGTAACTTTTTTCCAAAACCTCGAGTTAAACCTCAAATGCCTATCTAAAACAATCAACAAGGGCACCCTATGTAATCTCACAATCTCAGAAAAGTACAGTTCAGCCAATCTCTCAAGGGAGTAGTCGGTACGCACTGGTATAAAATGTGCCGACTTTGTTAGCCTATCCACAACAACCCAAACAACATCTTTTCTCTTCGGGTTTACTGGCAAACCCGTCACAAAATCTATAGTGATCCTATCCCATTTCCACTTGGGGACCATGATAGGCTGAAGTAGACCCAAAGGTACTTGGTGCTCAGCCTTCACTTGCTGACACACAAGACACTTGGAAACGAACTCTGAAATGTCCCTTTTCATCCCCGACCACCAATACATTTTCTTCAGGTCGTTAAACATTTTCACACTACCTGGGTGGATGGACAACCACCTGCTATGTTCTTCACGTAGAATCTTCTGTATAAGCTCATTGTCCTTGGGTACACAAACTCTATCTTTGAACATTATATATTCATTGATATCAATACGAAATTTGGATTCATTTCCCATCTCGCACTGAGCCATCTGAGCTTGCAACTCCTTCTCACCTTTCTGAGCTTCATGGATCCTTGTAAGAATTTCGGCCTAGCTCTCATCTCTACTAGTACCGAACCATTGTTAGACACGGTCAACTAAGTATTCATGGCCTTTAAGGCAAACAATGACTTTCTACTCAAAGTGTCAGCAACTACATTCGCCTTTCCCAGGTGATAGTCAATTATCAGCTCATAATCTTTTATCAACTCTAGCAACCTTCGTTACTTTAGATTCAATTCCTTCTGAGTCATCAAATACTTAAGACTTTTGTCATTAGTGAATACTCAGCATTTCTCTCCATACAAATGGTGCCTCCAAATCTTCAATGCAGACACGATGGTGGCCAACTCTAGATCATGCGTCGGGTAATTTTTCTCATGTGGCTTTAGTTGTCCTGAGGCATAGGCTATAACCTTGCCTTCTTGCATAAACACGCACCCCAAACCATTCAAGGAGGTGTCACTAAAAATCACAAACTCCTTGCCCGACTCTGATTGCACTAACATAGTGACTTTGGTCAATAAAGCCTTTAATTGCTCGAAGCTCTGTTCGCACTTTTCTCTCCATTCGAACTTGACAACCTTTTGCAGCAGTCTTGTCATCGGGGTAGCTATCATAGAGAATCCTTTCACAAACCGCCTATAGTATCCGGCCTGTGACAGCCCTAATTTGACCCTAGTCGGGAAGTGGTTTCAGGACCACAAAACTGAGTCATAAAAATAATTAGATGTTATATTCAGTGCATATTATATGTGAACATTCATGTGTGAAAATTTCATGCTTTGATCTTGTCAATTGTATGTGAAATTATTAAATAGGACTTAGGTGAAAATTTTTGAAAATGCTATAGGCTAAATTGTAGTGGCCAAATAACTTATAGTATGAAATAGGTGGATTTGCATGTCAAAATTCCAATCTTAAGGTGTAGTGGCCGGCCATCATGTAACACCCCTAACCCGTACCCATCGCCGGAGGGATTAAGAAGTATTACAAAACAAGCATGAAATTTCATTTAACACTATAGAATAATCCTAAGTTCAATTCCTATCAAAACATTTAAAACACTAATCGAATATCAACCACACATACACATTAACTATATGAAATACATATAATAACTTAACAAGCCATTTTCGCATGGCTATACAATATACATTACCAAAAGGATACTTAATTAACAACAAAAGTTAGTCCTATACATGCCATTTACAAAGTTCAGCTACAAGAGTACCGAAAGGGCTTTGATAGTGTGGATGACTTCAACTTTGAAACTCCCGAAAACGATAGCTAACGAACAGGATCTATAAAACAAAGAATCAATGTAACTAAGTGAGCATATTGATGCTTAGTAAGTCTTAAGTAATTCAAGCAGATAAGAACTTGACATGTAAATCAATGTTACGAAATATCAACTTTATACCACTTGCTAAAAATACATATATATATATATGCCAAACACAAAGAAATTTACAACCTAAACCTCGATCATCAACATGGCTTATATAATTAATTTAAATCGTATACTTTCATATAATAGTGGACATCATCCGAAATGGTCATTCTCATATTCAGAGATTCAGATTCATCTATACATATATCTATACGCACATATACATATTCCATTCCTCGTTATTACTACTTCAATCTAAAGATTTGTTCACTTATGAGTACAAAATATGTACCTGATCTTTATACTGTATAATACATAATTAATAATAGTTACCTCTTGCATTTAATTCATAACCTTACTCAATTACCGACGTTAAGCCTACTAGGTTAAAACCCGGTCCGATCACTAGCACAAAGTCTTGAAATTTAAGCCGGATATAATTCCAGCTCATAGCTTGCGGACCTGAAGTCCGGATAAAATTCCAGCACATAGCCTGCGGACCTGAAGTCCGAATATAATTCTAGCACATAGCCTGCGGACCTGAAGTCCGGATATAATTCCAGCACATAGCCTGCGGACCTGAAGTCCAGATATAATTCTAGCACATAGCCTGCGGACCTGAAGTCCGGATATAATTCTAGCACATAGCCTGCGGACCTGAAGTCCGGATATAATTTCAGCACATACAATTATGATCATACTTTGACACATCTTGGCCATCTTATCACTTAATGGTCATATAATACATTTTAGTTCAAGTATAAGTCAAAGATCGAATTTACATACTATACTCTTATAATGGCATCGTTAATTATATATTAAATGAAGATACTTAAACTTACCTCGGTATGTTGGAGTAGTTACGGATAGGCTACTCGATTGTTTTCTCCTTTCCTTTATCAGATTTAGTTCCCCTTTGCTCTTGAGCTTAATTTAACAAATGAATTGATTTAATCATTTTGAACATCAAAGATAAATTTAAGGTACTTAACCCTTATATTTAATAATGAAACCAAGCATGTACCTAATTATTTTTAACACATCACTTTAAGTACAACTGTTAACTAACATATACCCGTCTCATATGTTAAGCTACACAAAATCGAAATGCATACTCATCAATAATTTAATTACCCAATTCGGTCTTATAAGGTAACTTCAATGCCTCATGTTTATACAATTTCCATACACGTACTACATAATTTAATTTTTTTTAAGCCGAAATTACTCTTATATATATTAGACATTAGAGTCATCACAGCATAAATACCTATAATAATATCCAAATCATTAACTATTTTAACACACGCATAACACATAAAGTTAACTAAAGCTACATTCACTTATAAGGTATTATCCCTAATGAGCTCATACCATGACTATACCTAACCGAATTCAAGTAGAGAATTTAGTATAATCACACATATTCACTAATGTATAATTCTAGCATGCTTTAATATCTTATATACCTCATTCGGCCCTAACCACTCAACTTAGCTTTTATATACAAATTCCATCTCGAAATTTAAAAGTAGCAAAATACAATTCGGTTACAATAATGCCCATCAATGACCGAATCACTCAATCACATCTATAACCGATTTTCTATCTTGTTCATATTAATGTCATAATTCATAAAAGAAATAATCTTTAATCTTTCATACTTTCATAGCCAATATCAATAATTAATGCCGAATGCTTAAGCACAACTAAACTAAAAATTTACCCAACATCATTTTAATTTGCCATTTCCTACTCTTCAAATTACCAAATACAAGGTGATTTACATCTATATATTTAACCAAACTTGCTAGCACACAAAATTCCTTAACCAAATGTTATAAACCCAAGCCACACATATTGTTCATTAAGACCCTTCAATGACCACATTCGGCACCTCCCTATAAACAAACCAATTTCAACTTTCAAGTAAAAAAAAATATATACTAAGAGTTTCAAACTACTTGGCCGAATATCAAACCTCCAAACAACCAAAACTTAATCCATAGAATGAATAGAACTTGAACTAATCACCTTATTTATACATAAATTTCCAAGAATTTCTAAGTACTTACCTCTTCCTAAAGATCATCCAAGCCGAACATGAAACAAGAAAATTCTTTTCTTCTTCCTCCCTCAAGTTACGACAATGGAGGAGCAAGGATGAACCAACTTTGGTTTCTCCTCCCACTCACCCCATATTTTATTATTCTTAATTCATTAATTCATTTTGTAAACTAAAAATGTTAATAGAAAAATACATATTATAATTAATAACCCATATCATGGCCGGCCACTATCCAAAATTTGGATAATTTGACATGCAAGTACACTTTTTTTGACATCATGCACTATTAGATCACTTTTACATTAGTCTAACACATTTCACAATTGTCTCACATAAGTCCCTACTAATAAATTTCACATATACTGACCAAATTAAAGTATGAAACTTTCACACATTCATATTCACATATAATAAACATAGAATATGACGGTTAATTATTTTTATAACTCGGTTTTGTGGTCCCGAAACCACTTTCCGACTAGGGTCAAATTAGGGCTGTGACAACTCTCCCCCACTTAAGAAATTTTCGTCACCGAAAATCTTACCAGTGAATAAATTTGGGTATCGTTCTTTCATAGAGTTCTCGGTTTCCCAAGTAGCTTCTTCGATCCCGTGTTTGAGCCATAACAACTTTACTAAAGGAACCTTTTTGTTTCGCAACTCTTTCACCTCACGAGCTAGGATACGAATCGGTTCTTCTTCATATCTCAAATCAGATTGAATTTCAACCTCCGATAGACTAATTACGTGCGAAGGATCAGATCTATAACGTCGAAGCATTGAGACATGAAAAACATTGTGAATCTTTTCAAGTTCAGGGGGTAAAATCAATCTGTAAGCGACTGGCCCAATTCGTTCGGATATCTCATACGGCCCGATATACCTCGGACTCAATTTGCCTTTATGGCCAAATCTGAGCACTTTTTTCCAAGGTGAAACTTTAAGAAACACTTTGTCTCCGACCTGATATTCAATGTCTTTTCGTTTCAAATCCGCGTACGACTTCTAACGATCTGTAGCCTCTTTCAGACTTTCACTGATTATTTTTACTTTCTGCTCAGCATCTTTAATCAAATCAACCCCGAAGATTTTACTTTCACTAAGCTCGGTCCAAAACAACGGTGTACGGCATTTACGACCGTACAAAGCCTCGTAAGGTGCCATCTTAATACTTGATTGAAAACTATTGTTGTAAGCGAATTCAATCAAAGGTAAATACCGTTCCCATGAACCACTAAACTCAAGGATACAACATCTCAACATATCCTCGAGTATCTGGATTATCCGCTCAAATTGACCATTAGTCTGGGGCTGAAAAGCGGTGCTAAAATGCAACATGGTACCCAAGGCTTCTTGCAATTTCTTCCAAAATCGCGATGTAAATCTCGGATCTCTATCAGACACAATAGAAGTAGGTACTCCATGTAACCTTACAATCTGAGATACATATATTTCAGCTAGCTTGTCAAGGGAATAATCCGTACGTACAGGAATAAAATGAGCCGACTTTGTCAGTCTATCTACAACAACCCAGATCGCATCTTTCTTGCTTGATGACAATGGCAACCCAGATACAAAATTCATCGTGACTCGATACCACTTCCATTCTGGTATCATGATCGGCTGAAGTAATCCTGAAGGCACTTGATGTTCCGCTTTCACTTGTTGACATATCAAACACTTCGAAACAAAGTCAGAAATGTCTCGTTTCATACTAGGCCACCAAAATTGACGTTTCAAATCATTGTACATTTTCGTACTACCCGGGTGGATAGACATTCGGCTACTATGAGCCTCACTCAAGATCATCGAAATAAGTTCTAAATTTCTTGGAACACACAATCGACTTCTAAACCTTAAACAATCAATGTCGTCTATTTTAAACTCTGATTCCACATTAGAAGCACATTCAGCTCATTTAGCAACCAATTCATTGTCGACTTTTTGAGATTCATGAATTTGATGATTCCATAATGGTTTAGCCTTTAATTCTGCTACTAACATATTATCAGATAAAACGGACAGGTGTACATTCATCGCTCGTAAAGCAAACAGTGATTTACGACTTAAAGCATCGGCAACCACATTAGCCTTTCCCTGGTGATAGTCGATGACAAGCTCATAATCTTTCAACAGCTCAAGCCAACGTCTTTGTCGTAGATTCAAATCTCTTTGAGTCATCAAATATTTAAGACTTTTGTGATCCGAATATACATGACACCTCTCCCCAAACAAGTAGTGTCGCCATATTTTCAAAACGAATACGATGGCGGCTAATTCGAGATCATGAGCCAGATAGTTTTTCTCATGTGGCTTCAATTGCCTCGACGTGTAAGCTACAACTCGACCTTCTTGCATCAACACACAACCCAACCCAAGTAAGGATGCATCACTGTAAATGACAAACTCTTTACCGGATTCAGGCTGCACTAGCACCGGAGCTTCAGTCAAATAAATTTTCAATTGATCAAAACTTTTTTGACATTCTTCTGACCATTCAAACTTAACATCTTTCTGAAGTAGTTTCGTCATTGGGGTGGCTATCATCGAGAAACCCTTTACAAATCGTCTGTAGTAACCGGCTAGTCCCAAAAAAGCTCCGAACTTTAGTAATATTTCTTGGGGGCTTCCAATCAAGTATGGCTGATATTTTGCCCGGATCAACTCTAATACCCAATGCAGATACCACGTGTCCCAAAAAGCTAACTTCTTTCAACTAGAACTCACATTTACTGAACTTAGCATACAACTGTTTATCCCGTAAAATCTGCAACACTAATCTCAGGTGCTCGGCATGTTCGATTTCATCGTGTGAATAAATCAAGATGTCGTCTATAAACACAACTACAAACTGGTCCAAATATTGTCTGAAAATCCGATTCATCAAATCCATAAATACCGCAGGGGCATTAGTGAGTCCAAACGGCATCACTAAGAATTCGTAGTGACCGTATCTCGTTCTGAAAGCAGTTTTGGGTATATCTGAGTCTCGAACTCGCAACTGATAATAACCCGATCTCAAATCTACCTTTGAAAACACTGAAGCTCCCTTCAGCTGATCAAACAAATCATCAATACGTGGTAACAGATATTTATTCTTTATTGTCACTTTATTCAATTAACGATAGTCGATGCACATTCTCAAGGTTCCGTCCTTCTTTTTCACAAACAATACTGGTGCACCCCAAGGTGAAAAACTTGGTCGAGTAAAACCTCTATCCGTCAACTCTTGCAACTGAGTTTTCAATTCTTTCAATTCCGTTGGTGCCATACGATACGGAGGTACCAGGTACTAGTTCGATGCCGAATTCAACCTCTCAAATGGGTGGTAATCCTAGTAACTCCTCAGGAAAAAATCTGAATACTTACAAACCACTGGCACAGATTCAAGTCTCCTTTCTGACTCTTTGCTATCAAGTACATACGCAAGATATGCTTCACACCCCTTTCTCACATGTTTCTGAGCCAACATCGAGGATATTATTGCTGGAAATTCGTTCAAGTTAGTAGACTCAACTCGAATTATCTCATTATTTACACACCTCAAATCAATAGTCTTTCTTTTACAATTTACAACTGCATCATGTACGGTCAACCAATCCATACCGAGGATAACATCAAATTCATCAAACGGTAAAAGCATCAAATCAGCCGGAAAACAGGAACCTCGGATTACTAGGGGACATTTCTTACACACTTTATCAACAAGCACACAATGACCCAAGGGATTTGACACTCGAATTACGAACTTAGTAGACTCAACAGGTAAAGTCTTACTGGATGATAAAGTCTCACATATATAAGAATGAGTAGAACCAGGGTCAATCAATGCAATCACATTAGTATCAAAGAGAGTGAATGTACAGATAATAACATCGGGCGAAGAAGCATCCTCGCGTGCACGTATAGCATAAGCTCTGGCAGGAGCACGAGCCTCAGATCTGGTTGTAGCGTCTCTAGATCCTCTCTGACCGCCACTAGGATTTCTCGCATTCTTAGATGGTCTACCTCGAGCAGTAGTAGCACCCGGTTTCCCACTCTGATTTACATTCTGTTCAGACAGTCTCGGGCAATCCTTGATAAAGTGGTCAGCTGATCCACACTTATAACAGGAGCGGTCATGGAAACTACAACTCCCCTAATGCCATTTACCACAATACTGGCACTCTGTTCTGTCCCGAGGATCATTTCCAACACTGGCAACCAAAGTGACTCGTGTACTCACAGGGGGTCGATCACGATCTCGTCTAGAAAAGCCCAAAGTGTCTTTAGATCAGCCTAAATCATCTCTAAATTTCTTCGATGACTGTTGAAAGGGCTTTCCCGAAGATCTCTTACGAAACTCTTTTGCTCCCATATCAGCTTTTCTTTTCTCCTTACTGAGCTCTTCGGCTTTACAAGCTCGCTCGACAAGTACTACAAATTCTCTGATTTCTAAAATGACAACATACAGTTTTATATCTTCGTTCTGTCCATCTTCGAAATGTTTACACATTACAGCTTCTGAAGAAATGCATTCTCGAGCGTACCGGCTAAGCCTCACAAACTTTGTTTCATAATCAGTAACCGACATGGAACCTTGTTTAAGTTCAAGAAATTCTTTCCGTTTTTGATCAATGAATCTCTGGCTGATATACTTTTTTCGAAACTCGATTTGGAAAAACTCCCAAGTTACTCGCTCTCTGGGCACAACAGAAATCAACGTATTTCACCAATAGTAGGCAAAATCACGTAGCAAGGAGATAGTACACTTTAGGCATTCAACGGGTGTGCAAGATAGTTCATCAAGTACCCTAATAGTGTTGTCCAACCAAAATTTAGCTTGCTCGGCATCGTCGCTATCTGTAGCTTTAAATTCAGTAGCCCTGTGTTTTCGGATTCTGTCTACTGGGGGCTTATTTAACCTCATCTAGTCAGTTACCGGAGGTATTGCAGGTGCAGGGGTTGTATTAGTCTGGAGTGGGGGTTGTGGAATAGCCGTATTAGTTCAAATATACTGATTAAACCAATCATTCATCACGCTATAAAAAGCCTGTCTAGCTTCATCGTTCTGATTACTAGCAATAGGTTGAGAGTCCACCGACGCTGTCCCATGCGCGGGAGCAGGCGCTACACTCTCAACATCATCAGCCACCGCTCAGTTGGAATCGGGATCCATTACTATAAGTAAACACATTTCTTTAACTGTCAGAAATCACCACACTATCAAATAAACACATAATGGCATGTATAGCTAGACCCGAACGTATTACGGTAGTCCTAGAATCGACTAAACCGTGGCTCTGATACCAATAAAATGTAACACCCCTATCCCGTACCCGTCGTCGGAGGGATTAAGAAGTATTACAAAACAAGCACGAAATTTCATTTAACACTATAGAATAATCCTAAGTTCAATTCCTATCAAAACATTTAAAACACTAATCGAATATCAACCACACATACACATTAACTATATGAAATACGTATAATAACTTAACAAGCCATTTTCGCATGGCTATACGAATATACATTACCAAAAAGATGCTTAATTAACAACAAAAGTTAGTCCTATACATGCCATTTACAAAGTTCAGCTACAAGAGTACCGAAAGGGCTTTGATAGTGTGGATGACTTCAACTTTGAAACTCCCGAAAACGATAGCTAACGAACAGGATCTATAAAACAAAGAATCAATGTAACTAAGTGAGCATATTGATGCTTAGTAAGTCTTAAGTAATTCAAACAGATAAGAACTTGACATGTAAATCAATGTTACGAAATATCAACTTTATACCACTTGCCCGAAAATACATATATATATATATATATATGCCAAACACAAAGAAATTTACAACCTAAACCTCGATCATCAACATGGCTAATATAATTAATTTAAATCGTATACATTCATATAATAGTGGACATCATCCGAAATGGTCATTCTCATATTCGTAGATTCGGTATTCATCTATACATATATCTATACGCACATATACATATTCCATTCCTCGTTATTACTACTTCAATCTAAAGATTTGTTCACTTATGAGTACAAAATATGTACCTGATCTTCATACTGTATAATACATAATTAATAATAGTTACCTCTTGCATTTAATTCATAACCTTACTCGAATTACCGACGTTAAGCCTACTAGGTTAAAACCGAGTCCATCACTAGCACAAAGTCTTGAAATTTAAGCGGATATAATTCCAAATCATAGCTGCGGACCTGAAGTCCGGATAAAATTCCAGCACATAGCCTGCGGACCTGAAGTCCGGATATAATTCCAGCACATAGCCTACGGACCTGAAGTCCGGATAAAATTCCAGCACATAGCCTGCGGACCTAAAGTACAGATATAATTCCAGCACATAGCCTGCGGACCTGAAGTTCGGATATAATTCCAGCACATAGCCTGCGGACCTGAAGTCCGGATATAATTTCAGTACATACAATTATGATCATACTTTGACACATCTTGGCCATCTTATCACTTAATGGTCAAATAATACATTTTAGTTCAAGTTTAAGTCAAAGATCGAATTTACATACTATACTCTTATAATGGCATCGTTAATTATATATTAAATGAAGATACTTAAACTTACCTCGATATGTTGGAGTAGTTACGGATAGGCTACTCGATTACTTTCTCCTTTCCTTTATCAGATTTAGTTCCCCTTTGCTCTTGAGCTTAATTTAACAAATGAACTGATTTAATCATTTTGAACATCAAAGATAAATTTAAGGTACTTAACCCTTATATTTAATAATGAAACCAAGCATGTACCTAGTTATTTTTAACACATCACTTTAAGTACAACTATTAACTAACATATACCTGTCTCATATGTTAAGCTACACAAAATCGAAATGCATACTCATCAATAATTTAATTACCCAATTCAGTCTTATAAGGTAACTTCAATGCCTCATGTTTATACAATTGCCATACACGTACTACATAATTTAATTTTTTTTAAGCCGAAATTACTCTTATATATATTAGACATTAGAGTCATCACAGCATAAATACCTATAATAATATCCAAATCATTAACTATTTTAACACACACATAACACATAAAGTTAACTAAAGCTACATTCACTTATAAGGTATTATCCCTAATGAGCTCATACCATGACTATACCTAACCGAATTCAAGTAGAGAATTTAGTATAATCACACATATTCACTAATGTATAATTCTAGCATGCTTTAATATCTTATATACCTCATTCGCCCTAACGCTCAACTTAGCTTTTATATACAAATTCCATCTCAAAATTTAAAAGTAGCAAAATACAATTAGGTTACAATAATGCCCATCAATGACCGAATCACTCAATCACATCTATAACCGATTTTCTATCTTGTTCATATTAATGTCATAATTCATAAAAGAAATAATCTTTAATCTTTCATACTTTCATAGCCAATATCAATAATTAATGCCGAATGCTTAAGCACAACTAAACTAAAAATTTACCCAACATCATTTTAATTTGCCATTTCCTACTCTTCAAATTACCAAATACAAGGTGATTTACATCTATATATTTAACCAAACTTGCTAGCACACAAAATTCCTTAACCGAATGTTATAAACCCAAGCCACACATATTGTTCATTAAGACCCTTCAATGACCACATTCGGCACCTCCCTATAAACAAACCAATTTCAACTTTCAAGTAAAAAAAAATATATACTAAGAGTTTCAAACTACTTGGCCGAATATCAAACCTCCAAACAACCAAAACTTAATCCATAGAATGAATAGAACTTGAACTAATCACCTTATTTATACATAAATTTCAAAGAATTTCAAAGTACTTACCTCTTCCTAAAGATCATCCAAGCCGAACATGAAACAAGAAAATTCTTTTCTTCTTCCTCCCTCAAGTTACGGCAATGGAGGAGCAAGGATGAACCAACTTTGGTTTCTCCTCCCACTCACCCTATATTTTATTATTCTTAATTCATTAATTCATTTTGTAAACTAAAAATGTTAATAGAAAAATACATATTATAATTAATAACCCATATCATGGCCGGCCACTATCCAAAATTTGGCTAATTTGACATGCAAGTACACTTTTTTTGACATCATGCACTATTAGATCACTTTTACATTAGTCTAACACATTTCACAATTGTCTCACATAAGTCCCTACTAATAAATTTCACATATACTGACCAAATTAAAGTATGAAACTTTCACACATTCATATTCACATATAATAAACATAGAATATGACGGTTAATTATTTTTATAACTCAGTTTTGTGGTCCCGAAACCACTTTCTGACTAGGGTCAAATTAGGGCTGTCACAACTCTCCCCCACATAAGAAATTTTCGTCCCCGAAAATCTTACCAGTGAATAAATTTGGGTATCGTTCTTTTATAGAGTTCTCGGTTTCCCAAGTAGCTTCTTCGATCCCGTGTTTGAGCCATAACACCTTTACTAAAGGAACCTTTTTGTTTCGCAACTCTTTCACCTCACGAGCTAGGATACGAATCAGTTCTTCTTCATATCTCAAATCAGATTGAATTTCAACCTCCGATAGACTAATTACGTGCGAAGGATCAGATCTATAACGTCGAAGCATTGAGACATGAAAAACATTGTGAATCTTTTCAAGTTCAGGGGGTAAAATCAATCTGTAAGCGACTGGCCCAATTCGTTCGGATATCTCATACGGCCCGATATACCTCGGACTCAATTTGCCTTTACGGCCAAATCTGAGCACTTTTTTCCAAGGTGAAACTTTAAGAAACACTTTGTCTCCGACCTGATATTCAATGTCTTTTCGTTTCAAATCCGCGTACGACTTCTAACGATCTGTAGCCTCTTTCAGACTTTCACTGATTATTTTTACTTTCTGCTCAGCATCTTTAATCAAATCAACCCCGAAGATTTTACTTTCACTAAGCTCGGTCCAAAACAACGGTGTACGGCATTTACGACCGTACAAAGCCTCGTAAGGTGCCATCTTAATACTTGATTGAAAACTATTGTTGTAACCGAATTCAATCAAAGGTAAATATCGTTCCCATGAACCACTAAACTCAAGGATACAACATCTCAACATATCCTCGAGTATCTGGATTATCCGCTCAGATTGACCATTAGTCTGGGGCTGAAAAGCGGTGCTAAAATGCAACTTGGTACCCAAGGCTTCTTGCAATTTCTTCCAAAATCGCGATGTAAATCTCGGATCTCTATCAGACACAATAGAAGTAGGTACTCCATGTAACCTTACAATCTGAGATACATATATTTCAGCTAGCTTGTCAAGGGAATAATCTGTACGTACAGGAATAAAATGAGCCGACTTTGTCAGTCTATCAACAACAACCCAGATCGCATCTTTCTTGCTTGATGACAATGGCAACCCAGATACAAAATTCATCGTGACTCGATACCACTTCCATTCTGGTATCATGATCGGCTGAAGTAATCCTGAAGGCACTTGATGTTCCGCTTTCACTTGTTGACATATCAAACACTTCGAAATAAAGTCAGAAATGTCTCGTTTCATACTAGGCCACCAAAACTGACGTTTCAAATCATTGTACATTTTCGTACTACCCGGGTGGATAGACATTCGGCTACTATGAGCCTCACTCAAGATCATCGAAATAAGTTCTGAATTTCTTAGAACACACAATCGACTTCTGAACCTTAAACAATCATTGTCGTCTATTTGAAACTCTGATTCCACATTAGAAGCACATTCAGCTCGTTTAGCAACCAATTCATTGTCGACTTTCTGAGATTCACGAATTTGATGATTCCATCGAGGATATTATTGTTGGCAATCCATACAAGGCAGTAGACTCAACTCGGATTATCTCATTATTTGCGCACCTCAAATAAATAGTCTTGCTTTTGCAATTCACAACCGCATCATGCACGGTCAACCAATCCAAACCGAGAATAACATCAAACTCATCAAACGGCAAAAGCATCAAGTCCGTCGGAAAACAGGAACCTCGAATTGCTAGGGGACATTTCTTACACACTTTGTCGACAAGCACGTAACGACCCAAGGGATTTGACACCCGTATTATGAACTCACTAGACTCAACAGGTAAAGTCTTACTGGTTGCTAAGGTTTCACATATATAAGAATGAGTAGAACCAGGGTCAATCAAAGCAATCACATTAGTATCAAAGAGAGTGAAAGTACCGGTAATAACATCGGTGAAGAAGCATCCTCGCGTGCACGTATAGCATAAGCTCTAGCGGTACGAGCCTCGAGATCTGGTTGTAGCATCTCTAGATCCTCTCTGACCGCCACTAGCATTGCCCGTGTGTCTTGACGGTCTACCCCGAGCAGTAGTAGCACCTGGTTTCCCACTCGATTTACATTTTGTTCGAACGGTCTCGGGCAATCCTTGATAAAATGGTCGGTGATCGCATTTATAACGAGAGCGGTCATGGAATCTACAACTCCCGAATGCCATTTACCACAATCACGGCACTCCATTCATCTCGACGATCGTTTCCAACATGGCGGCAAGTGACTCGTGTACTCATAGGGGGTCGGTCACGATCTAGTCTAAAAACCGAAGTGTCTCTAGACCACCTCGATCATCTCTAAATTTCTTTGATGATTTGGAAGGGCTTTCCCAAAGATCTCTTCTGAAACTCCTTTGCTCCCATATCGCTTTCCTTTTCTCCTTACTGAGCTCCTCGGCTTTGCAAGCTCGCTCGACAAGTACCACAAATTCTCGGATTTCCAAAATGCCAACATACAGCTTTATATCATCATTCAGTCCATCCTCGAAACGTTTACACATCACGGCTTCTGAAGAAATACATTCTCGAGTGTACCAGCTAAGCCTTACAAACTTTCGTTCATAGTCGGTAACCGACATGGAACCTTGTTTAAGTTCAAGAAATTCCTTCCATTTTTGATCCATGAATCTCTGACTGATATACTTTTTTCGAAACTCGGTTTGGAAAAACTCCCAAGTTACTTGCTCTCTGGGCACAATAGAAGTCAACGTATTCCACCAATAGTAGGCAGAATCACGTAGCAAGGGGATAGTACACTTTAGGCACTCATCGGGTGTGCAAGATAGTTCATCAAGTACCCGAATAGTGTTATCCAACCAAAATTCAGCTTGCTCGGCGTCGTCGCTGTCCGTAACTTTAAATTTAGTAGCCCCGTGTTTTCGGATTCTGTCAACTGGGGGCTTATTTGACCTTATTTGGTCAGTAACCGGAGGCATTACAGGTGCGGGGGTTGTATTAGTCGGGAATGGAGGTTGTGGAACAGCCGTATTAGTTCGAATGTATTGGTTGAACCAATCATTCATCACGCTATAAAAAGCTTGTCTAGCTTCATCATTCGGATTACTAGAAATAGGTTGAGAGTCCGTCGGCGCTGTCCCTTGCGCGGGAGCAGGCGCTACACTCTCAAGATCATCAGCTACCGCTCGGTTGGGATCGGGATCCATTACATAAATAAACACATTTTCAATTGTTAGAAATCACCACACTATCAAATAATCGCATAATGGCATGTATAGCTAGACCCAAACGTATTACGGTAGTCATAGAATCGACTAAACCGTTGCTCTGATACCAATAAAATTGTAACACCCCGTACCCAAGACCGTTGCCGGAGTCGAATACGAGGTATTTACGGACTTATTTCATTGTAAAACACAGTTCATTTAAAATTTCCAGACAAGCTGGCTAACTGCGTCACTGTCACCTTAAAAATCATATCTCGAGTCCCAAAACTCGAAAACCAGTTCCGTAACTTTTTTCTGAAACTAGACCCATAATTCCATCTACAAATATTTTTCCAGAATTTTTGGTCTGGCCAATTAGTACAGTTTATTAGTTAAAGTCTCCCCTGTTTCAGGGTTCGACTGCTCTGACCTTCATGCATTACGACTTATATATCTCCCTGTACAGGGCTTCAATACTTATGCTGTTTGTTTCTAAGGAAACTAGACTCAAAAAGGAATCTATACATATATGGAATTACTTCTAATTATCTCTGGTTAATTTATAGTGAATTTCCAAAGTCAGATCAGGGGATCCAGAAATCGCTCTGGACCTGTTCCATGAAAACTTAAATATCTCTTAAAATACGACTCATATGATTGTTTCGTTTCTTCCATATGAAAGTAGATTCATCAAGGTTATATTACATAATTTATTCACTATTTAATTCCATTCCTACTATTTTTAGTGGTTTTTCAAATTTACATCACTGCTGCTGTCAGCATCTGCCTTTAAGGTAGACTTTACCTATTTCATAGTTTCCATGATTCAACTAGCCCTTTAGCATATATAGCACAAAATATGATCATGATTAACCATTCCAATGGCCAATCATTGCCAAGCATATCCACACCTCTCATTAACCATATACATACAAAATGATTATAACACTATGCTCAAAATATATAAGCCATTTTCGCATGGCTATCCAAATATATACAACACCAAGGTACTTGACTAACAACAAAAGGGTAGTCCTATACATGCCATTTTCAGAGTTCAACCAAAAGTGTACCAAAAGGGCTTTGATAGTGTGGACGACTTCGACTTCGAAAATCCCGAGTCCGAGAGCTGACGAACCAAAATCTATAAAACAAAGAATCAAAGAAACGGAATAAGCATTTAATGCTTAGTAAGTTTTGAGTAATGAAATCATGCACAACTGAAGTATAGCATTCATATGACTAAACGAATAATTTCATATACACATATTCTCACAATCATACCTACTTCACATTTCCAACCCTTATATTTATACATAAGGAATCAACTTGGCTAAAAGCCGGAAGCTTGTTAATCGATTGAGCGAATATTATTTAGAAGGAATCAATTATTCCAATGCATATACGAAATATACCTCATCTGTGACATCCCTAATTTGACCCTAGTCGGGAAGTGGTGTCGGGACCATTAAACCGAGTCTTATAAGTAATTAGAAGTTATATTCTATGTTTATGATGTTAGCAAATGCATGTGTGAAAGTTGCATACATTAATTTGACCATTTCTATGTGAATTTATTTAGATGGACTTATTTGAAACATAGTTGAAAGGTGATAGGCCAATCTTCAAAGGTCTAATAGTACATGCATGCAAAAGAATGGATTTGCATGTCAATTTACCCAAAGAGAAGAAGTGGCCGGCCATGGTGATGAATATGGGCAAAAGAAAACATGTCTTAAACATGTTTTGCTAGTGGTGCATGTTAGAAATAATAAAATAAGAGTATGGAAAAAAAAAAGAAAAAAAAAAGTGTTCATCTTTCACCATAACTCTTGGCGAATGTCCTAAGGAAAGAAAAGAAAAATTTTGTTCATCCATTTTCACTTCTTGGCGAAAATACTAAGGAAAAAGGGGGAGGATTTTTGCTTCATGCTTGGTTTGGAAGAGATCTAGAAGGAGATTTGGCTAAGTTTGCATCAAGATTAAGGTATGTATGAGGTTGTGTTAGGAGTTTCATGCATGTTTTGGTTGCTAACTTGATGTGCATGTTAGCCATGGCTCAAATCTTTGTTATGCCATGGAAATGGTATTTGGCCAAAGTTGTTATGGTGATAAAGCCATTGCATGCTAAGTGTGAAGCTTGATGATGATGCATGCAATGATGGATTGTCTACTCTTGAAATTCTTTGTAGTAACTTGAGTAAGACATTGAGTTTTCTTTTCGTTTAACCATGACCGAAGTTGAAAGGGCATGATTATGATGTATTCGCCATGAAGCATTCATGAGCATGGTTTATGCTTCTTGCATGTTAGTTAAAATTTGTGTTTTGGATGGCTATGGACACCTTGAATTTCGACCTTGCACCTATATGTGTATATATGATTGCACATGATATTTTGATTATGAAGAAGTGATGAATATGTTTGTTTAAAGAAGAAAATGTTGAAGAATGTTTGTGAAATTTCAAGTACATTCGCCTAGTATACCTATGATGTGGAAATCTTGGAATTTATTGTTGATTTGGTGCAAGTATGACTAAGTATAATCGGCCATATGAGTGCTTGATGCTATATTATAAGTTTTGAGCTACAATATGCAAAGCATTAACTAGTAAAATGCATGCTGTTTTTGTGAGGTATTAAGTGCATAATTGGCCTCAACATGGACATGAATATTCAGCCTTGGGTAGCCTATTGAAGGCCTTAGCTTTTCCTTGATGCTCGAATAAATTGTATTGAATTGCTTGATGTAGTATAAAATGTGCATGACCATTGTGTATTCAAGCTAAAGGGTGGCCATATGACCATTTAAACTCCTTGTCATATTCGCCATAAGCTAGCACAATGAGGTTTTAATAAATTGAATTTGTTTGAATTAGCTCAAGAGCTTAGAGGGCCACAATTGGACAAGGGAAGGAGAAAGTGATCGAATAGCCGTAAAAGCCGTTCGACAACATCCGAGGTAAGTCCTCAAGAAGTGACCCTACTTGAATTATGTGAAATGAAGTATGGATGTGTATTGATTATTGATTATGTGTGTATGAGTATTTGAATGATACCGGGCTAAGTCCCAAGGCGATTATGCTTGTGATTATATTTGCGTTTGAGCCTTAGTAATGAAAATGAAATATGAATGTCTAATGATTATTGATGCATGTGTGCATGAGCAATTGAATGATATCCGGCTAAATCAAGACGTTATTGCTGGAAATTATATCCGGGTTAAGACCGAAGGCAATTGTGCTAGTGGCTACATCCGGCTAAGACCAAGGCATTCGTATGAGTCATTCTATCCGGCTAAGACCGAAGGCATTTGTGCGTGGTTATATCCGGTTGTATTCGAAGAAGCTTGGGCTGGAGGTGAGTGTTGGTTGCTGTAATAATTTTAATTAGTACCCTCGAAAAGCCCAAAGAATAAGGTACGTTTATATGTGGATTGGGAAGTCGACTGTTAGAGCAACGATCGCTCAATCGACTAACAATTTCAGCTATTGAATTGGTTGATACTTTGTGAAAGTATATAATGATGAAGAGTGAAGTAAGAATGATTATGAGAATGTGTATTAACGAAATGATGCATTTGGTTATGTGAATGTATTGCTTTAATTAAAGCTGATTTTATTCCTTGAGACTTACTAAGCATAAAATGCTTACCCGTTGCTTTGGCTCTCTGTTTTATAGATTTCGCTCGATAGCAATCGGATTTGGGATCATTAAAGTCGAAGTCATCCACACTATCAACGCCTCTATTTTGGGTATAAATTTTTGGTTGAACTTTGAAATGGCATGTATAGGACTACCCCTTGTTGGTTTAAATATGTTGTGATGTATATGTATGCGGCCATGCGAAAATGGCTCGTAAAAGTGAAGTACCAACTTAGACTATTTGCGGTTTGTATATATATATATGGTGTCATGATGTGACTATGGATTGGAAATGGGAATGTTGGTCACATGATCAGCCATTGGCATGGTTAAAATGATCATATGTGAACCTATGTATGGCAAGACTAGTTGGTTCATGGAGACTACAAAATAGGTAAGACCTACCTTAAAAACAGATGCTGCCAGCTGCAGTGACGTGAATGTGAAAAATCACCAAAATTTGTAGGAATGGTATTAAATAGTGAATAAGCTATGTAAATGAACCTTAATGAGTCTATTTTCATATGGAAGAAACGAAATGGTCGTAGGAGTTACATGTTAAGAGATATTAAAGCTATTGTGAGACAGGGCCAGAACGGTTTCTGGGTCCCCTGTCGAAACTTTAAAAATTTACTATAAATTATCCAGAAAGAATTAGGAGTCATGCCTTATATGTACAGATTCCATTTTGAGTCTAGTTTCATTAGAAACAAACGGCACCAGTATTAAAGCCCTGTACAGTGAGATATTCAAGTTGTAACGCGCGAAGGTCAGAGCAGTCGATCCCTGTAACATGGGTGACTTTAACTAATAAACTGTACCAATTGGCCCGACCAAAAATTCTAGAAATAAATCCATGGATGGATATATGAGTCTAAATTCAGGGAAAATTTACAAAACTAGTTTCCGAGTTTTGAAACTCGAGATATGATTTTTAAGGCGACGGTGACGCAGTTTTCCAGCCCGACTGGAAATGTCAAATTGGTGGGCAAAATATGTGGACTTGACTTATTAACCCCTCGTGTCCGACACCGGCAATGGTCTCGGGTTCGGGGTGTTACATCATCGTTGGGATTTTACGAGCGTATTAATTGAAATTATTACAGCAAAATCGCTCATTCCCAAACCAAGTATCTTCGGGATTTAGCCGGATATAACCACTCGCACGAGGCCTTCGGGTCTTAGCCCGGATATGGTCACTAGCATAAATGCCTTCGGGACTTAGCCCGGATATAGTCGCTAGCACAAATGCCTTCGGGTCTTAGCCCGGATATAGCAACTCGCACAAATGCCTTCGGATCTTAGTTCGGATATAGTCACTAGCAGAAAAGCCTTTGGGACTTAGCCCGGATATCATTCGAATAACCATGCACATGTATCAATAAATCATGACACATCCATATTTCATTTTCATTACCAAAGCTCAATCACAAGACACTTATCACACTTACTAATTTCGGCTCAATAGCCACATACAAAGAGCACGATTTTGATTGGCTTTATAACATGATCTCTATACACATTCGGCTACCCGTCATAGGTATAAACTAATCACCTCAATATATAATTCAAGTAGAATCATTATATCACCGTTTATTTGTCATACTTATATGTCATGACCTAATCGAATCATAATCTAAGTTCCATTACTCGAAAACTTACCTCGGATGTTGTCGAACGATTTCAACGTCTATTCGATCACCTTTTCCTTTCCTTTGTCGGATTTTGTTCCCCTTTGCTCTTGAGCTTAATTTAACAAATAAATTGATTTAATCATTTTGAACATCAAGGAGAAATTCAAGGTACTTAGCCCATGTATATTAGGCATTAGAGTCATATATGTATGAAATCATGAATCAAATTCAACCTACTAGCCAATATTCTCCTTTAGCCGATTTTCTAAGTCAAGATAAAGCCATCAATATGCTTACCTATAGCCGAACGTACAACATCAATCTAAGTATTCATTCATGTGGCCGAATATGCATGTCTATGGTGAGGCCGATTGTATACTTAATACATTCTACAAATATGGTCACTTGTATTGACTAATTACCATTTTTTTTCAAGTTCAAAGTTCAGCTAAAACACATATATACACTAGTAATCAAATACTAACATTTGCACTTCACCTTAATAGCTAACTTAGCAACCCTTAATTTAACATATAATTATTCATAACAAAATTAAAGCATCCTCTCCATTCCATCAATTCAAAACACATACATTACTCAATAGTATTCAAAGTCACATTCGGCCTTAGCACACAACTTCTTTACTTCATCTAACATGAACAACAACTATATTTGTAACACCCCGTACCCGAGTCCGTTACCGGAATCGAACACAAGGTGCACACAGACTTAACTTAATTGTTTTCACAGTCCATAAAAAAAAATTTTCCAGACTAGCTGGTTACTGCGTCACTTTCGCCTTAAAAATCATATCTTTAGTTTTAAAGCTCGAAAATCAGTTTCGTAATTTTTCCCTAAAACTAGACTCATAATCCCATCAACATATTTTTTTCTAGAATTTTTGGTTGGGCCAATTAGTACAGTTTATTAGTTAAAGTCTCCCCTAATCCAGGGTTCGACTACTCTAACCTTCACGCATTACGAATTGGATATCTCCCTGTACAGGGCTTAAATACTGATGCAGTTTGTTTCTATAGAAACTAGACTCATAGAGGAATCTATACATATATGGCATCACTCCTAATTATCTCTGGTTAATTTACAATGAATTTCCAAAGTCGGAACAGGGGATCCAGAAACTGTTCTGGCCCTGTTTCACGAGAACTTAAATATATCTTAACATATAACTCATATGACCTTTTTGTTTCTTCCATATGAAAGTAGATTCATCAAGGTTCATTTTCATAATTTATTCACTATTTAATACCATTCCTACTATTTTTAGTGATTTTTCACATCCACATCACTGCTGCTGTCAACATCTGCCTTTAAGGTAGGCTTTACCTATTTCATGATTTCCATGATTCAATTGGCCCTTTTTGCATACATAGCACAAAGTGTGATCATGATTAACCATTCCAATGGCTAATCGTTTCAAAACCATTCCATACCTCATAATGATCAACATACAAACGATTATAGTACTATGCTAAAACGTATATAAGCCATTTTCGCATGGCTATCCAAGTTTACACAAAACCGAAAGGTACATGACCTACAACAAAAGGGTAGTCCTATACATGCCATTTCAAAGTTCAACCAAAATTGTACCAAAATGGGGGCTTTGATAGTGTGGATGACTTGACTTGATGATCCCGAATCCGATAGCTAACGAGCAAAATCTATAAAACAAAGAGCCAAAGCAGCGGGTAAGCATTTTAATGCTTAGTAAGTCTCAAGTAATGAAATCAGCTTTGACTAAAGTATTACATTTACATAATTAAATGAATCGCTTTATTAATACACATTCTCATAATCATACTTACTTCACATTACCGACCCTTATGTTCATACAAAAAGAACAACTTAGCCAAAGGCGGTAGCTCGTTTATCAACGGAGCGAATACTTACTTGTAAGGACTCAACTAATTCAAGCACATACGAACATACCTCATTCTGGAATTTTCACAAGTGTATAAACTGAAATTTTTACAGCAAGATTGCTCATTTCCGAGTCACGTACCTTGATTTAACCGGATATAACCACAAGCACAATTGCCTTGGTCTTAACCCGGATTTAGTAACTTGCACAATTGCCTTGGTCTTAACCGGATATAACAACTTCGCACGAATGCCTTGGTCTTAGCCGGATATAATCACTAGCATAAATGCCTTCGGACTTAGCCGGGTATCATTCAAATGCTCATGTACACATATATCAATAATCACGACACATCCATATTTCATTTTCGTTACTAAGGCTCAAACACAAAATATTTATCAAACCTTTACAATTTCGGCTCAATAGCCACACACAAGGAGCATGATTTCAATATAATTCAAGTAGGGTCATTACTCAAGACTTACCTCGGATGTTGTCGAGCGATTTCGACGGCTATTCGATCACTTTTCCTTTCCTTATCCAACTATGGTCCTCTAAGCTCTTGAGCTAATTCACACAATTTAACTTATTAAAATCTCACTATGATAGCTTATGGCGAATATGAAAAGGAGTTTAAATGGTCATATGGCCATCCTTTAGCTCAAATACACAACGGCCATGCACATTTTTAATCACAACAAGCAATTCAATACAATTCATTCAAACATCAAAGTGAAGCTCAAGGTACTTAGCCCTTATATACATTAGACATTAGAGTCACATGTGCACGAAATCACGAATCAATTCAACACATTAGTTAGTACTCTCCTTAGCGAATTTTCCAAGCCAAGAATAGGCATCAATATGCTTGCCTCTAACCGAATGCATGCACACCAACTCCCCTCATGTGGCGAATATGCATGTCCATGTTGAGGCCAATTATACACTAATACCACACAAAAAAACAGCATACATTTTACTAACTAACGCATTACATATTGTAGCTCAATACACATCTCTCATTTACTTCATAACCAAACATCATCACAAGCAAATATACACCTTGAAATAGTATATATGTCATACCAATACATCATGTGCAAACATATATTCATGTAGGTGCAAGGGCGAATCTCAAGTTGCTTATATCCAAATATAAACACATATCCAAAGCTCAAATCTTACCTACCATGCAACATGCATGAAACATACTTATGGATATACCATGGCGAATACACCACAACACCATACAGTTTCAATTTGGTCATGGTTAACAAAGAACTTAGCATCTCATTCAAAAATGCTAAAAGAAAATCTAAGAGTCCTCAATCCCCCATCGCATGTATCATTATCAAGCTTGATATTTAGCATGCAATGGCATTAACACCACATCCACTTTGGCGATTATCATTCCCATGACATAGCAAAGATTTGAACCATGGGCTAATAAGAACATCAAGCTAGCAACTAAAACATGCATGAATCTCATGGCACAACCTCAAACATACCTTAATCTTGATGCAAGTATAGCCAAACCTCTTCCTAATCCCTTCCAAACCAAACATGAAGCAAAAATTCCTTCCTTCCTCTTTAGTATTTTCGGTCAAGAGAGAATGAAATGGATGAACAATTTTTTTCTTTTCTTTTCTTCAATACACGGCAATGGGGAGGGGAGAAGCCTTCACACACAATTTTTTTTCATTTTTTATTACCCATACCCTTAGTTTAATGTTTCTCCTAATGCACCAACAAAACATGTCTATGACATGTTTTGCCCATCCTCCTTGACATGGCCAGCCACCTCTTATAAAAGAGGATATTTGACATGCAAGGCCATTGTTTTGCATGCATGCTTTAATTAGTCATCACACATTTCCCCATCATACTTTCAAAGTTTTCTACTAGGTCCTTTCTAGTGAAATTCACATTTATAACTCTAAATCAAACATCAAAAATGTCACACACGAATTAACACATATCATAAGCATCAAAATGAACATTAAATTATTTTTTATGCCTCGGTTTTGTGGTCCCGAAACCACATTCCGACTAGGGTCAATTTTGGGCTGTCACGATATTTCTTTTCTACTTCCTACCATGGCCGAATGCTTCATGAAGTTGCTAAGACCTACCTTTTTCAAATTCTCACACACACTCACATCCAATCCTTTTTGTTGAGCACTCAAACTCTATCATCTTCATACCTCATCAACACAACATCAAACACCAACCAAGAAGACAACCCCCATGGCCGAGTATCATCTCCCTCACATAGCAAGGATTTAAACCATGGGCTAGGTAGAACTCAAGCTAACAACTAAAAATATACATGAATCTCATGGAGCAACATCAAACATACCTTAGCCTAGTTACATGCATGGCCGAACTTCTTCAACCTTTCTTCTTCCTTTCTCCTTAGAATTTTCGGCCAAAGATGTTAAAGGATGAACACATTTTTTTTTCTTTTCTTTGTTTTCATCACCCTTCATCCCCTTATTTTATTACTAACTCTTTTATTTTATTCTTTCCAACATGAAACATTAACACACCATGCTTAAAATATGCTATGACCCATAGCATGGCCGGCCACTAGCTCAAATTTTGGGCAATTTGACATGCAAACCCATCATTTCTATAGCATGCATTAATAGGCCACTTTACATTTGCCTAGCACATTTCTAAATTTTCTCACATAAGTCCTATTTACTAAAATTCACCTACAATTAACAAAATTCAAATATGAAATTTTCACACATGCATATATACATATAATAAGCATCAAATATGACAGTTAATTATTTTTATGACCCAGTTTTGTGGTCCCGAAACCACTTCCGAACTAGGGTAACATTAGGGCTGTCACACTCGACAGCCAGCGTTGGTGTATGCAGCTCATCGTCGAGAGGAGGGCGGCGCACCTGATGTCATAACTGGTACGTTCTTAGTTTCTAATATGCCGTATACTTCCTTGGTGGATATTGGATCTACTCATTCTTATGTTGCGTGTGCCATATCTGGGTCTTTGGGAGTGCATTCTGAAAAGATAGAGAGTGGGGTATCTGTGCTAAGTCCCTTGGGTCAATCGGTTAGGGTAGACAAGTTGTATAAGGATGTACCCTTAGAAACTCAAGGTAGGATCTTTCCTGGCGATCTAATGGAGTTGCCGTTTGGAGAGTTTGACATCATTCTGGGAATGGACTGGCTTGTTAAGCATAAGGCGACTCTGGACTGTGCTGCTAAGCGAATGGTACTAAGGACCACGAAAGGAGATGAGGTTATGGTGATAGGTGAGCGAAGGGACTATTTGTCTAATGTGATATCAGTATTGAGGGCTGAAAAGTGGATTCGGAAAGGGTGTGAGGCCTATTTGGCATTTGTAAGTCAAACAGATGTAGAGGGGCTAACAGTGGATAAGGTTAGAACTGTAAAAGAGTTCCAAGATGTCTTTCCGGAGGAGCTTCCGGGACTGCCTCCAAATCGGGAAGTCGAATTTGGAATCGACCTGTTGCCTGGGACAGCATCAGTGTCCATTGCACCATATAGGATGGCACCGAAGGAGTTAGTGGAGTTAAAGGCGCAAATTCAAGAATTGTTGGATAGGGGCTTTATTAGGCCAAGTGTGTCTCCATGGGGAGCACCGGTGCTATTCGTGAAGAAGAAGGATGGGATGATGCGTATGTGCATCGATTATCGCCAGTTGAACAAACTGACGATTAAAAATAAGTACCCTCTGCCAAAGATTGACGATCTGCTCGACCAGCTTAAAGGAGCTTCTGTATTTTCCAAGATCGATCTTCAATCTGGGTATCATCAGTTAAGGGTCAAGGAGGCAGATATTCATAAGACAGCATTCAGGACTCGTTATGGTCATTATGAGTTTCTGGTTATGCCATTTGGACTAACAAACACTCCTGCAGCGTTTATGGATCTGATGAATCGTGTGTTCCAACCATTTCTAGATCGGTTCGTGGTCGTCTTTATTGACGATATTCTGGTATATTCTGAGACCAAAGCAAAACATGATGAGCATCTCCGCACTGTGTTACAAGTGTTAAGAGAGAAAGAACTTTATGCGAAGTTCAGCAAGTGTGAGTTCTGGTTGAGGGAGGTAACCTTTTTGGGGCATGTGGTCTCTGCCGAGGGGATTAGTGTGGATCCTCGAAAGATAGAATCAATTTTGGAATGGAAGCCACCTAGGTCGGTTTCAGAAATTCGAAGTTTCCTAGGATTGGCAGGTTACTACAGAAGGTTTGTGGAAGGTTTTTCTGTGATTGCAGCACCTCTCACAAAACTTATAAGGAAAGGAGTACCGTTTGTTTGGACAGAGAAGCAGCAAGAAGCTTTTGAGAGGTTGAAGAAAGTTCTGACTGAAGCACCTGTGTTAATTCAACCAGAGTCTGGAAAAGATTTTACTGTGTACAGTGATGCATCACACGTAGTGTAACACCCCTATCCCGTAACCGTCGCGAGAATAGGTAAGGGGCATTATCGGACTTGTAACTCACGTCAGAACAGTAAAATTTTGAACTTTTTCTTGAATTAAAGATCGTTCATTTCAATAAATACTAAGCACAGCCAAAGGTAAAATCTAAACTTCACTAAGTAAACATTCAAAAGATGCCATTTTCGCATGGCTTATATACATTAACCAAAAATATTCTTCCGCCACTAGTCTATTCTATACATGCCATAAAATAGTTCTAAACATAGCGGTAACAAGTGGTGGATAGTGATAGTGTGACTAGTTCTTGATGATCCCGAGCACTGTAGCTTTACAATGAGACCTATAAGACAGAGGAAACAGAGTAAACGGAGTACTAATTACAATGCTTAGTAAGTTTTAAGCAGTGTCAACAGATAACAATCAAATTATAACATAGTTGTTCGTATTTTTATTTCACTCTTCCTTCGGGCATACCATCCCTTTACCGAATATGCACATCTCATCATATACAATAGGCAGATAAACTCTTACATAAAAGTGAGCTCATGTGACATAGATATATCGAATGATTTCACATAACCTCTCACACTAATCCGATGTCACATAATCATAGGAATAGTCCCATAGATTGCTCTCGTATGCATCATATATAAACTTGGAGTACATACCTGTTTAGCCTTTCGCATTGAATATATTTATAAGCAATTCTTATTACGAAGTCTTATAGCTTTAACCTCTACTCGAATTATCGGTGAGACCTTTAGCTCAGACGAAATCTCCACATGAAGTCATCGAGTCTTACCCGGACATAATCTCCACACGCAGTCATCGGGTCTTACATGGACATAATCTCCACACGTAGTCATCAGGTCTTACCCGAACATAATCTCCACACACAGTCATCGGGTCTTACCCGGACATAATCTCCACACATAGTCATCGGGTCTCACCCGGAATACATTTCCAAGTTTCATGTACATTTAATCGCATGTTACAACATTCACATTAGCCATTCGGCTTTATCACATATACATATCTCATACATATTTCACATTCGCCATTCGGCTTTACCACATATACATATCACACATATATTTCACATTAGCCATTCGGCTTTACCACATATACATATCTCATATATATTTCACATTAGCCATTCGGCTTTACCACATATACATATCTCATACATATTTCACATTCGCCATTCGGCTTTACCACATATACATATCACACATATATTTCACATTAGCCATTCGGCTTTACCACATATACATATCTCATATATATTTCACATTAGCCATTCGGCTTTACCACATATACATATCTCATATATATTTCACATTAGCCATTCGGCTTTACCACATATACATATCTCATACATATTTCACATTCGCCATTCGGCTTTACCACATCTACATATCACACATATATTTCACATTAGCCATTCGGCTTTACCACATATACATATCACACATATATATATTTATCTTGTAAATCAATTTCGGCCATAGCTTATAAGCAACTCAAATAGTTTCATCAATGTTTACAACAAATTCACATATTCACCACAAGCTGTTTTCCTGAGCAATAGTCACTAAATTATTTATAACTGGAGCTACAAAACTCAAAATCAATTGCCGTTAATTTTCCCTGAATATATACTCAAATATCTTCCATCCATAAAATTTTCAGAATTTTAGGTTTGGCCAATCAATACCAGATTTTTCTTAAAGTTTCCCCCGTTTCACTGTTTGACTAATCTGACCACTCTTCACTACGAATCAAATTTTTCATTGTACAGAATTCATAATGTGTTCTATTTGATTTCATTTGAAACTAGACTCATTAAGGAGTCTAAGCATATAAATCTTATCTTATAACCATTTTTGTACAAATTATAATGATTTTCCAAAAAAAAGAACAGGGGATTTCAGAGTCATTCTGACACTGTCCCACACAACTTTAAATATATCTTTATAGGAAATTTCTTTGCTTCCACGGTCTCTTTTATAAGAAACTAGACCAACTAAGCTTTGATTACATATTTTATTCAGCTTATAATTCCACACCAACAATTTATAGTGATTTTCTAAAATCACATTACTGCTGCTGTCCAAGCAAATTATTACAATTTGCTCTTAAATTTCCAAGTCCAAACACTTATGAACTTACCATTTGAGTTTAAGACATATCATGGCCACATCATATCTTATTAAATCAACTCATTATGTCCTATTATGATTGAATGTACTCAACATTTAATCGCTTAAAACTTACCTCGGAAGTGGTCGATGATTAGATGTCCACGGCTATTCGTTTACTTTCTCTTTTCCCCTATCCGACTTTGATCCTCTTTGCTCTTAAGCTTAAGTAAAAAATAGATTTGCTTAAGTACTTAACTAATATTATTCACTTAACAATCACATTTGGCAATCACATATCATTTAATCTTTGATTGACCAATTTAACACATACCAAAATCCAATCATACATCTAACCTTTATCTCAATACCAAACCGAGTTATAAGATCATACATTATACTAAGCATATCATTAAACATACCTATTCAATTTAGCTAATTTCATAGCCGATTAATCACCTTACCCCATATTACTCAATGCCGAATATTAACCCAACATCACAAGCATAATCACCATGAAACTTACCTTAATACACATTTTATCCCATTGCCGAATATATATATATCATCAAACAAATCAACTAGTTTAGCATTCAAATTCTTCTAACCATTCCTCAATCATTTACTCAATGAACAACAATCCAAGCACATCAAAGCATAGTCGAATGTATCATTCTTCTTAAATTCAAAAATAAATGCATGGGCTAACTTCAAAATCTATTTAACAACTCAACTTTATAAACACATATTCGCTAGGAAGAAAGATTGATAATTTAACAACCTTACCTTAACATATAATTTGTTGTGACACATCTTTAAGCATTCTTTTATTCCATCAACTCAAAACACATTCATCCCTCTCAATAACTAAACTCATATTCATTCACCAAATATCAAAAATTTATCATCAATTTGACATATAAGGACATAACCAAATGTTTCTTGCAACACAAACTCAAAAATTAACACATGGGTCATGTTATGAGCACCAAAACAAACTCAACTTCACAAAATTCCAAAAGAATCACATGATATCATACCTTAATTCCCCCACACAAGATGGTCGAATGCCTTAGGTGTGCTTTCTTCCATTTCTTGGTTAATTTCGGCTTGAGAGAGGTAGGAGAAGGAGATGAACATTTTTTTTTTCTTTTGTTTTCTTTCTTCCATTCACGGCAATGGAGGGGGCAACCACACACATTTTTTTTGTCATCATTTACCTTCCCATTATTATTTTATCCTTTCTCACATAAACCATTAGCACAACATGTTTTATGACATGTTTTGCCCATCACCCTTGTCATGGCGGCCACTAGTAATTAAATGGGGAAATTGACATGCAAGTCCACCCTTTGATTACATGCACTAATAGATCCTTATAGATTAACCTATCACATTTCAAAAGTGTCACACATAAGTCCTATTGACTAAATTCACATGCAATTTACTAAATCGAAGCTTAAAACTTTCACACATTCATAATCACATATTTTAGACAATAAATATCATATTCAAATAATTTGGTGACTCGGTTTAGCGGTTCAAACCGCTTTCCGACTAGGGTCACTTTAGGGCATCACAACTCTCCCCACTTAAGAAATTTTCGTCCCGAAAATTTCTACCGATCATAGTTTAGGATAACGTCCTCTTATTGAATTATATTCATATAAACATTAGCTCATCGATAGCAATTGTAATTCATTATTGATTTCACATCGATCTATAAAATCATTTTCTTATCTTAAAACAAATACATAAACATTCCTACAAGTATGCACATATATCTCATTTTCTTGATTTCATAAGCAATAATCACTTAATTTAATTCACAATTCCATTTCAAACACATATCAAGCACATATTAACATGTATAATTCACATCATCAACCCACATATTTGTAACCCACATTTTCATCCATGTATAAGCTGTAACCTGACCGAAAGTACACATATACTCAAACATCCCATAGACTAAATCCGTAACACATTTATAACATGAATTCATTTCTTGACAACATATCCACCATCTTTTTTACGTATTCACTTACTTAGTATACATAACATAATATAATATGAACTCACAAATTTTTACTTTCATTTGATTTTCACATACCTTCCGTACATACCCGTATCACTTATTCTGATCTTACTTTATTTATCATCTTAAATATACCCGTTGAATCATTCAAATCATTACGGTACTCATTAACACATATAGCTCTTACAATGCCATATCCTAGATATGGTCTTACATATTCTCACATATTGAGCCGATGCCATGTCCTGGACATGGTCTTACACACTATCTCAAATCAATGCCTTCGTCCCGACGAGGTCTTACATGAATTCCACTTCACACACTTAGTGCCCATCGATGATCTCGCACTCATAGTGCTCGGTTAAAGGAATTCGTACACACACGGTGCCTCTAATCATTCACACACATAGTGCTCTTATTCATTCGTTATTACACATTGAAATGACTTAACCAAGTCGATAAACATCATGTATGTACACTTTTAAACATATCATCTCATTTAAATTTGAATTAGTATAGTAATGAACACTTAAACTTTGCTCAAATTACAAGACGAAGCCTACTAGGCACGAAGGCCGAATACACGTCACCAAGATTATTGCTCTTGGGACCTAGCCGGATACATCACTAGCACGAATGCTCTTCGGAACTTAGTCCGGATACATCACTAGCACGAATGCTCTTCGGAACTTAGTCCGGATACATCACTAGCACGAATGCTCTTCGGAACTTAGTCCGGATACATCACTAGCACGAATGCTCTTTGGGATTTAGCCCGGATATATCACTCTCAATTCTCATGTACATATACACATATAGCAATACACATTAGTACATCATTTACATTACTTGAATACAAACACAACATGCTTATCGACCATTCAACTTCCAGTTCCATAGCCACGTACAAAAATCACATTTATAGTCATAACACTCTTTCAAAATTGCATCACTTATACCCTTATAATTCAATCCAAATCGAAATTCAAATACGAGTACATGATACGTACCTGATCAACTTAATAATTTAGGCATATCTAAGTGAAGTTATATCGCAAATTCTCATAGTCAAAAGCTTGCTACAGCTCGATCGGGATCAAGATTCATTACAAAACAGCAACCACATTTTAATAGTCAAAAATCTTCACACTATCATTTTATCACTTTATGGCATGTATAAATAGACTCACGCGTGCTACGTTAGTCCTAGAATCGACTAAATCGTAGCTCTGATACCAATAAAATGTAACACCCCTATCCCGTAACCGTCGCGAGAATAGGTAAGGGACATTACCGGACTTGTAACTCACGTCAGAACAGTAAAATTTTGAACTTTTTCTTGAATTAAAGATCGTTAATTTAAATAAGTACTAAGCACAGCCAAAGGTAAAATCTAAACTTCACTAAGTAAACATTCAAAAGATGCCATTTTCGCATGGCTTATATACATTAACCAAAAATATTCTTTCGCCACTAGTCTATTCTATACATGCCATAAAATAGTTCTAAACATAGCAGTAACAAGCGGTGGATAGTGATAGTATGACTAGTTGCTGACGATCCCCGAGCCTGTAGCTTTGCAATGAGACCTATAAGACAGAGGAAACAGAGTAAACGGAGTAAGAATTAAAATGCTTAGTAAGTTTTAAGCAGTGTCAACAGATAACAATCAAATTATAACATAGTTGTTCGTATTTTTATTTCACTCTTCCTTCGGGCATACCATCCCTTTACCGAATATGCACATCTCATCATATACAATAGGCAGATAAACTCTCACATAAAAGTGAGCTCATGTGACATAGATATATCGTATGATTTCACATAACCTCTCACACTAATCCGATGTCACATAATCATAGGAATAGTCCCATAGATTGCTCTCGTATACATCATATATAAACTTGGAGTACATACCTGTTTAGCCTTTCGCATTGAATATATTTATAAGCAATTCTTATTACGAAGTCTTATAGCTTTAACCTCTACTCGGATTATCGGTGAGACCTTTAGCTCGCATTTAAATCTCCACACGAAGTCATCGGGTCTTACCCGACATAATCTCCACACGCAAATCATCGGGTCTTACCCGGACATAATCTCCACACGTAGTCATCGGGTCTTACCCGGACATAATCTCCACACGTAGTCATCGGGTCTCACCTGGAATATAATTCCAAGTTTCATGTACATTTAATCCCATGTTACAACATTCACATTAGCCATTCGGCTTTACCACATATTCATATCTCATACATATTTAACATTCGCCATTCGGCTTTACGACATATACATATCTCATATATATTTCACATTAGCCATTCGGCTTTACCACATATACATATCACACATATATTTCACATTAGCCATTCGGCTTTACCACATATACATATCTCATATATATTTCACATTCGCCATTCAGCTTTACCACATATACATATCACACATATATTTCACATTAGCCATTCAGCTTTACCACATATACATATCTCATATATATTTCACATTAGCCATTCGGCTTTACCACATATACATATCTCATACATATTTCACATTCGCCATTCGGCTTTACCACATATACATATCACACATATATTTCACATTAGCCATTCGGCTTTACCACATATACATATCTCATATATATTTCACATTAGCCATTCGGCTTTACCACATATACATATCTCATACATATTTCACATTCGCCATTCGGCTTTACCACATCTACATATCACACATATATTTCACATTAGCCATTCGGCTTTACCACATATACATATCACACATATATATATTTATCTTGTACATCAATTTTCAGCCATAGCTTATAAGCAACTCAAATAGTTTCATCAATGTTTACAACAAATTCACATATTCACCACAAGCTGTTTTCCTGAGCAATAGTCACTAAATTATTTATAACTGGAGCTAAAAAACTCAACATCAATTGCCGTTGAATATAGACTCAAATATCTTCCATCCATAAAATTGTCAGAATTTTAGGTTTGGCCAATCAATACCAGATTTTTCTTAAATTTTCCCCCGTTTCACTGTTTGACTAATCTGACCACTCTTCACTACGAATCAAATTTTTCATTGTACAGAATTCATAATATGTTCTATTTGATTTCATTTGAAACTAGACTCATTAAGGAGTCTAAGCATATAAATATTATCTTATAACCATTTTTGTACAAATTATAATGATTTTTCAAAAAACGAATGTGGGATTTTGAGTCATTCGACAATCGTCCCACACAACTTTAAATATCTCTTTATAGGAAATTTCTTTGCTTCCACGGTCTCTTTTATAAGAAACTAGACCAACTAAGCTTTGATTACATATTTTATTCAGCTTATAATTCCACACCACCAATTTATAGTGATTTTCTAAAATCACATTATCTTCATGTCCAAGCAAATTATTACAATTTGCTCTTAAATTTCCAAGTCCAAACACTTATGAACTTACCATTGGAGTTTAAGACATATCATGGCCACATCATATCTTATTAAATCAACTCATTATGTCCTATTAAGATTGAATTTACTCAACGTTTAATCGCTTAAAACTTACCTCGGAAGTGGTCGATGATTAGATGTGCACGGCTATTCATTTACTTTCTCTTTTCCCCTATCAGACTTTGATCCTCTTTGCTCTTAAGCTTAAGTAAAACAATAGATTTGTTTAAGTACTTAACTAATATTATTCACATAACAATCACATTTGGCAATCACATATCATTTAATCTTTGATTGACCAATTTAACACATACCAAAATCCAATCATACATCTAACCTTTATCTCAATACCAAACCGAGTTATAAGATCATACATTATACTAAGCATATCATTAAACATACCTATTCAATTTAGCTAATTTCATAGCCGATTAATCACCTTACCCCACATTAATCAATGCCGAATATTAACCCAACATCACAAACATAATCACCATGAAACTTACCTTAATACACATTTTATCCCATTGCCGAATATATATATATCATCAAACAAATCAACTAGTTTAGCATTCAAATTCTTCTAACCATTCCTCAATCATTTACTCAATGAACAACAATCCAAGCACATCAAAGCATAGTCGAATGTATCATTCTTCTTAAATTCAAAAATAAATGCATGGGCTAACTTCAAAATCTATTTAACAACTCAACTTTATAAACACATATTCGGCTAGGAAGAAAGATTGATAATTTAACAACCTTACCTTAACATATAATTTGTTGTGACACATCTTTAAGCATTCTTTTATTCCATCAACTCAAAACACATTCATCCCTCTCAATAACTAAACTCATATTCATTCACCAAATATCAAAAATTTATCATCAATTTGACATATAAGGACATAACCAAATGTTTCTTGCAACACAAACTCAAAAATTAACACATGGGTCATGTTATGAGCACCAAAACAAACTCAACTTCACAAAAATTCCAAAAGAATCACATGATATCATACCTTAATTCCCCCCACACAAGATGGCCGAATGCCTTAGGTGTGCTTTCTTCCATTTCTTGGTTAATTTCAGCTTGAGAGAGGTAGGAGAAGAAGATGAACATTTTTTTCTTTTGTTTTCTTTCTTCCATTCACGGCAATGGAGGGGGGGCAACCACACACATTTTTTTTTGTCATCATTTACCTTCCCATTATTATTTTATCCTTTCTCACATAAACCATTAGCACAACATGTTTTATGACATGTTTTGCCCATCACCCTTTGTCATGGCCGGCCACTAGTAATTAAATGGGGGAAATTGACATGCAAGTCGACCCCTTTGATTACATGCACTAATAGATCCTTATAGATTAACCTATCACATTTCAAAAGTGTCACACATAAGTCCTATTGACTAAATTCACATGCAATTTACTAAATCGAAGCTTAAAACTTTCACACATTCATAATCACATATTTTAGACAATAAATATCATATTCAAATAATTTGGTGACTCGGTTTAGCGGTCCCGAAACCGCTTTTCGACTAGGGTCACTTTAGGGCTGTCACACGTAGGTTTGGGTTGTGTGTTGATGCAATAGGGCAAGGTGGTTGCTTATGCGTCTCGACAACTTAAGCCTCACGAAGGGAACTATCCTACTCATGATTTGGAGTTAGCAGCAGTGATCTTTGTGCTTAAAATCTGGAGACACTACTTGTACGGGGAAAGGTGTATTATATACACAGATCATAAGAGTCTCAAGTATTTGCTGACTCAGAAGGAATTGAACCTTAGGCAAAGGAGATGGATCGAGTTGCTTAAGGATTATGATTGTTCAATCGAATATCACCCAGGCAAGGCTAATGTGGTGGCCGATGCTCTAAGTCGTAGAGCTGTATCTGATTCTGAGAGCAATGTTTGCTCATCTAAGTCTGTTTGACGATGGAAGTCTGTTGGTGAATTGCAAGTAAGGCCAACCTGGGTGGATCAGATTAAGGAAAAGCAGTTGAAAGATGAGTCTTTGGTCCCTCGTTTTCAACAAGTTAAGGAAGGGGAAACTTCTGAGTTTGGGTTAAATGATGATGGGGTTCTGTGTTTTCGAGGTAGAATTTGTGTTCCGAAGGACTCTGACTTGAGACAGTCACTTTTGAAGGAAGCTCATGGGGGACTTTGTGCCATGCATCCTGGAGGGAATAAGTTGTACCATGACTTGCGAGAACTGTATTGGTGGCCTGGACTTAAGCAAGAGGTAACGGAATTTGTGGGGAAATGTCTGACATGCTAGCAAGTGAAAGTTGAGCATCAGTTACCTTCTGGATTATTGCAGCCAATAAAAATACCACTTTGGAAGTGGGAGAGGGTAACCATGGACTTTGTGAGTGGGCTACCCTTGTCACCATTGAAGAAAGACTCGATATGGGTGATTGTGGATAGGTTGACCAAGTCGGCTCATTTTATACCTGTTCGAATAGACTTTTCTCTTCAGAAGTTAGCCAAGTTGTATGTGGCGGAGATTGTGCGACTGCATGGAGTTTCAGTTTCGATTATCTCTGATCGGGATCCTAGATTCACATCTCAGTTTTGGAAAAAGTTGCATGAGGCATTGGGAACGCGATTGAACTTTAGTACGGCTTTCCATCCCCAAACTGATGGTCAATCGGAAAGAGTTATTCAGATTCTGGAAGACATGTTGAAGGGATGTGTTATTGATTTCCGAGGTAGTTGGGAGGATTACTTGCCTTTGGCAGAGTTTGCATACAACAATAGTTATCAGTCGAGTATTTGAATGGCACCTTATGAAGCATCAGATGGGCGAAGGTGTCGAACACCTAGTTGTTGGATGAATCGGGAGCGACAAGTTCTTGGACTTGAGTTGGTGGCGAATCGAGGATAAGGTTAAGTTAATTAGAGATCGGTTAAAGGAAGCGTCGATAGGCAAAAGTCGTGCGCAGATCTAAAGCGTAAGGAGATTGAATACTCGATTATGCGATATGGTCTTCTTGAAGGTTTCACCTTGGAAGAAGATACTAAGGTTTGGCAAGAAGGGCAAGTTGAGTCCATGGTTCATTGGGCCTTATCGGGTTTTGAAGCGAGTAGGCCCAAGGGCTTATCGATTGGAATTGCCTCCAGAGCTAGACAGGATTCACGATGTTTTTCACGTCTCCATGTTAAGACGTTATCGTTCTGACCCTACTCATGTCGTGCCGGTTGCAGAAATTGAGGTGCGAACTGATTTGACCTTTAAGGAGGAGCCTGTACAAATATTGGATCGAGACGTTAAGGTTCTAAGGAGGAAATCGGTACCATTAGTGAAAGTGCTTTGGCATAACCATGGCAGAGAAGAAGCTACTTGGGAGCCAGAGGAGGCAATGCAACAATAATACCCTCATCTGTTCGGATCAGGTAAATTTCGAGGACGAAATTTCTTTAAGGAGGGTAGAGTTGTAACGCCCCAATTTTCGGGTATTCTGTAAAAGTTGTAAAATTTAAAATTATGTGTTCTGTTTGTTATGTGTAGGATTAATCATGTTGGTGGGCCTCTAGAAGGCCCAAGCTTAGGATAAAACCCGGTAGTTTTAATTAAATTTAATTCTATAAGAGAAAGGGTTCGATAAATTGGGCTTTTAGGAATTATCTGTGGAAAATGGATCACAAGGAAGCAAGTGGTAAGTGGCATGTGACGCCACCGGGAAGGATGTAGTGGCGTGTGGAAGCTTGGGAGGACCCAGTGTTCAAGTCACAATGACAAAGAAATTAAGTGATTAATTTTTATGTACAGAAAGGGAAGTAGTGGAACCGAAATAAAAGTCATCGGGAAGAGTTTAAGAGGGTAAGGGATTGAATAAGGATAGAGATAAGGGAGGAAATCTAGGAGCTTATTGGGGTGAGCTGTGTTGGCCGAATTTTGGACTCTTGAGGAGCAAGAGGTGGCCGGCCAAAGGTTTCTTTAGGGGGGTAAATTCGGCTAGGTTAAAGTGCCAGTATAAATTCGGCAATAGGGAGGGAGTTGTGCTGTTTGTTGCTTTTCTCAACTTCTCCCTTTAGCCATTTTTTCTTTCTTCTTATTCTCTTTCTCCATAGTCGAACCTTTCAAACCTATTGTCCATCTCCACCCTACTCTACATCACTTTCCTCCATTAATTTTCTTAGACTAAAGCCGAACCTCAAATCTCAAAATCCCAAAAGCTATATTCTTGTGCCATTTTTCCAAAGCCATATTCCTCAATATGTTTTCCTTTTTGACCAACATTCCTCTCCTATAAACCCCTAGCATCTGTCGACAACATTACCCAGGGTTATAGCCTCAAATCATTATTTTCTATATCACCTAGAAAAGCCGAAACTACTATAGAGTTAGGGACTTGTAGCCGAAACTTCAAAGCTTCTAGATTCAAGTTTTACCGTCATTTAAAGGTTGAATCTGCATCAGATCTACGTGGAAAGTAGGAAGGAATAAGTGGTAAGTGCTCATCACTCCAAATCTAGTCTTATTTTTCAAGTTAGGAAAAGTCAAGTCCCTCAAATCTAGGGAGGCTATCGATTTGGGCATAGGGCATAAAGGGTATTTAACGATGATTTATTTTGATGATTAGTGTCTTCTCAAGGGTTGGATCAAGGCTTGGATCTTTGGAGCGATCGACTTGGATCTAGCTATCGGATTTCGGCAAGAAGGTAAAGTTTTAAAGGCTTTTAGACGAGTCGAATATGGGTAAGTAATTATGGAGATTAGTGTTGTGATTTGCAATCTAAGAATTGTAGCAATGTAATTGTAGGCAGTTCGTGCATGGATCTTGTCAGCAAGTCGTCACAAATCAGGTGTGTAACTGACACCCTTTCATAGGCTAGATCGGCAAAGTCGAAAAGTCAAATACCAAAAAAGCGGTATTTTGGGCGCTTGCGAGTGTGCGAATGCTCGTGAGACGTATGGGTAATTATTACTGGTAATCGGAAGTGATAAAACTGTAGTACACGCGATTTCGTGCGTTTTGATATTTTGGGCTTAATGGGCCAAAACTGGGTTAATAGGCCAACGGGCCCAATTCGGTAAGAACGCTCGGTAAGTGTTTCTGGCTAAACGTAATAGCTACGATATGCATGAAAACCTTAGAAATAGTTAGATTTACTAGAATACCCCTATGTATGCAAAATTACCATTATACCCCTATATATGCTAAATGACCTTTATACCCCTAGGGTTAATTTTGTCTGAAAAGCATGATGAATTAAATCTGTATGATGCATGCCATGAATGTATATCTGTTGCATGGGGACATGGGTTATATTATGGAGGAAGCGTCCTGGTGGCTATGCCACAAATTATCTGATACGTGGCCCCGCCACAAATTATCTGATACGGTGGCACCGCCACAAAATATCAGATCTGGTGACTCACACATTTTCAGATCTGCGCCATCTTGCATATTTCTGTGGCATGTAGTGGTTGGGTGGGTCGAGTAGTCTCCCCACATGGCGAAAGGATGGTATGGGGGTGTATGTGGTTGGATATGGTTGGGTTTCTACATAAGCATGATATATCTGTTTTGGTCTGTTCTGGGCCTATGGGCTTCATTCTGATATCTGTTTTGGGCTGAGGCCAACTTATTCTGTCTCTGTGGTTTGAACTGATTTAGGCTATGGTTGGGTTGAATTACACACTGAGTTTTCCAAAACTCACCCCTTACTTTCACCCTCGAAGGTAATCCTCAACCATAGTGGGCTTGGAGCTGTGAGAGATTTGGATTGGCCACATGTTTCTACGAACCTGGTTTCTTTCTGGTGAACTGGACGTCCTTTTAATTTCATCTATGGTTTTGGGTTTTAAGTGTAATAAGGCCTGTTAATTATTTTTATGGTTTTAATTACTTTTATTATTTTATTTTACTATGATGAAGAAAACTATGATGACTAAGGAAAATGGGTTAGCTTTAGGATGCGTTTTCAAAAACATTAAGGGATTTCAAAATAACACGTTTACAAGTAAGACTTCCGCTAAACAAATGTTTTCAAACTTAATCATTTTCTTAAGATAGACATAACCAAATGGTTTTTCGCAAAATTACACGAGTCGTTAGGGTGTGGCAATGGTGGTGTGCATGTCTAGGATTGGATCCGAAGGGAGCTTGGTACTTAAGTAGTCCGACGGACTCACCTCTTCTTCTTCCTGGTTTCCTACCTGGTGCATAGCTTCTATTCACCTTAACCTGCTTTAAAAAGTATCTTTTTCAACCCCAACTAAGATTTCCAAACTAAGTAAAACGGAACGTTTTGAACGCATCGATGTGGCGCACCAGATCCGGTCATAACGTCTAGGCCGGGTTTGGGGTGTTACAGCACCCACAGGGAAAAGCTCTATCTCGCAAAGCCTTTGTCAGTTAACTCTAGTAGTTGAGCTTTCAACTCCTTTAACTCTGTAGGAGCCATCCTATACGGAGCAATTGAGATGGGTGTCATACCAGGGACCAACTTGATTCCAAACTCAATTTCCATCATTGGAGGTAATCCGGGTATTTCCTCCAGAAACACGTCTGTAAACTTACAAACCGTTGGTACTAATTCTAACTTCAATTCAGACACTTGAATATTAAGCAAAAAAGTGAAATAAGCCTCATATCCTTTCCTCAAATATTTCTTAGCAGTCAAAGACGATATTATCAAGGGTAAATTATCTGACTCATCTAGTCTAACTTGAAGAATATTCCCGTCTTTACATTTCAACTCAATAAATTTTCTCCCACAGTCCACTACAACACTATGAGAAGTTAACCAATCCATCCCAAGGATTACATCAAATTCATTAAACGACAATAACATCAAGTTAGCTAGAAAACAATGACCTCTAATTGCCAAAGGACAATTTCTCCATACTTAGTCTACTAGCACATATCTGCCTAAAGGGTTAGACACTTTTATTACAAACTCAATGGACTCTACTATCATGCTTATACGAGGTATCAATTCCATAAAAATATAAGAGTGGGTAGACCTTGAGTCAATTAAAGCAACAATAGATATTTCATGAATAGAAAAGGTACCTGTGATCACGTCAGGAGACTCTGCCTCTTCACGGGCATGAATAGTGTAAGTCCTTGCAGGTGCTCTGTCCTCGGGCCTCACTGCAACATCTCTTGGCGCACCTCTACGAACAGCCCAACTTCCGGGGTTCTTTTGTGATCTACCCCTCAAAAGAGTACTACTTGTTTTCGTTTCTTATTTTTTTCTCTCTCTTCCATTTTAGGACAGTCTCGAAGGAAATGTTCTAATGATCCACACTTAAAAAAAACCCTTTCATTCCCCCAGAACTCACTGAAGTGACGCCTATCACATTGTGAACATTTTGGCCTATTAGGCCGAACACTACCGACGCTCGCGACAGAAGTGGTCTGGGCTCTAGAAGTTGTGTTCTGCCTATTCTTGTTTCTATTCGAAGACCCTACTGAAGCGTTCGATCGAGTAGTGAATTTATTTAATCTCTTGGATGAGGACTGATGTGACTTCCCCATTTGTCTCTTCTTTGAATCTCACGGCTCAAAACCTGCTTTCCTCCTCTCTTTTACTAGCTCCTCTGCCTTGCATGCTCTTTCAACGAGCACTACAAATTCTCTTAGTTCTAGGATACCAAAAAATACTCGGATATCTTCATTAAGACCATCCTCGAACCTCTTACACATAGTGGCTTCTGAAGACACACATTCCCGCGCAAACTTACTGAGCCTCACAAATGCACGTTCATATTTTGTCACCAACATTTGACCTTGCTTTAGCTCTAGAAATTCCTTCCTCTTTTGATCTATGAACCTTTGGCTAATATACTTTTTCCAGAACTCTTCCTGGAAAAATTCCCAAGTTACTATCTCTCTCGGTACCACAGACACGAGATTGTTCCACCACTGGTAGGCCGAATCTCTCAAAAGTGATACTACACACTTCATGCACTCCTCAAGCGTGCACGACAGTTCATCAAATACCCTGATGGTATTTTCCAGACAAAACTTAGCTTTCTCTGAGTCGTCATCTATGTTAGCCCAGAATTCCTCAGCCCCGTGCTTCCTAAACTTGTCTACTAGAGGCTTCTCTCTCCTAATCAAGTTCGCGCCTTGCGGAGCTACCAGGGCATACTGAGGAATTGGAGGATGTGGGGGAGGTCGAGTGTTCAGATTCATACGAACGAACTCCCTGTACCAAGCATCCATCAATTAGAGATAGGTTTCTCTAACCCCTCCGTCTTGGCCCATAGTCATGGGCTCACTCTCAACTGGCGCAGTCCCTTCGGTGAGAGCTGGTGTGTTACTCTCCACGTCATCCATCGTGGCTCTATTAGGATCTATTTACTATATAGAAAATACAATTTATAATCATCAGAAGTTATCACACTATCAATATACAATTATGGCATGTATAGCTAGACCCTACTCTCACTAGGTTAGTCCTAGAACTAACTAAACCATAGCTCTGATACCACTAAATGTAACACTTCACACTCGTATCCTACGTCGAGACTAAGTACAAGGCGTTACCTAACTTAAACCCGTGCTTTGGAAAAATTCCGAGTCTCCAAGACTTGGACAAATTTAAAACTTTCTCAAGCTTATCAACACTTCTTTAATATGGGCCTACGAGACCCAAAATATACATCAGAAATCATTCAAAAACAACTCAAGCTCCTTAGTCAACTTTAGAAAAATGACACTGGATAAAGGGGCACACACCCGTGTGGAAGGGGCAACACGCCCGTGTAGAAGGGGCAACACGCTCGTGGGATCAATTTGACATGGTCTTGCGGTTGGCCCGTGTGGCTCACACGGCCTAGGCAATACAGGGACACGTCCGTGTTCGACACCCATGTAGAATTAATTCCAAATGCACACCTACAGGGGTTTTCCTTATATCTTACATGATTACTAGATTCAACAGGGAAATATAAACTATTTACTTTAATACGTTTTCCTTAAACCAATGTATTTCATAAACATGGTACCTATGTGAAATTCTCCATAATATATCATTCATTAAAGTAAATTTCACATATAATCAATACTTAACTAAAAGCACAATAATATAATAATAACAAGTAATTAACAGTTCTAAGACAGATCACTATGAACTTACCTATGAAAACATCCGATTACGGAGTAGGGACTGCTTCGTAATTTTTCCTTTTCCTCAATTGTCATCTTTTTGGTTTGGTTCTTAAACTAAAAAATAATTAAATAGAATCTATTATTTTTCACATTCAATTCAGCACACATGACCCTTAACTTTTAATTATTTACACATTTTCCCTACATTTTTATGCTTTTCATAATTTAGTCCCTAGACTTAAAATCTCTAAAATTAGCAGACTTTGGCAAATACTCAAGTTAGCCAAATTTTTACCCTTCCATAACTATCCCACATTTATTCAAATTCAAATGAATTCCATGTAAAATTTATTATTTTATCAAATTAATCATTAACTCAAAAACTAAAAAACCACTTTATAATTTACTCAAAATCAACAACTAACACTTCAATTTCATTATTTAACATCTAAAATATCAAGTATTCATCAATGGAAGCATCTAAAATTCTTAACAGTTTCAAATACGAAGCTATGGGTTAGCTAGACCTAATTGCAACAATTAACATCAAAATTACAAAAAACAGAACTATAATAAGGTTACATGCAAAGAGTTTATGTTGGCCAAATATAAAGCTCCAAAAATGGTGGTTTTCTTCTAAATTTTCGGTGCACTCAATGTGGAAGATGAAAATGTTTCTTTTATTATTATTTTACTTTAGTTTTAATATTAATCTACTATTCTACCCTTTTTATTTTAACATACCTTGTCCATAAAAGTCCACTACTTTTATGCATGGTATATTTACCACCTAAGTCCTTTAACTTACATCTCCAAAACCATTTAACCTATTTAACTAAAATCAATCAACTTTTGTAGCTTTTACAATTTAGTCATTTTTAATTAATTAAACAACCAAACATTAATATTTATTCACCAAATTTTATACGACTCTAATGCAACCCTATAAATATTAATTAAATAATAAAATGCAACCCCACATACCGAAATTGTGGTCTCGAAACCACTATTTTTAACACCACTAAAAAATAGGATATTATACTCTCCCCCTAAAAAAATTTTCATCCACAAAAATCTTCCCAAAGAAAAGGTTCAGATATTGAGTTTTCATAATTTCTTCCATTTCCCACGTCATATCTTCTATTCCATGTCATCGCCATAACACCTTAACCAATGGCCCAGATTTGATTCCCAATTCTTTCATTTCCCGAGCTAAAATTCTTACAGGTTCTTCATCATAAGTCAAATTCGACTGTAACTCAATTTCATTTGTAGTTAAAGCATGTGACGGATCAGATTGGTAGCATCAAAGCATCGAAACATGAAAAACATTATGATTTCTATCAAGTTCCAGAGGTAATGCCAAGCAATACGCTACTAGTCCATTTATTTCTAGAACTTCATACGGACCAATAATCTAGGACTAAGTTTTCCTTTTCTACCGAAACATAACACTTTCTTCCAAGGTGAGACTTTTAGGAACACTTTCTCTCTGAAAAAATTCTATATCTTTACATTTCAAATCAGCATAAGATTTCTAGCGATTAGATGTAATTTTCAAATTATCTCAGACAAATCGCACTTTTTCTTCAGTTTCCCATGCTAAATCAACTCCAGCTATCTTTCTTTTGTTCAATTCAAACCAATATAACGAACTTCTACATTTACGCTCATTAGAGTCTCGTATAAAGCCATTTTTATGCTCAACTGGTAGCTATTATTATACGCAAATTCAACTAACGGCAAATACTTTTCCCAGCTACCTTTGAACTCAATAACATAGCACCATAACATGTCTTCTAAAATATGAATTATTCGCTTAGACTGGCCATCTGTTTTTGAATGAAAAGCAGTACTGAAATTCAATATGGAGCCCAAAGCCTCGTGTAGTTTACCCCATAATCTAGAAGTAAACCAGGGATCACAATCAGAGATAATACAAAATGGTACACCGTGTAATCTCATAATTTCTAAAACATATAGTTCTACCAATTTCTCGACTGACTAATCAGTTCAAACATGTATAAAATAAGCTAATTTCATTAATCTATCAATGATAACTCATATTGAATCTTTCCTTTTTGGGGTCAAAGGTAATCTTAAAATGAAATCCATAGTGACTCGTTCCCATTTCCACTTCGGAATCATTACAGGTTGTAATAAACCCGACTGAACCTGATGTTTGGCTTTCACCTGCTAGCAAACTAGGCATCTGGACACAAACGCTGTTATTTCCAATTTCATACATGGTTACTAGTAGCGTTGTTTCATACCATTATACATTTCTGTACTCCCTAGGTGAATCGAGTAAACACTATTGTGAGCTTCATTCGGTACACACAGCTACTTTTGGTAATATAAAAATTCATCAATCCCGATACAAAAATCGGTCTTTTTACCGCTTTTCACTAATTCAAGATTCAAAAACAAGTATGAATCATTTTTATGAAGTTTCTGACTTTTTTATAATAATACAGGCTTTACTGTCAACTCAGCCATAATAGAACCATCATATTCCACCGTCAAGTCTGCATTCATAACTTTGAGAGTAAACAAAGATTTTTGACTCAATGGATCTAAGCAATATTAGCTTTCCTAGGATCATAATCAATTACTAAATTATAATATTTTAGTAATTCAAGCCATCTACGTTGATGAAAATTCAATTCCTTTTAAGTCATTAGGTATTTCAAGCTTTTATAATGAATAAAAATATGACATCTCTCACCATATAAATAGTGTCGCTAGATCTTCAAAGCAAAAACCACTACGACCAACTCTAAGTCCTGTGTTGGATAGTTCCACTCGTGAGGCTTCAACTTCCTTGAGTTGTAAGCAATTACTTTACCACTTTACATCAGAACACAACCTAAACTACAAAGAGACTCTTCACTAAACACAATAAATTCTTTCCCGGTTTCAGGTTCAGTCAAAATTGGAGTTTCCATTAACATATTCTTCAGTTGTTCGAAACTTTTCTTGCATTTCTCCGTTCAAACAAAATTAACATCTTTTTACAGTAGCTTAGTCACTGGAGATGCTATAATGGAGAAGTTTTTAACAAAACATCAATAATATCCTACTAAGCCCAAGAAACTTCGAACCTCGAAAACATTATTCGGAACTTTCCAATCAAAAATTACAGATATTTTATTCAGATTAACCCTGATTCCATCAGCAGTGACAACATGTCCCAGAAAACCAACTTTTAGTAACCAAAATTCACATTTACTGAATTTCTTATAAAGTGGTTTTTCACATAAATTTTATGACACAATTCTTAAATGCTCGGTACGATCTAACTCGTTCAGTGAATAAATCAGGATATCATCAATGAATACCATAACAAACTGATCTAAATACGGCTGAAATACTCGATTCATCAAGTCCATGAATACTGTAGGAGCATTAGTCAAACCAAATGGCATTACCAAAAATTCATAGTGACTGTATCTAGTTTTGAATGCAATTTTCGGTACATCTGGCTCTTTAACTCACTATTGATAATACCCGGATCTCAAGTCAATCTTTGAAAATATAGTAGCTCCCTTCAACTGATCGAATAAATCATCAATATGAGGTAACATATATTTATTCTTGATAGTAACTCGATTCAACTACCGATAATCTATACAAAATCTCATTGACCCATCTTTCTTTTCACAAATAGAACCAGAGCATCCCAAGGTGACACACTCGGTAGAATAAATCCACGATCTATTTATTCTTGCAATTGTGTTTTCACCTCTTTCAACTCTATAACACCCCAGATCCTGAAAACCCCTGTTAAATTTATTTTTGTGTGTTTGTGCTGTGGATGTTTGTTGCCTTAGTGGTTTAACGCTTTGGGAGTGTCTGGGAAGTCATAGGTTCAAGCTTTGGCTTGAGCAAAAATTTTGCTCCTACTTGAATAAACCCTTGTCTCCAGCTGGTAGACTCTTAAATTAATGTGAGTAAAGCATGACATAAAAAGCTTGCTAGCTTAGTGGTAAGTGGGGTGTAGAGTGAGCAAGGGGGTCTGGGGTTCGAATCCCTGCTTCTGCTTATGGAGAATATTTTTACTGGTGACCATGGGAGGAGGTTGTGTTTGACTGAAACATTAAGGGTTTGAGTATATTTGAATGGAGTTGTTGGTAGCTATATTTGAGGAGATAAAGGGGAGGAAATTTAGGAGAATATCGAGCAAATTTGAATTTGGTGAAGAGTCATGCCAGGTTTGAACTCTGGCACTTAGTTTTCGGTTGTGTATAGGTGTGAGGGGGTGTTTAGTGTGTTGAAGACTACCCGATTATGTGGAGTTCTTTTCGTCAAATTTGGCTATAGGCTTTGGGTGCCGATTTGTGTTAGCTAACAAAAGGTTAAGTTCGTTTTCAATATTTCGTGTTGGCGACTTTATTTCTTTTGTTTATTGGCTTTAGTCGAATACTCCTGAAAACCGTTCTCAGTCTTTTGTTTCCTCTTTTTGGCTGTATACCTAAGTGACATTTTACTCTCCATCCTTTCTTTGATTCAAACTGATTACCTGACATTAGTAAAGGTCGATTATCCCGATTGAGTATTTTCTTCTTCTCCTCTTCTTCTCTAAAATCAAATACTTTCTTTTCCGTTTTTATTCTTCCTTTCTCTGTTGGGTCGAATACCATACTCTCCCCCTCTCAAATCTTTTGTTCGTCTTGTTTTGGCTGAATCTCTTTGACTGTTGCCAAAATTCACTGGATTTATTGGTAAGGGTAAGTTATAATCACTTTATTATTTCTTTTCCTAGCCGAATTTCTGTTAGTTCTGCTATCAAGTTTCGACTTTCCCTCCTCTTGCTCTTTGGGGAGGCTGAATGTATGTTTTTCTTCTAATGACTGTGATTCATCAAATCATGCTAGGAGTGTAGACCCTATTGTGGAAGCTTGGTCCGATTACTCTTTGTATTTCAGGTGATCTATCCACTTTTGGGGTAAGTGCTTTAAGTTTTAGTTACTGTTATGATGGGTTATTGATTCTTATGAATCGGTTAACTATTTCGTGTGAAGGATAAAATGGCAGGAGGTAAATGTTGGTATTAGAACAAACAAGGTTTTGCGATTGTTCGATTAGTAAGTAGCGATATATCGATTAAAGTATTTTGAATACTATGGTTTGGATTAACCATGAATATGGATTGATGGTGGGGTTGTTGTGAATCATAGGTGTTGATCTCGAAAGTGTTGCGGCTACAATTTCATAATAGGTGTGTGAGCATCACTGCTATTAGGTGTGAAACCGACAAAAGCCAAAAAGCCGAAAAGTGAATAGTCGACACCACTTGGGCGTGTGACCGCCCGTGTGGCAGGCAGTGTGGTCGATGAGATGGCCAGGAGTGCTTCATGGACTAAAACGATATTGGGAGCATTACTAGAGTTACCGATTTATTTATTAGATATTTTATTTCATCTAATATTCATATTTGGAACCAATTAAAATCAATCATATTGTCCCTTAAACATACTTATTTTTCTTGACATGTATTACTTCAATTTATTACTCATCTCAATATACTTAATTTCCTTGTATCAACGTATCAAAGATAATCACATATTGACATATCATGATAAATATCATTCTCTTGCCATTAACATAAATCGGGTAATTCATTATATCGATATTTCATGAATTTAAAAGTAAAATTCTTACAATTTAATCCTTATTTCTAGCCTTTATTCTCATACAAATTGATAACAACCCATGTATTCTATAAAATATCAGAATTTTTCATAATTTCAACACTTTTCAATTTAATCCTTAAAACATGTTTTTCCTCGATCTTGAACTAAATTAATAATTTTATTCAATTTTTCAATTTTAAATAATAAAATAATCCACTTCATGCAAATTGGTCATTTCTAACATTTTTACAAAATTGCCCATAAAGTTTTACTTTTATTCAATTTAGTCCCTAAGCCTAAAACATGCAAATTAGCTATGCTAGCTACATGTTCATACATATTTTCCTCCTCCTCCTCTCCATTCCACATCCTTAATTTATATAATATGCTTATAAGTAACATTATCTATAATTTCACTATTTACTTATATGTATATTCAAAGCTGTCCATTTGAGTCATAGTAACTAAATTATTTATATCTTGAGCTAAAGAACTCCAAATTAAGATCTGTTAATTTTACATGAAACTAGGCTCACATGTCTTCTTACTATAAAATTTTTAGAATTTTTGGTTTAGCCAATTAGTACAGTTTATTCATTAAAGTCTCCCCTATTTTGCTATATGACAGTTCTAATCATTCTTCACTAAAGTTTAATTATCTCTTTAAACAGAATTCAAATGATGTTATCATTTATTTCTTATACAAATAGTCTCATTAAGGAATCTAACCATATAAATTATGTCCCAAAATTATTTTTTATAATTTTTAATGATTTTTCCAAGTCAGAACAGGGATCTCAAAATCATTTTAAACCATTATCACAAAAATATAAATATCTCAGAATACAGAATTCCTTTACTTTCTGTATTTCTTTTATATGAAAATAGACTCAATAAGATTTAATTTCATATCTCACTTAGCTTCTAATTAAATTTCTACCATTTTTGGTAATTTTTCAAAATTAGCCTATTGCTGCTGTCCAAAACTACTTTAGTGCAACATATTTATTACCAAGTTTATAACACTTTTATTTCCATTCTCTACCATATTTCCCATTATTTTCTCTCATTTCTCTTCGCTAATATATCAAGAAACATGGATCCTTATATAAGAAAACTCTACCTTAACATCATTTTCATGCTTTTGATATTACCTTACATGAGAAACTCAACTTAAAATATATTAAAATCTTAAAATTCTTACTTTGTCCTATTGATTTTAATCTTTAACTTGTTTTTTCTCTCTCCTCCAGCTTCTATTTCTTGAATCCAACTTGATATTCCAACTCCCCTAAGTCTCCTTAACATTTTTCTCTCTTGGTAGCTATGAAAATTCTTTTGATTTTTACGTGAAAAGGGTGAATATTTGGTAGAAGGACTAAATTGTAAAAAAAAGCAAAACTTTCTTTCTTCTCTTTCTTCTAACGTAAAATGCATGGAGAAAGATTGATGGTGTATATATATTTTTTCACACACACACATATATATAGACTAAATAAAATAATAAAATAATAAAATATCTTATTAAAATATTAAATAAATAATAATTATCTAATTAAATAACTATAAAATATCACCAACATCATCATTACTTTCTAGATTTCTCTCTCTTCCAATTGACCATTTTGCCCTTTGTGATCTTTTAAAATTCCATTCTTGAGTCATCACTTAATTTGGTGAAGTTGCAATTTAGTCCCTCATAATTCTTCACCTATTCAATTTGGTCCTTATTCATCAATATTCCTTGGTTTCTAGATCATTCCACCCTTAAAATATTTGCACTATTATACCTTCAAGTTTTTCATATTTACACTTTAATCCCTCAAATTTTGAGTATTTTTTTCATATTTACACTTTAATCCCTCAAATTTTGAGTATTTACTCTTGGGCCACAAAACTTTTGTCACTTTTACAATTTAGTCCTTTCTTGAATCAATATGTCATAACATACTTCCCAGTGACATAACTCAATTTTCCTCTTCTTGTCACTTTATTTCCTTATTTTATTATATTAAGGATAATATCTTACTGTAGAAATTTTCAAGGTGTTACAAAATTGGGTTGTGTAAGCCCAATGGGCCTGTGGGCCCCACACAAGAAAATCGCACAAAAGTGTGGTAGTTAGTGGGCCAGGCTGTGTATAACACACGGCTAAGGCCATTTTTGGGCTATGTGGGCCACACGGGCGTGTGGGCCCACATGGGCCCTCGATATGGGCTGTGTAACACCCCGAACCCGAGACCATCGCCGGTGTCGGACACGAGGGGTTAGCAAGCCAAGTTCACTTGTTTTGCCCATCCATTGGACATTTCCAGTCAGGCTGGAAAAACTGCGTCACTGTCGCCTTAAAAATCATATCTCGAGTTTCAAAACTCGGAAACTGGTTTCGTAAATTTTCCCTGAATTTAGACTCATATATCCATCCATGGATTTATTTCTAGAATTTTGGTCGGGCCAATTGGTACAGTTTATTAGTTAAAGTCACCCATGTTACAGGGATCGACTGCTCTGACCTTCGCGCGGTATAACTTGAATATCTCTCTGTACAGGGCTTTAATGCTGGTGCCGTTTGTTTCAAATGAAACTAGACTCAAAATGGAATCTGTACATATAAGGTATGTCGCCTAATTCTTTCTGGATAATTTATAGTAAATTTTAAAGTTGCGACAGGGAACCCAGAAACCATTCTGGCCCTGTCTCACAATAGCTTTAATATCTCTTAACCTGTAACTCCTATGACCATTTCGTTTCTTCCATAAGAAAATAGACTCATCAAGGTTCATTTACATAGCTTATTCACTATTTAATTCCATTCCTATGAATTGTGGTGATTTTTCACATTCACGCCACTGCAGCTGGCAGCATCTGTTTTAAGGTAGGTCTTACCTATTTGGTAGTCTCCATGAACCAACTAGTCTTGCCATACATAGGTTCATATATGATCATTTTAACCATGCCAATGGCTGATCATATGACCAACATTCCCATTTCCAATCCATAGCCACATCATGACACCAAATATATACATACAAACCACAATTAGTCTAAGTTCATGCTTCCTTTTGAGCCATTTTCGCATGGCCGTACATACTTACATTACAACATATTTAACAAACAAGAGGTAGTCCTATACATGCCATCTCAAGTTCAACCAAAATTTATACCAAAATGGAGGCTTGATAGTGTGGATGACTTCGACTTCAACGATCCCGAATCCGATTGCTATCGAGCGAAATCTAGAAAACCGAGAGCCAAAGCGGTGAGTAAGCATTTTTATGCTTAGTAAGTCTCAAGGAATATAATCAACTCTAATTACAGCAATACATTCACATAGTTAAATGCATCATTTCATTAATGCACATTCACATAATCATACTTACTTCACCATCCCAACTCTTATGTTCATACACAAATAACGGCTTCATTAAGGCCGATAACTCGTTCCATCATAGGAGCGGATATTCACACGCTCTACTCCTAGCGCGCAAAGCACACACCGCACTTACCTTGTCATTGGGAAATTTCACAAGTGCATTAGCTGAAATTTTCCAGCAAGCTTATAATTTTCAAATCACATACCTTCGAGTTTAACCGGATGACGCTACTCGATCAATCGCCTTGGGACATAGCCGGTTATGGTAACCCGCACCAAGGCCTACGGGACTTAACCCGGATATCACGATTTGCACAAATGCCTTGGTCTTAGCCGGATAGAATGACTTCATTTAATGCCTTGGTCTTAGCCGGATGTAGCCACTAGCACAATTGCCTTCGGTCTTAACCCGGTTATAATTTCCAGCATAATTGTCTTGAGGCTTAGCCCGGATATCATTCAATTTCTCATGCACACATACATCAATAATCATTGGACATACATATTTCATTTTCAGTTACTAAGGCTCAAACACAATTATAATCATTAGCATATTCGCCTTCGGGACTTAGCCCGGGTGGAATTCAAATACTCATACACACATAATCAATAATCATACACATCCATATTTCATCTCACATAATTCAAGTAAGGTCACTTCTTGAGGACTTACCTCGGATGTTGTCGAGCGGCTTTTACGGCTATTCGATTACTTTTTCCTTCCCCTTGTCCAATTGTGGCCCTCTTAGCTCTTGAGCTTAATCTTGATGCAAACTTAGCCAAATCTCCTTCTAGATCTCTTCCAAACCAAGCATGAAGCAAAAATCCTCCTTCTTCCTTAGTTTTGGCTCAAAGAAAGGATGAACAAAATTTTTTCTTTCCTTCTCTACAACTCACGGCAATGGGGGATTACCACACTCACACACATTTTTTTTTTCATTTTTTATCACCCATACACCTTTGTTTATTATTTCACCCTAATGCACCAACAAAACATGTTTCATGACATGTTTAGCCCATCCTCCTTGTCATGGCCGGCCACCACCTATAAAGGGGAATTTGACATGCAAGTCCATTATTTTGCATGCATGCTTTAATTAGTCATCACACATTTCCTATCATACTTTCAAAGTTCATTACTAAGTCCTTTCTTGTGGAATTCACCCTTATAACACTAAATCAATCATCATAAAATGTCATACATGAGCACACACATATTATAGGCATCAAAATAAATTTTAATTATTTTTATGCCTCGGTTTTGTGGTCCCGAGACCACCTTCCGACTAGGGTCAATTTTGGCTGTCACAACTCTCCCCACTTAAGAAATTTTCGTCCCAAAATCTTACCGTAAATAGGTTTGATATCGCTCTTTCATAGAGTTCTCGGTCTCCCAAGTAGCTTCTTCTATCCGTGCTTGAGCCATAACACTTTTACTAGCGGAACCCACTTGTTTCACAACTCTTTCACTTCTCGTGATAGGATACTGAATCGGTTCTTCCTCATAACTCATATTAGCTTGAATTTCAATTTCGATGGACTAATCACGTGCGATGGATCGGATCTATAGCGTCGAAGCATCGAAGCGTGAAAGACATCGTGAACCTTTTCGAGTTCGGGGCAAAATCAAACGATATGCCACTTGGATCGACTCGCCGGATATCTCATATGGCCCAACGAACCTCGGGCTCAACTTGCCCTTACGGTAGAATCGAGTATCTTTTCCAAGGCGATACCTTGAGAAACACTTTATCACCCACCGATACTCGATATCCTTACGCTTCAGTCCGCGTCGACTTCGGACGATCGGAGGCTATCTTGAGACTTTCACGGATTACTTTCACTTTCATTCAAAGATCCCTAATCAAATCCACCCGAAAATCTTGCTTTCACCGAGCTCGGTCTAAAACAATGGTGTACGGCATTTACGAATCGTACAAGGCCTCGTAGGGTGCCATCTTAATACTTGATTGAAAGTCGTTGTTGTAAGCGAATTCAATCAATGGCAAATACCGTTCCCATAAACCACTAAACTCGAGGACGCAACATCTTAACATATCCTCAAGTATCCGAATTATCCGCTCGGATTGACCATCGGTTTGGGGGTGAAAGGCGGTCTGAAATGCAACTTGGTACCCAAAGCCTCTTGTAATTTTTTTTCCAAAATCGCGACGTAATCTTGGGTCTCTATCCGACCACGATAGAAATAGGCACCCCATTCAATCGAATAATTTGGGAGACGTATAATTCGCCAATT